>NC_134524.1:2392535-2698785 GCF_027942865.1 Odontesthes bonariensis
ATAATTCTACATACCGTAACAAGATCCAGCAATGCTCCCAGATGTCGAAGACGCCTTCGCCTGATGGCACTCCGTCGATTCGACGCAGATATTTCTAAAAAAATATCCGAATAGCCCAGGAGAGCGCGAACACCACAGCACCGGTCATGTTTGTTTACTTCTGGCTAAAGCTGTCGCTTTTGGTTACGTAACAACTGACGGCGCGGACTTATTACGTTCGTGAGTGTGAAGTGCTGTCCCAATTCAAAGGGGTGACATTCTTAGCCCTTCGCCTACCCCTCCGTTTGAAGGGGCGAGGGGTAGGGGCGAGGGGTAGGCGAAGGGGTAGAAAATAGAATTGGGATTGGGCCTAAGAATGCTCAGCTAGGTCGGGTAGCTAAGGAGCTAACTCCTAGCAAAATAATGTGTAAACATCACTTCAACCTGGTCCCGTTAAAGCGATGACCTAGCGTCATTTCAACCATGACATCCAGCCAAATACCCTATCAGACGCATCTTTAGCAATGGTCAGCACTGGTCAAGATATTACAGACTCAACCAATTTTTGGGGGCTACATATCACATCACAGAACAAGGATTAATGCCCCATTCAACCATTCTCTATCACCTTTAAGTTGATGGTGTTCCACTGACTCAGATGAGATTTATGGGATATTGCACACAGTGGCTGTCGGTCTACAGAGTTATTATTACATTTTTTTCTGAATTTGATCAAAAAGCTACAAATATTTTGAACTGTGACCTTAGTGGGTCTTTAAAGAAGCGTTTTAAAGTTCACAGGGATTTAAATAAAAAGCACAGTAATGAGTTTAATGGAATGTGACTGGATGGTTAAAAACTGTGCAGACCAGAATGGAGCTGAACCAGGAGCTGAACCAGGAGCTGAACCAGGAGCTGAACCAGGAGCTGAACCAGGAGCTGAACCAGGAGCTGAACCAGGAGCTGAAGCAGGAGCTGAAGCAGGAGCTGAAGCAGGAGCCGAAGCAGGAGCCGAACCAGGAGCCGAAGCAGGAGCTGAACCAGGAGCAGAACCAGGAGCTGAAGCAGGAGCAGAACCAGGAGCTGAAGCAGGAGCAGAACGAGGAGCAGAACGAGGAGCAGAACCAGGAGCTGAAGCAGGAGCTGAACCAGGAGCTGAACCAGAACCAGGAGCAGAACCAGGAGCTGGAGCAGGAGCAGAACCAGGAGCAGAACCAGGAGCAGAACCAGGAGCTGGAGCAGGAGCAGAACCAGGAGCAGAACCTGGAGCAGAACCTGGAGCAAAACCAGAACCAGGAGCAGAACCAGGAGCAGAACCCCTCCACCAGGAACAGAGCCGGCTCATCCTCTGGGTCCACCGGGCCACAGGTCAGTGTGGAGGAGGTTTTTATTTTATTTCTTATTTATTTGGTTAGGACTCTGCACATTAATCAACATATCAGCAAAGCATCCATGTAAATATGCCGGAGTTAGCACAGCTGCTAAATTTCATCCGTTGTCCTCAGGCAGGTATCATAAAAACATACAGACAATACACCATGACAAAAAACTAAAGAACAAACAAAGATTCACATCAAAGTTAAAGGGATAGTTCGCCTCTTTTGACATGAAGCTGTGTGACATCCCATATCAGCAACATCATTTCTGAACATCTTCTTCCCCCCTGCTGCGTCCTGTGAGCAGAGTTCCAGCCTCGTTTTGGTGTTGATGAAAGTAGTCCGGCTAGTTTGCTAAGGTCCCGAAAATAAAGCGTTTTGCTTCTCAAAACAATATGCGTTCCAAAGAGTAATACATTTGCATCACAAAACCCTCCCTCCAGAAAAAGTCAGAGCTCACATCGCTTGGCCCTATTTTCTCTCCCTTCGTATCACTGCCTGCTGTGTAAACCGTGCAGACCGAAGTGCAGCCCGAGCACTCCCCTGCTTCCGAGCAGCAAACACCGTAACAGCTGCGGCTATCGCTAGGTGGCTGTTAGCATTGATATGAAGGGAGGCAAAAGTAGTGAGGGATACTCCATCATACTTAGCTGCCTTCCCTCTAACTTTTCATGTGTCTGGGCAAACACACCAGCTCCCTGAGCACACTGAGGAGCACTGTGAGCAGCATCAGATGTGCACGCTGTGGCCACACACCTGAATCACACCTGTTCAAAACCCTGGATCATAGCCAGTTACATGGCTTATTAAAAGAATCAAATCACAGCAGCAATATCCATTAGTTTACTTTTAATAAAAGCGATTTGGCCTACTTAAAATGAAAAAGACAAATATCTTGTTGTTCATGAGATGTGTAGTATGTTATCTGTTATATGTGAGAGTCATGCATGCAGCCTTGTTTTGCAGAGTAGACCTTTCTCGCTCGAAAAAGAAAAAATCTGACCCAGTTTCAGCGCTTGTTCTTCTGTTTGCACTCAGACAGCCATTCCATCCTAAAAGAACCGCATTTCTTTTTTACTTTGGCTCGGTGAGTGGATGTGTCGCTGGCGCTGCCCGTTCGTTTCGCCATGATAAGGGGTTGCGTCTCACTGTTAGCTAGCTAACCTGCACGGTGCGTATGGGCAGGGCACATATGCAAGCACCATCAATGCTCTGATTGGCTGCATAGCGCAAGTAAGCCGTATCATTGGCTGAACACCTGTCACTCACTGCGTTATATTGAAAAATGGTACAGAAAAACACAGTATTGGTCTAATTAATTACATTAGATTAGGTCTAGTATTAGATATGAATTATTACGTTTATGGTGAATTTTATTTTATGCGCTGCATAGATGTTCTTGTGCGCTGAGACTGTGCGAGCAGCTCAGAGGGAACGTTGCTTAGCTGCACAATCAAAGACGACACGTATCTTTCCAGGCTTGCGGGGATGAGTCACTGGGTGATGTGGGTGGTACCAGATCTTGCTATCGCTGCGGTCAAGTGACGAAGCTGAGACCTCTTCTGCATAACCTTTGTCGATGGTCGACTTCATCGCCTCCACATACTTCTCTTTCAGGTCTGCGTTCTTTCTTAGTCTGCGTTCCAGTAATCGTAGTCTGTGTTGCTAAGTTGATGTTGTTTGGTAATGTCACGGTTTCCTTTTTGAAAGGTATGTCTAAGCTATAGTGTGAGCCTTCTTTGGAGAATGAATTTTCCCACAGTTTAATGACTTTGTGGTCATTGATTGGTAGATTATTCTTGTGTGTGGGGTCATCAAGTTTCCAAAACCTTTCCACCTGAGTTTGCAGGCTATGATCGGGCTTGAGGAAGTAGGCCCTGGCCTTCCTTCTTTCCTTGCAATCAATTGGTCCATTTATGGCCCAGCCAAGCACCGTTCTGGTAGCATATGGGTCATTATCTCCTCCTACAGGATATTCTTCAGCTCTGAGAAGACGTGGTGCATCTTGTCCAATAACAAGGTGCACATCTTTGGAGTTGACACTGGGAATAGGGATGTCCGCTAAGTGATCCCATCTGGCCGTCTCATCAGGTGTAGCTAGACGGATAAGTCCTATGTTTAACTTATTTAGTGTTCTCGCACCATTAAGCGTGTACATGCTGCCATCGTGCAGTGAGTCTATCTCAAGGTCCACACTTCCAGTAAATATTCCTTCTCGACTGCCTCCTACTGTATCAAGGTCTAACCTGGCAGGCTTGCCCTTAACTTTGAGTTTCTTGGTGAGTTCTTCCGACACTAAACTGGTGTTGGCTCCTGGATCGAGTAATGCGTACGTGACAGAACTGATGCTGCTAGCCTTGCTTCTAACCACAACAGGAACAATAGGTAAGCAAACCTTACCATTTCCAGCTCCAGCAAATCCACAAGTGACATTAGGTGATCTGGTAGGTTGTGTTTGTTGGGGAGTTTTACTGTCATCAGTGGCGTCCTGACTTGCTCGTGTGGTTAGGCTGCAACCATTTGTTATGTTTCTGTCCGCAGCCAGGCACATTACGTACCCAATAGCGTCTGCAGACCTCAGTGTTGTGCCCCATCATGAGACAGTTTTGGCACAGGTTTTTCTCCTGAACGAACACGAGGCGATCTGGCACAGTTAGTGAGCGGAAAGCTGGACACTGGTTCAAGAAGTGGCGCTCTGAGCACTTCAGGCACTTTAGATTAGCTGGTTGCTTGGTACGTGTAGACTTGTTCTCCTGAACAGCAGCTGCCTTAACACTTGTGGGGTAGTTTTGAAAAGGTTTTTTGAACCCCTTTGTAGTCAATGTAAAATTGTTTGGTTTCTTATACTTAACTCGACAACGTCGTCAAGTTTCGGAAGATGTTCTTCTTTTGTAAATTCATAGTTCTTATTTAACCATTTGGCCCTGAGGTCTGATGGTAGCTTGCCAATGATCTCTACCAATGTGCGGCGACCACTGAGCTCTTCCTCACACTTCATGGCAGCAAGCGTATCCTCACAGCCTCTCAGTTGGTCTGCGAAGTCTCTGAGTTGCACATCGTCTCTTATCTCCTTAAAGTTAAAAACCTTTCCTACCCAAGCTTGTGAGATGGAATGAGGATTTCTGAATCTTGTTCTTAGTCGCTCAAGTGCCTCCTTGCTACCCGCACTAGGACTGGGGTTGTATAAGCAGTGACTTATGGCATCTCGAGCCTTTCCTTCGGTGTACTGGTGTCGACAAGTTAACCATTGTGGTGAAAAGCCTCATGAACTTCCAATACTGGAAGGGGGGTCTCCATCAAACTTGATCATATCCCTTGGTGGGAGCCTAAGAGAGTCTACTTGGACGTGATACTGCTGCCTTGAAAACTCTAGCAATTGTGATATTGAATCCCTAGATATTGGTGAAAGCGACGGTTTTGTCATTGCAGGGATCCTGCCAGCTCTTGGTGTAGAATAGAAATCTGCAGTCAGGGCTTGCTTCTTTTGTTCATTGTGTAGCATCTGTGCATCTAGCTCGGCCTTGTGATGCATTCGCTGGAGTTCCAGTTCAAACTCCTCTTTGTTGCGTTGAAGCAGCACTTCAAAGTTTTCCTGTTCCCTCTTTCGCAGAGCTTGTAGCATCTCTAGCTCTCCTGACACAGAATTTTCATCATTTGTGTTGAGGTTCATTGACTAAATCATTTTGGTTTGTGACGTCTAACTCTTCATCAACATCTGGATGATCGTCAGCTCCATCTTTCACTTCATGCAGCCAGGCTAGAGCCTCATGACGCACATCATGAACGCTCAGCAAGATAAGCTTCTCATAGGCATCAAACTCTTCTTTGTCAATGTCATCAGGGAGTCTATCATGATAACATCTGTGTGCTTCTTGAAGTTGTGTGAGGGCTAGGTCGAGGCTTTCCAATGCTGCTTTCAACTCTTCAGGTTTGTTTTCTCGGATTTTTACATTCACAGCCATTATCATCTTGGTTACAGCTGCTTTAGCTTGTGCTCGCCTCCTTTTCAGTGTTGTAAGGTCCTTTTCTCCCGCAGAATCTTTGGCTTCAGACATGGTTGCCACTCGTGTTTAAGGTAGTCTTTGTTGTTGTTGTCGTTGTTTATTGCCTTGTGAATTACACGGTAAAACCGGTTAAACTGTAAACAAATACATTTACAATATTTAGCATTTTTTAGCATTCAAATACACACAAATTTTTAAACCATACATTTTAAAGCTTCACAGTAAAACAAATGAACATATCACAGCCAAAGTTGTGCTGGCTTTAACTCACATTTTACAACATAAGGCACATATAATTTCCCTTTGAACACATCATCCTTAATCTGTTTGGTGAACTAAACAAGTGCTAGCATTTCGCTAACTAGCCGCTAACGTACAAAACCCTTAGAAACAGCTAGTATATTTCAATAGTTTAATGCTAATCTGCGTAACAGCCCATGCAGAAAAAACACATTTCCCCATTGTTTACAACGTTCAAAATGAACTTGCCGCGTTGGGCAATGTATCAGAATGTAAGTCAAAGTATTGAGTTTCATGTCGTTGGTATGCTTCTTTTAATGACGGCAAAGAAGTTCCCCTTTTATCCCGTTTTTATTTTCTTAACTACATCACTTCCGGTTTTCGTCAAGACCCAAATCGATGCGATCTAAACAAAATATACAACCTCCCGGGAAGAATGAAAGGAGTGAACACAACATTAAGATAAAATAAATTAAATATGTGAGCATTTAAAGTGTGGGGCACAAGTTCCTCCACTGAGCCAATGAAAAATCTATTGATAACTCACAGTAATCTCCAGATTGTCAGTTAGCTCATCATTTACCTGGAGCTGTAGATCACTAAGATGGGGAGATAACTCATTTAGATTGTTCCATATTAGCTTTTAATCACCATTTGCCCCATTTATGGCCTCAATATAGAATCTGCTTTCACCTTACGGGTCATCCTTAAGACTTTATCTCTATTTTTCATTCATTTTATAATTTCATTGTTCAACCAGGGCAGATTATTTCTATGTTGCTTGGATTTACCTTTTTTTTTTTTTTTTTTTTTTGTGAAATGTGTTATAATATCATTGGCTTCTTTAATAAAGTTATCTGAGCGAGCCTCAATGTTGTTATTTTCTAGAATATTAGACCTTCTAGATTTTGGATTTCCTCATTCAGGAATTGTTGCTGGCTTTTGGGTATGAAGTAGAACTGGTGACCTCTGGTGGATACCATTAAATGCTTCCTCTTAATTTTTCATGAGCACAAGATAAAATTGTGATCTGACTGGCCAGATAATAGATTAAAAGTCTTAGAGATTATTTCAGGATTATTAATAAATATTAGATCAATTGTTATATTTGACATATTAGTTATTCTTGTCGCACCTTTTATAATTTGTGTCAAATTGTACTCATCCATCAGCTGTTTAATATTTTTCTTGACTTGATGTTCCAGTTGATATTAAAATCAGCGAGTAGGATGATTTCCTTATTCGAGTTTCAGTGATTTAAGATTGTCTGAAGATGATCATAAAACACATCCTTTGCTGAGGTGGATCCACACAAATCACAGTAAACGACATTGCAGAGCAGAGTGATGCATTTAGACCAATACACTCAGCGTTAACGTCTTTAGGCCACCTTATTAGTTCATGTTGAAACTTCTCTCTGACATAGATTAATACTCCCCCACCCCGCCCTGCTTCTCTAGCCTTTCTAAATACATTATATCCTGGAATGCTGGTAGCTGCTGTAGATGATGATGAATGTGTCAACCAACTTTCACATATTCCAAGTATATCAATATTAGAGTCACTTAATAAATGTTCCATTTGCTCAGTTTGTGTTTTTCCTGGTTTAAAAACAGCAAAGTGTTTCCTGGTTTGTTAGTTGGCGTAGGTTAGCTTAGAGAAATCTTTTGTGTGAACTTCAAAAGGATCTAAGTCTTCTTCCTCTCTGTCATTACAGAAACATAGAGCCCAAGAGGGATCCAGATGGCACTGCTGTAAGGACTGTGGGAAAGTTATCAAACAATCAAATCTGAGGTATCATCTGAGGCTTCATACTGGAGAGAAGCCATACAGCTGTGACCAGTGTGGGGCAGCTTTCATTGCATTATCTGATCTAAAGAAACACCAACGTATTCACACAGGAGAGAAACCTTTCATCTGTGGTCAGTGTGGGGCAGCTTTCACTGCATTAGGTAGTGTAAAGAGACACCAACGTATTCACACAGGAGAGAAACCTTTCAGCTGTGGTCAGTGTGGGGCAGCTTTCAATGAATTAGGTCATCTAAAGAGACACCAACGTATTCACTCAGGAGAGAAACCTTTCATCTGTGGTCAGTGTGAGGCAGCTTTCACTAGATTAGTTAGTCTAAAGACACACCAACGTATTCACACAGGAGAGAAACCTTTCATCTGTGGTCAGTGTGGAGCAGCTTTCACTAGATTAGTTAGTCTAAAGACGCACCAACGTATTCACACAGGAGAGAAACCTTTCATCTGTGGTCAGTGTGGGGCAGCTTTCACTGAATTAGCTCGTGTAAAGAGACACCAACATAGTCACACAGGAGAGAAACCTTTCAGCTGTGGTCAGTGTGGGGCAGCTTTCACTAGATTAGGTAATCTAAAGACACACCAACGTATTCACACAGGAGAGAAACCTTTCATCTGTGGTCAGTGTGGGGCAGCTTTCAATAGATTAGTTAGTCTAAAGACACACCAACGTATTCACTCAGGAGAGAAGCCATACAGCTGTGGTCAGTGTGGGGCAGCTTTCACTGCATCAGGTAATCTAAAGAGACACCAACGTAGTCACACTGCAGAGAAATGATTGGCTTAAATCAACAACATTTTTTAAGGCAGATAAGCAAACATTCACCTGAGAGCAGCACCAGGAACTACCAATCAGAAGCCTTGCCTTTGTTCAGATTAAAAATCTTCTTTGTGGATTACCACCTTCTCTTGTCAGGACTTTAGTTCTGAATGTTCTGTGGGGAGCACATGTTTGAAGAACCATTGAAAGTGCTTTATAATTTGTTGGGATTGCTTTAACTGGGGACGGATCTCCCGACGTTCAAGACAAACATGGCATCAATTGTGAGTTGATGGACAGAACAAAATGCAGTCTGTTTGAAAGTAGAAACATGTTTATTCTGTTATACTGAACATATTTGTTTTGTTTAAAGTTAAGATCCACAAAGTAGCTTTGCACCAGCTGTGGGTATTTCTGTAAACATCTGAAGAAGCAATATATCATTTCAGTTTGATGTGAAGTCGAGCTTTACACTCGTCTGTATTTCATTGTTCTGCATTTCATTAAAGGTCAGATGTTAACTTTTCTCATGCTTTTCATGTTCTTGCTACACAGATATTTTTGAAGAAAATGTGTGTTTGGTTACGAGGGAAAGTTGATCCATATCTTCCATAGGTTTCTTCCTGTTAAAAGGGAGTCGTTTCTCTCCACAGTCGCCTCAGGCACGCCGCTCAGGCCGGGAGATTGGACCGAAAAACAAAAAGTTTTCAGTGCAATCTGTTGGTTTTCTTAGCTAGGAAATTGTTTTTGAATTGGCTCTATATGAAAGAATTGGATTATTTTATGAATTATGATTATTATTAATTAATTGAATTCCAATTGGCTTGAATTGGACTTACTATCTAAGTGCCTTGAGATGACATTTGTTGTATTTGGCGCTATATAAATAAAAATGAATTGAATTGAATTGAAGATGATTAGAAATGAAGATGATTATCGGCTACAAGGATCACACTCAAATGTGCCTCCGTTCATCAGTGATGAGTTCCTGATTAGAGAGCTGTCCAGGCACGGAAATGTGGTGTCACCGATCAGGAAGATGCTGCAGGCAACTCTTCATGATCCTCAACAATGGAAATGAAGAGTTTGATATCCGCTTCCGTGTCCGTGTGGACGAGTTCGATTGTATTCTGTTTGCAACATCATCCACCGTTAAATGTTTTTGTTGTGGTGGGGAGGGATATTTAATCAAGACCTGTCCTGGCCGCGGTGCTCCGGTGGCGGCGTCCGACCAAGAAATATTCAGATTACAGAAACAGATGATTAAAGTCAGGAAACAACTCGGCTTTTAATGATGGTGAACTCATAGCTTTTATTTCTATTTATTTCATTGACTGTTCTGTGTTTTGACATCTCTTTCATCATGGATGGTTTTAAAGTAGGCAGTCTTAAGGCCTGTTTATGGACGGAAACCAGATTGTCTGCGTGTGTGTCGCAGTTAACGCAGACATGCCCCCGCCCCTTACGCGGACACTCTGGTGCACCTCCCCAAAATTGTAACTCCCCGCAGCCAGTGCCGCAGATATCGTCGCAGGGAGGAGAGAAAGGAGGCCTCTGATTGGTCAACTTTACATCCGCTCTACACTATGCGTATTTCCGGTTTGCTAACCGGCTAATGGTGACGCCAACCGTGCTAACCGTGCTAACGGTGACGATTCTTTCGCCTCTCTGCCATTTCCAGTAGTAGCAATATTTCTTCTATTTCTAGATCGATCAGCTGCATCTCAATCAAAGTGCGCATTCGTCCAGTCGCCATTGTTGTTGAATGACCTCCGTGACCGGAACAGAAACACGCCACCCACCACACCCACAATCCTAGCTTGTTCGTGATTGTCCCTCTTGCGTTGTGGCGTGGGATTAACATAGCGCAGACCGCGCTTCAAAAGTGGGCATAAATCAAAAATAACTGGGTCATACCTGCGACACACTGCTGCGAGAGTATACACGGCCCTTTAATGTCAATAGTGCCAGAGAGATGAAAAAAGAGCTGCAGTGTTGGAAATGGTAATGATGAAACACATCGATGTGTTCAGTGGTGGAGTAGGTTTCCTGTTCCCCAGAAGCTTTACTCCAACTTCTCTAGATGTTCGGCCTCTTGGTTAAGGCTCACTTTGAGCATTTTAAAGTGGTCTTTATTAATATCTACGCTCCAAACAACGGCACAGAGAGGAAACACTTCTTTGAGAACATGAACGACATTTTAAATGGCTGCAGCCAGGAGGATTTTTATTCGTGGGGGGGGATTTTAACTGTACTGTTAATGAAGTTTTAGACCGAAACCATGCAGAGCTTCATCCAGCATCCCAGCATGCCTTGAGGCAGCTGGTCTCCTCCCATGACCTGGTGGACGTGTGGAGAAGGATGCACACGGGCTGCCGACAGTACACATGGTCCCACCTCTGTGAGAACAGAATCTCCTCAGCTAGACTCGATCGTTTTTATATTTTTAAGCACAGAGTTGGTGTTTTAAAAGTTTTTTTTTTAAGCCATTTTCATATCAAACCATTTTTTTTTATTTCGGTGACATGGTATTAACAGCACTCCTAATTGCTTCCCATTTCTTCGGTTTAGCAGGTCCCGTAATTCCACTGCTGACACTGCAAAAAATGACAGATTTTCCTTTTGGATCTCTGGAAGCAGAACTTCAAACTCAGAGCCCCTAAAGTTTTTCTTTTTGCGCCTTGATTCCATTCTCATGACTCAACACTTCCTGGCACAGGAGAGAGGAAGCACTGCCTTATATGGTATAATTTGGGGCGTGGGGTATGCAAATCTACTATCCTCGTGCAAGTGCATTTAGATACGCACAGGTGTGATTCATCATTTACACAGATCGTTTACACACTTTTTCCGAAGTTAAGAGCGCTTGTTGAATCTGACGTGGCGTGTTCGTACGAGACCTTACGAAAAAAGTGAGAGAAATTTAGAATAAAAATACGAAAAT
This sequence comes from Odontesthes bonariensis, assembly GCF_027942865.1. Lineage (NCBI taxonomy): Eukaryota > Metazoa > Chordata > Actinopteri > Atheriniformes > Atherinopsidae > Odontesthes > Odontesthes bonariensis. The sequence continues at coordinate 2,403,645 of NC_134524.1, forward strand.
GTTCTTGCATGAGGCCCATTCTTCTTTAGACAGGCTTGAAGTTGATTGGCCCGATGTCACTTTTTGGATCTATATATGAACTTGTTTTCTCTTTGCAATTTTGTTTTACTGTGTAAAGCACTTGGTGATTTTTATCTATGAAGGTGCTATATAAATAAAAGTTCTTCTTCTCCTTTTGCCTTCACTTCTGGAGAACATTACTGAGAAATGAGTTCAGTGTGGCTAAAAAGCAGCACTCCTGAGTGAGAGACCTGAGCTTACCCTGAGCCTAAAGTCACAAGACCAGAGCTGTAACCCTGAGCTCAGCGTATTTTGAGTACAGGTAATTCACTTTTACAGGGTTATTATTACTTTGTACACTGGTGGATTAACTGAGTTAGTTCACTGGAAACTACACTATTGGGATACTAGGGTTCCATTGTTCACAGGGTCTCATAAATGTTCACATTTTTTCATAAGTTTTTTTTCCTTACGTTATGGTTTAAATACTTAATCTTACATTGAGGTATTTTTCTATAAACCTTTCCCTTCCACTTGGCCCTTACGCTCCTCTTCAATGCTATGCTGTGCTATTTTTTTATGCTATGCTATGCTATATACCCTTTTATGCTATGATATGCTATGCTATGCTATGCTAACTGTTCTACGCTAATCTTCTCTGCCATCCCTCAGAGTTCACCTGGAGGTCATCAGCTCTGCTCCATCACCTTTTGTCTTTGTGCGCTCGTTGTTCCTGCTCCTTCTCACCCGGAGATCCTCCTACATTTTTATTAAATACTTAACAAATGCGCGTTTGTCACAGTTGATGAGGAATGCCGCTGTTGAAAGGAGTAATTAGCATTTGGGCCCCGAGCAGACCTCCACTGATTTATAATCAAAAAAGTTATTTTAGCCTTAAGGATTTTCTTTTGTTTTGTGACTGAATGTTACAAATGAAGACATTTCCCCATAACTTAGAGCCTCCACCTATCCTTCAGAGACTTTAGGCATGTGTCCAGGATGGCGAGGGGAAAGACTCTCACACTCAGGGGCGCCTCAAGGCTCCAGGCTGGGACCTCACACTGACAGAAGGTAAAACACTTCAGTTTCTGCCTCAAAAAGAAAGCTCCAAGCTGCACCTCAACCACACCTTACAGCATCTCGTTGGGACGGGGAGGCCATGAGACGGTGTTAAAATTGGCTTTAGTCTTAGACATTATGAATGAAATAAGTCTCAGTACTTTTCCATTATGACCTAAAGTGATCCAGGAGTAGAAAGACCAAACAATTGGGAAAGCCTGGGAAAGCAAGGGCAGATTCACACACAAACACACTGTTTTGGGCTGATCCAGAGAATATGACGAAGCATGTTGAACCTACTCATGTCCAATCATACTCGGTCGAATGTGAGTCCAACCTATAGACTATAAATAAACATGATACCCGGAAATCATGGCCCAGTCTGACAGACTTCCTGCGGGAGCTCTTTCCCACTGAGCCCAGCGCTGATATGCTTTGACGTGTGACTATGAATAAACACTTCATTTTCACTTGAATTACTTCGGTCCGTTCTTGAGCCTCCTCCTAAAAGAACCGTATCTAACAAATGGTGCCGTGACACAAGGTTCGAAGGCTAAAGGACCACCGTGCCGTGCGACCGACCCCGTCCGAGGGAGGACGCCTCGAGGTGATAGGAGAGACGACTTCATTCAGACAATCAGGCGCCAAGAAAAAAGGTGAGCAGAACACCAATTAATGTCTAATGTAAAATTTCTGCATTTGAATAACCTAAATGAAGTTGTCTGAATTGAGTTGTCCTCTGTTCATGGTAGATCCAAGTGATAATGTACTGTCTGATGTTTTCATTGAATAGTAACACGTCCAGTGTTTAAACACATACTTTCACACAGGGAAAGTAAATAAGTGTCCTGACAAGTGAATTCGAACAAAGTGACAAGATAAATTCATTTTATAAATGAATATCCCAATAGGGGAACTTGTCTTCAAAATTATTTTCCGTGCACTAATAGCTAAGTGTGGCCGAAGTAGTTTATAAAAATCCCAAAATATGTGGGTAAACTAAATAAATAAAATTAGTGGTCTAATTCCGACACGGAAAGATTCTCCTCTGACGAAAGTTAGGATGAGGGATTGAGTCTCCCGGAGTGCGAAGCGGTCTATAATCCCGAAACAGAGTCTGTCTGACAAGAATAAATTTATACTTGCATGGCACAGGGTCAGATTTTTTCATTTTCATGCAACTGTGGGGGGATTCGCCGCTCGAAGATATTTGACTGCGCCAGCAGATCTCGTGTGGTTTCTGTTCAATATTGGGGTTGGTATAGATAAAAAGGGGGAGAACAAGTGGCTGCGCGTGCTATACGGGTCGCTTTGTTCGGGGAAAGCAGTATTTTTATGGTGTGAATATGTCACAAAAAAATTGAATGAAAGATGGAAGACAATGGTCCCGAGGTGAGAAGAAAAACGAGGGACAGATAAATTGGACTGGAGAAATGCAGAAAAAGAGTGTGCGAGTTTGCTCCACTGAGGCTGAGTGTGTGTGTTCAAAATGTTTTCAAAACAAACGAGAGAGTAAGAATCAAGTTAATTTTTTTCAGCATCAACGCACTAATAAGAGACCTGTAAGGAAAAAAAAAACAAAAAAAACAACAGATTTGGAGGCTTGACAGCTGATTTTGAGGCCTGAAGTTACTAACTAAAGATCAGCTATGCAGCAGTATTACAGGAATAATGAAAAGCCTCAAACGCTTTTTGAGCCATAATATTCACAATTTAGATTATAGTTGTTCTCTTTATCATAAATGCGTACACACTAAGATTGTCTTTTCTCAACCATGTTTTTTTCTCTCTCATTCAACCCTCAGAGTGAGAACAATCCAAACAGACTCTGGGTGATCAGTGCCCTGAAATTATAATGATATAATGATTATAATAGGGGTTTAGTTTTGTACTAGACGAAATAGTATTGATTCATCCATCTATTTTAACATGCATATGATTAGGAAATACACCAAAGTATGTAGATAAACTGAAAACAGCTTTACAATGCAAAAATCACAGAGATGAGATAAGAAACAATAAATCCAGGAAGAACAGTGTTTGAGATGTTCATACAAATTGTTGCTAAAATAAGATTTAACAGCTCTCTTAAAGAGCTAAAGTCAAATACACAAGCAGAGTGTTTAGGAGATTTGCTCCTTTAATTAAAATATAATCTGAAAAAATGTTCTACAAAGTGAAATTTTATTTTTCCACCTGAAGCAGGACTGAGATCAGTCAGACAGACCATATGACATAAGTTAAAAAAAAAACAGGATTTAGGATTTAATATCACGGCCAGACAGTCAGATGTCAAACAATTTGATATCATATTAAAGTTATTGAGGCTTAGCCTTTATTCTTATTAGGAGATATTAACTTGACTTTAAAATTTTAGCTGCTCGGAATTTCCTCTGCCTCAGGTCACCAATTCAATAGTCAATAGTTATCATCAATATTTAGATTCAAACTAAACCATTTGACTATTTAAATATTTCTGTCCTGCAGCAAACAACAACAACACAGGAGGAGAAACTGCAGTGGAGCAGTTCGGCAATTAATTAACAATTAATCATGATTTACTAAAACTTCTCAAAGTTCCCCAAAAATTCTGTGTGTGTTTGTATCTTCTTTTGCATTAAGACTTCCCGGACCTGGAAGAGGAAGACATGGAATAAAACTCATAATATGAAGACCACTGTTTGTTTACTTAGGCCCCAATGAAAACATGAAGTTTGCTTGAGCAAACCCAGAAATGCAATATTTGTCATAAGTTTGTCATCCGTTGTAATTTGTTGTCCTAACCTGTGGTGTCTGGTGTTGATTGTTGTTTGTGTGTTGTCATGATCCCGAAACTGTCTGACGATTTTTCCACAGCAGAATAAGTGGATAATACAGAATTTCTCATGAATGCTGGACAACAACTTGGTGACAATTCTTATATTATCCTAAAAGCAAGGAGGATACCAACTGTGCTGATGTTGATGTTGATCGTGATAATGTGTTCTCTAAATAATTTGACGTTTTTTCACAGCAAAATAAGGAGATGGTACTGGATTTCTCATTAAGGCTGCACAGCAGCTTGATGTCTATTCTGGTTCCTAAAAGCAAAGGTTATACCAACTAGCCAGTTGTTTTGTTTTGGTTTATGTTTATTTTATGATTTTTTTATTTTTATTTTCATTTATTTTTTTATTTTGGTTTTGTTTTGGTTTGGAGTCCATATGAAAAATAAATAAATGATGAGTTGGGCATTAGGATTGAACCTTTCAAAGAGAGATGCCCTAAGTATAAAAATACAGTGCAAATGACATTTTGCACTACAGCGCTGCGAGATTTGCTAATATTATTCCACAGATTCAGAACCACTACAGGACGTACGGCCGGAGGACTCATAAGCTTGAGTTCTGGGAAACTTTATCATTAACTAGGTGAATGTGATTTTTTGCTGAAGTTTTATCAACATTTCAATGAATCAAACAAAATCAGTTTTGTAAATGAGCTCAGTTGAATTCAACTCAACAATTCTCATTAATCCCTTAAGGTAAATTATATCCCTGCAGGATTAGTTATTATTAAAGATCAGCTGCTGTTACAGAGAACTAAATAAAATGTAATCAGCTGAAGTGTAGCAGAGAGGAAGGTGTGGTAGAAACCTTCAGAGGTCTCCATCAGTGGGCTGGGCTGTTGTTTCTGTAGCTTAGCAACAGCTCAGCTGATGATGTCACACACAGCCAGCGTCAGCAGGTAACTCAGGTGAACTCTGTCAGCAGACAACATGGACAGAAACTCACAGCCAGCAGTTCAACATCTGGGCTGCAGAGACGCTCCTTCTCAGTGACACGTCCAGGATTACAGCATCTGTTGTTAACCAGCTCTGTGATGCTCCTGCTTTCCTGTTACCGCTCTGTCTGCAGTCTCTGTCAGACCGTCCTGCGTAACATTCAGTCGCTACAGCGACTGTCTTGCATTTCTGGTGGCTACTTCCTGTTCAGCCAGGACCGTAGCGCCAGTCGCTAACACACAAAAGTCCCCGCTGATCACATTTTTAGGCCAAAGTGGGATTTGTCAGTGAGATTCTCCCACTGTGAGCAGCAGAAAGCGCTTTCTAAGAAACTCTTAAGGACGAAACAGCTGTGGGGACGTAGTTACCACAAGAACACAATACAACTCCAAGTCTGTGCTGAACATTTTCCACTGAAATGCTCAGGGTACGCCAAACACAGTCAGCTTAAAACTAAAGGGAACAGAAACAGCCCGAAGCAGGTTTAAATGATCAGTGTTTCAGTTTGTAGATACAATCCAATAAAGTATAAGGGTGTCGTGTGCACACTCTGCCACCAGGTGCTCTGGGTAAGTTGTGTAGCCGTCGGGGCAGAAGAAGAAGAAGAAGAGTTGTGGACTAAAACAACGTGAGCAGCGCGACTGAGAGCATCTGAGATTACAGCAGAATGTCTGTTGGGTAAATCTGCTCAGTACCTGATTGTGTGAGTAACTGAGCAGTTGTAGAAGCAACAAACAGATCAGTTCAGTTTTCTCGTGTTAAACGGTTCAATTCAAAGTGGCGTTAGCCTGCTTAGCTGCCTTTTCCCTCAGTGCAGCCATGACGTTTGGACTAAAATGCGTTCACACGTCTGATTCCAACACAACAGACATTTGAAAGAGTTTCACAGCTTGAAGTTGAGCCTCGTGCCCTTTTAGTGTTGGAACAGCCTTAACTTTCAGCTTCAGTCATGAGCATCATACAGCTGTCTGGGAAGTACAGGGAACAACTCCAAACCTTTTTCAGACTGCGTTAAAGATTTCTGGGTCTTTGGGGAAGATGATAAGGGTCAACTTTCCCTCGTAACCAAACACACATTTTCTTCAAAAATATCTGTGTAGCAAGAACATGAAAAGCATGAGAAAAGTTAACATCTGACCTTTAATGAAATGCAGAACAATGAAATACAGACGAGTGTAAAGCTCGACTTAACATCAAACTGAAATGATATATTGCTTCTTCAGATGTTTACAGAAATACCCACAGCTGGTGCAAAGCTACTTTGTGGATCTTAACTTTAAACAAAACAAATATGTTCAGTATAACAGAATAAACATGTTGCTACTTTCAAAAAGACTGCATTTTGTTCTGTCCAACAAATTAAAATTGATGCCATGTTTGTCTTGAAAGTCGGGAGATCCGTCCCCAGTTAAAGCTGCAGTCTGCAACTCTTTTCCAAGCATAATGCCTGGAACTGTCCGGGGATTCTGAAAGTAGTACATTAAATACCCCAATACAAAAAAAGAGTTCTCTAGGTCCCCTATATGTCCCGCTAGGTCCTTCCAAAGCCAGCAGGTTTGTTTACAAAATTGCAGACCGGACCGGTAAAAGGTAACCAATCAGGTTACGAGCTGGGCTCTGCTGCCTGTCAATCACCGATTGTGCACGCGCGATACAAGGTAGGCTCGTCCCCACGCTTATTTATCTGGACTATTGAACTTCATTACGGGCTAGTCTACTTACTGTGTCTTCCATGATCGCAAATGACAGGTGAGTTGATGAATGAGGAGTCGTGTAGGCGCATCTGGGGTGCACGTCTACGTGCACGAGTTCTCATGTGTTTTGAAGGGGCGGGACAGGAAGTTGAATAACTTTTTATTTTTCGGTTAAAAAATAAGCATTTCTTGCATTTTGCGACTACGGAGGTCACCGCTTTCAACGTCAAGCGTTCTGATAGATCATGTAAACTCTTAAAATGCCAAAAAGTAGGACTTTACGAATGACAACAACAAATCTTGCAGACTGCAGCTTTAAAGCAATCCCAACAAATTTTAAAGCACTTTCAATGGTTCTTCAAACACGTGCTCCCCACAGAACATTCAGAACTAAAGTCCTGACAAGAGAAGGTGGTAATCCACAAAGAAGATTTTTAATCTGAACAAAGGCAAGGCTTCTGATTGGAAGTTCCTGTTGCTGATGCCAGGTGAATATTTGCTTATCTGCCGTAAAAGTTGATGTTGATTTAAGCCAATCATTTCTCTGCAGTGTGACTACGTTGGTGTCTCTTTAGATGATCTAATCTAGTAAAAGCTGCCCCACACTGACCACAGCTGAAAGGTTTCTCTCCTGAGTGACTATGTTGGTGTCTCTTTAGACTAGATAATGTAGTGAAAGCTGCCCCACACTGACCACAGATGAAAGGTTTCTCTCCTGAGTGACTACGTTGGTGTTTCTGTAGATCAGATGATTGAGCGAAAGCTGCCCCACACTGACCACAGATGAAAGGTTTCTCTCCTGTGTGAATCCGTTGGTGCGTCTTTAGATTACCTAATTCAGTGAAAGCTGCCCCACACTGACTACAGCTGAAAGGTTTCTCTCCTGTGTGAATACGTTGGTGTCTCTTTAGATGAGATAATGCAGTGAAAGCTGCCCCACACTGACCACAGATGAAAGGTTTCTCTCCTGAGTGAATAAGTTGGTGTTTCTTTAGATGAGATAATTGAGTGAAAGCTGCCCCACACTGACCACAGCTGAAAGGTTTCTCTCCTGTGTGAACACGTTGGTGTGTCTTTAGATTAGATAATCGAGTGAAAGCTGCCCAACACTGAACACAGCTGAAAGGTTTCTCTCCTGTGTGAACAAGTTGGTGTGTCTTTAGATTAGATAATCCAGTGAAAGCTGCCCCACACTGGTCACAGCTGTATGGCTTCTCTCCAGTATGAAGCCTCTGATGATACCTCAGATTTGATTGTTTGATAACTTTCCCACAGTCCTTACAGCAGTGCCATCCGGATCCCTCTTGGGCTCCATGTTTCTGCAATGACAGAGAGGAAGAAGACTTAGATCCTTTTGAAGTTCACACAAAAGATTTCTCTAAGCTAACCTACGCTAACCAACATATTCTAACTGGAGCTGGACAGACCGAGCCACACAGGTCTCAATATCTCAAATCAAACGTGAACGCTGAGGGTGCGTTTATAAGTGCCCTCAGCTATCAGCACTGTGCTCTGATGTGTTCTGCACACGTTCAGCTTTTTAAGCAGTAAACTCTGCAGCTCAGAGAGAGGAGATGAAACCAGGAAACACTTTGCTGTTTTTAACCAGGAAAAACACAAACTAAGCAAGTGGAACATTTATTAAGTGACTCTAATATTGATATACTTGGAATATGTGAAAGTTGGTTGACACATTCATCATCATCTACAGCAGCTAGCAGCATTCCAGGATATAATGTATTTAGAAAGGCTAGACAAGCAGGGCGAGGTGGGGGAGTATTAATCTATGTCAGAGAGAAGTTTCAACATGAACTAATAACGTGGCCTAAAGACGTTAACGCTGAGTGTATTGGTCTAAATGCATCACTGCTCTGCAATGTCTTTTACTGTGACATAAGGAAGCATTTAATGGCATCCACCAGAGGTCACCAGTTCTACTTCATACCCAAAAGCCAGCAACAATTCCTGAATGAGGAAATCCAAAATCTAGGTCTAATATTCTGGAAAATAACGACATTGAGTTATCAATAGATTTTTAATTGGCTCAGTTGAGGAACTTGCGAAGCCCTTTAAATGCTCACATATTTCATCCCTTAAAAAGGCCAGAGATTCATTTAGTCTTAATAGTTACCTTTTAAAGACCAATAAACAGGCTTTTGCTGACCCAGTTGCACATCTTGTAAATCTATCCATAAAACAGGAACGGTACCATCGACATGGAAGATTGCTCGGGTCACCCCCGTCTTTAAGGCCGACAAAATCTATCCACCCATAAGTATTTTACCTAGAATTTCCAAAGTAGCGGAGAAATGGGTTCCCACAGAACTGACTGAACACTGAAATAATGGCCATGCCACTCTTCATCCAATGCAGTTTGGATTTAGGAAATTCCATTCAGAATTAATCAAATTTTTATTCAGCATGATTAGAAAACTTAAAGAGCTTGTAGGATCAGGGTGGCTTTGTAGCTGCTGTATTTCTTGATTTAAAGCGTGCTTTTGACACCATTAATCATGATGTGCTTATTGCTAAATCAGCTCATTTCAACTTTTCAAATAGTGCTCTCTGCTGGATGAAATCATACCTGTCACACAGGAAACAGGCGGTTCAAATTGGGGATTCGCCATCTTCATACCTCACTTCTTCTGCTGGAGTACCACAGGGCTCAATATTGGGTCCTGTTTTATTCAGCCTAAATGTCCAGAACTTATCAAATGTCTGTAGAAATTAGGGCTGGGCGGTTCTGGAAAAAATTATATCACGGTTTTCTGCTAGTTTTTTTTTTAAAACAAATTTAAATCTTTATTTAACTCAAATCCAAAGTCAATTTCTTCTATTATTCAGTTTGCTTAACAAAAATATTTAACATAAAATACAGCATGACTAATACGGCCAAGGCTGTTTTGGTAATGTGCAATGTGCACAATGTCCATGGCTATAACCTCCATGAAGTTTACCAAGAACAGATATTCACACATTCTGTTAGCAAGAACACCTATAAAATAAAAAATAAAAAAGCACAGAAGACCCATTTACTTCTATAATGAACTGCAATGAACTATATGAAGTTCATGCCCAGCTTCGGCTCGCCTTCGTCCCCCTAAGTGCAGACTTCTGGGAAAGCCCGGTGCGACGTGTGGAAATTTGAGTTTTGGAGGGAAATTAATGTGTATAAATCGTCAGCAATGGAACATTATTTCATATTGCACCATGGATCCGGATCTGCGAGCGAGGAGAGCTGCTGTGCTGCTGCTGCGACACAGGAGATCACATGATCTACTGTCATTGGGTAACGCACTCCGTCTGCCGTGGCAAATTTGCATAAACTTCGAGCGAGCCCAACTTTTTGACGTGCCGCAAGTCCCCCGCTCGCCGTGCCGGAATCCCAGCATGCTTTGCAAGCACGGCGACAACGATCGGCCGGATTTCATTGAAAACGAATTGAATACGTTGGATACGGCTTGCGTTGACGGAGCAATGGACGCTTACCGACAGTCTCCGCGCTGCCCGCGTTACGCGTGCGCTCAAGGGCCAGGTGCGGGGGTGGCCCGCTCCAGTGGGGGATTGAGGTGGTGGGGGTTGCTCCGGAGCGACTGGAGGACGCTGCCCTCCGGGCAATGTCCCTCGGCGCGTCGGGGCATCCCGGCTCTACCCAGAGATCCGTGAGCCTCCCTCCTCCGGGAGGGAGCCACGCAAGACCTCCACCCCCGGGACTCCCAGCGGAGTGGAGGTCGGCATTCGATTACGACCTCAGATAAGACGAGACGACCCGCTGAATTTAAGCATATTACTAAGCGGAGGAAAAGAAACTAACAAGGATTCCCTCAGTAGCGGCGAGCGAAGAGGGAAGAGCCCAGCGCCAAATCCCCGTCCGACTAGCGGGCGTGGGAAATGTGGCATCACAAATTGAAGTGTTACGCGGCTCGTTATGAAATTTAAAAAAAAACAGATCAGCCCTAGTAGAAATATAAAGATGCAACCATATGCTGACGACACTGTATTATACTGTCATGCCAATTCAATTCAAGAAGCTGCTGCAATTCTCTCAGGAGCCACGGTGCCAGTGTCCCTTTGGCTCCAAAACTGTTGTTTACATTTGAATAAAAAAATAAACAGTCTGTATGTTTTACTCTCGGCAGCCAACAGAGGGACAGCAACCATCAGTCATGGTGGATGCAGAGACACTTGATGTGGTTCAACACTTTAAGTATCTCGGGGTAATCTTTGATTCTAATCTTAATTTTAAGCAACACGTTAAAAAAAGTCACAAATACAATTAAATTTAACTTATCAAATTTCAAACATATGAGACCCTTCCTGACTATGGAGTCAGCGAAGACTTCCACGCATGCAGTGATACTTCCTCGTGTTTCCTGCTGTTATACAACATGGTCACATACATCAGAGTGCAAAATCTTGGACTTTGATAGCTATCAGCTGTTTTTGGATGTCCGTCTCATCTTTAAGGTTTCCAAAGGATTAGCCCCTCCACTATTACAGGATTTCATAAAGACAGAATCCTCTAGAGTAAACTCCAGAGCACTAGAGGAGACTGATGTGCAATGATGCAGGACTAAGTTTGGCCAAATGGTGGAGTCCATCAGAGGAACAGTGCTGGAACACACTGCCAACTCGTGTTAGAAACTGGGACAATTCCACCACCTTTAAAAAGAGCCTTAAACAGTGGTTGCAAACAGCCAGAGCTGCTCTCATGGGTCACCTCTCCGTCTTTTCCCTTTTGTGTACGGACTCTTAACTTTGATGTGAATCTTTCTAAAGATTTTCTGTTTCTTTGTTCTTTAGTTTTTTGTCATGGTGTATTGTCTGTATGTTTTTATGATACCTGCCCGAGGACAACGGATGAAATTTAGCAGCTGTGCTAACTCCGGCATATTTACATGGATGCTTTGCTGATATGTTGATTAATGTGCAGAGTCCTAACCAAATAAATAAGAAATCAAATAAAAACCTCCTCCACGGTTGGTTCCGGTTTTGGAGTCAAGAGGGGATGGCGGCTTAGCAGGAGAGCTCTCGACCGGAGTGAACTAAAACTGCCCCAAAGTGAATTAATTACTCAGCGAAGTGCGCGAAAACAAGGGAGAAGGGGCACAGATGACGTCCAAAAAGAACAAGAGAATGAAAAAGTCAAATATGGGGCAAGTTGACGACGACGAGTTGCAGCTAACAGAAGAAGCTATTGCTAGCTCGGGTGTCTCACCCCCTCCTAGCCGCGACGACGCTAATTCAGAGAACAAGGATGAACCGGTAAACCCGATGTTGATACTGAAAGAGCTACGAGGCGTCGTGAGTGCTATCATCCCCCCCCACATACCGGCTCCCAGCCCAGATCGATCCTGGTAAAGTTTCTGTGCTTCACCGTTAAAGAAGAAGTCCCAAGGCTGGAATGGCAGAAGAAAGGTTTTATGTGGAACAACAACAAGATAAACCTCGACCACGACTATCCACCGGAGATCATGGCCATAAGGAAGGAGTATGCGGAGGATCCTGAAAGACAAGAACCTACGGTTCCGAACCCTCTACCCAGCCCGCCTGAAAGTTTTTTACGAAGGAGGAGTGAAAATCTACAACGCGGTGGAGGAGGCGACGGCGGTTGTGGCGCGCCGGGGCTCCCGGTGAAAGTGATTAAACCACCGGCAACTTCCAGAGAGAAACTCAGGATACAAGGAGAGACTGCAAGTATACAGACGGGAAGAGAACTAATAATATGTCATGTTTATGATATGGACGACGTGGTAAAATATAATTAGTGTCGAGCTAAAATGGGCGGGGATTCTCTTTGCCGAGAACGTCATCACAGTGGAAGGCCCCCTAACTCCGGGAGTAAATAAATGAAGACAAAACTGAGATCATTCTGTTTGGTAGCAAAGAGAAGAGGGTCAGCGTTGGTAAATATCTTGAGACTCGGGACCTTACAATCACTGACCAGGTTGGTAACCTCGGAGTGTTTATAGACTCAGATCTGACTTTCAGCAGCCACATCAAAGCTGTCACCAAGGCAGCTTTTTACCACCTCAGAAACATCAACAGAATTAAAGGTTTCCAGAAGAAACTCATCCATGCATTCATCTCCAGCAGACTCCATCACTGTAATGCTCTTTTAACTGGACTTCCCAAAAAGAGCATTAAACATCTGCAGCTCATCCAGAACGCCGCTGCTGGAGTTTTAACCCAGACTAAGAGATCTGAACACATCACAGCAGCTTTAAAATCTTTACTCTGGCTTCCAGTCAGTCACAGAGTAGATTTCAAAAGCCTGCTGATGGTTTACAAATCCCAGAACAGTTTAGGCCCAAAATACATCTGTGATCTGTTCAGAGAATATAAACCCAGCAGAGCTCTTAGATCCAAGGACTCAGTCCTTGAATTAATGAGAAAAAAAAAAAAAAAAAAAAAAAAAAAACTGTGCACATGCTGTTCTCCAAAGAAGGAACAAGTCATAATATACCACCAATGTCTCACAGCAAAATGTCTAAATGCAAAGCCCATAACAAACACACAAGTCATAGCACTGACCCACCAATGTCTCCAAATGAACATGCTGTCTTCTTGGACGGAGTGGAATTGGAGACAGTAACTGAATTCAAGTATCTCGGGGTGATACTGGACTCCAATGTTGCCACAAAGCAAACATGTCCAGCACAGAAGAAAACTCTTTGGCATTACCATCCGTCATATTATCCATGTGAATGTTAAAATCCCCGGTCAAGATAAAATGGTTAAAATCAATCGAAATAACAGACAATAATTCAGAAAAATCATCAATAAAACTTGCACAGTATCCTGGAGATCTGTAAATGATTAAGAACAGAATTTTAGGAACACCCTTTAAAATAAAACTCAGATATTCAAAAGAAGTGAAATCACCAAATGAGATCTCTTTACACTGGAATGTATCTTTAAATAAGGCAGCCTCCCCCCCCCCCACCTTTCCTCCCATTTCGGCATTTATCCATAAAACTAAAGTTTGGGGGGGCTGCTTCATTAGTCGCTTTCGGACAGACCGTTCTAAGAAAGTAGTTATCAGAACTACCCTCCTCGAATTTCGTTCTGATAACTATCCTTCCCCAGCGGAACTGTTTCAGTCTGTATTCGCACGTGAGTCGGGACCTGATAGGGACTGATGCGCCGCGCGCAGCCGTCTGCTTCAGTGACGTGTTAGCCGTTAGCCGTTTAGCGCTACATTCAAACACAAAACAAAACGGTAAACGTAAGGAGAGTAGAAAAAACACCACCAAGAAGCTAATATGGAGAGCGGGGAGGCCACTGTGTTTATGGTCTGCATGATGGTGATATTAATCATGGACAATCACATCAGGCGTCTAATATCGAGGCTGGAAGAGCTCACAGAGAGTCAGGAGACGATACTTTTTTATTTCATGAAGGAAGAAAGGAGAGCAGAGCGCTGCAGACTAATGAGACCAGTGTAAGTTGACTTATTAAACACCCGCTGGTTGTGTCTGTGTCATGAGGAAACATTTCAGCCGTGATAGCATGACATGGGGCGTAGCTACCGACCACCACACACCTCCCTTAGATTAGTTCTATAGAACCATGAAAAGACCCGACCTCGGAGAAGGAGCTAAATAGTTATAGGAACTAAGGGAGATAGCCCCGAGTTCCTGTATGTCCGAACACGGGAGAAAACGGCCCCGCGGATTAAAAGGTTATTAGAACTGCCAAAGGTTCCTACAGTCCGAAAGCGGCTATTAAGAACAGTAGCACTTGTGCTCTCTGTTAACCATGTTTGTCAGAAAAAGAAAATCTAAATTGTGTGAAATTATGAAGTCATTAACTAACAGTGACTTATTGGACAGAGATCTAATATTAAGTAAGGCTAGCTTTGTGGAGTTTACACTGGTCTCTGTTGTATTCTGAGTTGTACGTGGTACCTCTAACAGATTAGATAGATTCACCCAGCAGGCTGACTGTTTTCGATTCCTTCTTTTACCAACTGATACAGGAATCCTGTTGGGCCCCAGCTTGTTCTCAGAACAGCTGTCAGTAATCAGACTCCTATAGCAGGGACCCTGAACACATCATGGCATGGTATCTTTGGTTTGAACAGTGCTATCTTTATTTTGAACTCTGGGTGTTGTGCTGCTCCTTGAACATCCTGCTCTGCCAGGACAGATGATGTCAGAGGAGGAGGAGGGGGTGCCCTGCGTTTCTCGGTTGATGGTGGTCGCTGGAGTCCTGGCTGGGATAGAGACCTTGGGTGATGTGGAGTAAAGGGTCTGGTGAGGGGGGAGGGCTGGGGGTTGTTTGCCTCGCTGCTGTGTCCTTCAGTCTAATCTGTACAGTCATGTTTGGGTTTGCCGTCCCAACAGCATGACGTAAATGTGCACCAAGTAATCTGCATCCAGCTCGATTGGGATGCACGCCATCAGCTCTGAAACGCTCCTTACAGTTCCAAAAGATATTAAAGTTATCAATGAACTTAATCCCATGGGTGATGCATGCATTTGACAACCATGTGTTCAGGCCAAGAAGTCTGCTGAAAAGTTCAGTTCCTTTAGCCACAGTAGGAATGGGGCCAGAAATGGAGAGCCGGTGTGCTCCATAGTGACAGTCTCTCCAACAGTCACTATTTGCTCTATATTGTACCACATTTTCTCATTGTTTTTTCTACAGACAGGATATGGTGACCTCGAACAACAGGGCTATGGGTTGATTAACACTGGAGTTCCACTTTCAGTTAAATTAAGGAAAATACAACTGGCGGGCCTCTTTAAACCACATGAACACTGCTCATTTCTGAGTTGCATTTTTCAGTTGGTCTTTTTTGGTCTGCACAGCTGTGTGCGGGGGCAAGTGAGTACGTTGCTGTGCTGGAAACAGCATCTGGAAGGCGGACGGGTTCGTGGTACTCGTGGAGGACACAGGCATTTGCTCTGGGTCGCACTTCAGTGCTAAATATCTGAACTGAAATGAAGCTACGATACTACTGACAGGCGAGTTCGACACCACATCGCTGGCGATGTCAGTCCATCTGTCAGCTCGGTCCACTTTGCCGGCTGCTGACACAAATGAACAAGTGCACTGCTTGACTTCTTCAAGGATATTTTCAAAAGATTTCCTACCCAATCTTACAGTTTTGTTTGTCACGCTATTGCATGGAGAAACAATGGAGACCAGACATATATCCATCTTTCTCCCGCAACCATATAACACGAGCTACCGACCCAGTCTGCATGCAGAGCTCACGTGAAGTCGCTGTTTTCACGAGAGCATGCGCTCATCCTTGTACAGGATGAAGAGGTGCTGTACAAAAACGGAATTATAGTTTGCATAAAAAAAATGTATTTGTGTTCTTTTTTTTATTTTCTTCCCCAAACTAATAAAATAATTTGGGTCGCACGTAAATTGACAGGGTCGGTCGGAAACCGGAACCAAGAACATTTTTTTTTAGGCCCAGTTCTGTAACTGTTTTTCCTTCGGCTAAGTTATATCAGAATTCTCTATAAGTGAACGTGTGATCCTCCCCTGGCTCTACTTATCTTGGACAATTTATCGACAAGGGCTTTAAACGGTTTAACCCTTTAAGCGCCAAGATTGTTTTTTGAAAATACTGGATTTTGACATTAATATTTCAAAAGCTGGTGGCTGAAAGGGGGTTAAAGATAGATGCCTACTGTACATTAGAAAAATGTTGCCCATGATCCATAGTTTATGTGGAGTATGAAATTATTAATCTAATTAGCATATTATGACGTCATCAGGTGGCAACCATTTTGAATCTCATTATGTTCAGGAAATATTGGAATTGAGTGATTATGAACTTGTTTTTTAAAACTTTTTTTTTCTTTTTGTCTATTTATCATCATCTATAATGATCAGGGAACAGAAAAGCAACAATAAAACAGAATAATGTAGTAAAATATTACTATATCATCATTACCATATAGTAGGAAAACACATGCGAAAAGTTGCCTATATTTTTTCAGGAAATGCTGGATATTGACTTGATGTTTGAACTTATTTTCATTTTTCTGTCTTTTACCATCATTCATAAGGAGGAAACCAACAATAAAACAGGAGAAAGTGGTAAAATACTGTCATCATTAGGCTACCATAGGGTAGAAAACACATGCAAGAAGTGGAAGACATTGAATTGATTTTTTTTTTAACCTGTTCAACCTTATTCATAATGATCAGGAATGAGGAATACAATAATAAAACAAGTGGTAAAATGTCAGGATCATTGCGCTGGCGGATAGGCAAAGCGCCGCGGCACCGGGGGCTGGATGGAGAGAGCGCATGCTAAAGATACCAGACCCACTTCTCCCACCCCCGATTCCTCGACCAACACCTCTACGGACACTGCGACCGCGTTCCCCACTACCACCCACTCCATTGAGGTTGGATAACGGCGCCGAATGAGTTGGAGTTTGTGTGTGTGCTTGGAGAACAGCCTCGCTTCGCATGCCGGCACCATTGCCTTCGGAAGTTTCACCGTGGGAAGCATGAGTGCTCGTCCGATCCTCCTCCTCATGAGGTAAAAACTCTCCTTCGGAGTCGGCAAATAGCATGCTCAATGCTTCCGCACGGTTCAACTTCTTACAAGCCATGGTGTTAAAAACTCACTAATAGTTCGCTGAAAATAAAAATTCGACTCGCACGTCTCAACAGAAAAGCTCTGAATAACTGCTTCCGTATCTGAGCTCGCGCGGCTTTTTGCACTGCCTTATAAAAACACTGTGAACTACAAAATGACGTGAGCTTGGTCTTGTTTGAAAGGGTAACATGTTTGCCAACTAGTGGTAGGAGGTCTGAACACCTTAAAGCCCGTTTAGTTTATCTACAGACTGTTTTGTTTATGCTGACGTCATGTCGCAATTCTGCGACTTTGGCGGTTAGAGGGTTAAATTGAGCTGTATAAATAAACTTGCCTTGGCTTCTGTGCTATGTTTGCTTTGTGGCAACATGTAACAGAACCTACCCACCTTCCAGCTCACATTCTGGACCTGCTCATTTCTAAAGGCAGACATCCCAAGTCTCCCGGAAGGTCCGGGAGTCTCCCTGATATTGATAGTTAATCACAGATGCCCGCGGGTCGGATAAAATATCCCGGATTTTAGACTACGAAGGAGTTTTTTTTTTTTTTTTTTCTTTCAATGCGAGTGAGAGCGTGCAGGCAATAAAATAACTCGTGCAACTTGCGCGTTTCGACTGCGCAGGCACGAGAGAGAGAGGGGTGTGGGGAGAGGTTGCTTGTGAAACCTGTCTGTCCAAAGCGACGCTCTGTTCAACGAGCGTCCAGGGCGACTGCTTGTCAGGGGGGGGTGGAGAGGAGACCGAGTCATCTCCCTGAAATGAGTTTTTGGAACTTGGGATGTCTGTAAAGGTGTTGATATTTCTTCTGTTGTGGTTACTGATTTGGCCTTGTCTGACCATTTTTGTATTTTATTTGATTTATTGATCACTCAGAATGTTCAAACAACCAGCTTCTCAGTTAAGAAGAGGAACATTAATGAGAAAACAAGCGCTCAGTTTAGGGAGGCCATAGCTATGTTACCAACACTGAGCACAGAGTCGGTTGAAGGACGGCTGGATCATTTCAGCTTGAACATTTTGAATGTAATGGAAGCTGTTGCACCGATAACAACCAAGAGCACCTTGATCAAACAGAAAAGCCCATGGAGAAACAGCACTACGGTCAAAAACCTGAAAAGAGGATGCAGGAGAGCTGAACGTAAGTGGAGGAAAACAGAGCTTCAGATTCACTCGGAGCTGTACAAACAAAGCCTGCGTAGTTATAACAATGAGCTGTGCAAGGCCAAACAGCTGCATTTATCTGAAATGATTCAGAAGAATGTCAACAACTCTCCAACTCTGTTTGCTATGGTGGAAAAACTCACAAATCCTCCTAAACAGTCAAACCCAGACCTCCTCTCCACTGAGAAATGCAACCAATCTGCCAACTGTTTAAGCCTGGAGTTTTAACCCGAACTAAGAGATCTGAACACATCACAGCAGCTTTAAAATCTTTCCTCTGGCTTCTGATATGTTGTTAATGTGCAGAGTCCTAACCAAATAAATAAGAAATAAAATAAAAACCTCCTCCACACTGACCTGTGGCCCGGTGGACCCAGAGGATGAGCCGGCTCTGTTCCTGGTGGAGGGGTTCTGCTCCTGGTTCAGCTCCTGGTTCAGCTCCTGGTTCTGCTCCTGCTTCAGCTCCTGCTTCAGCTCCTGCTTCAGCTCCTGCTTCAGCTCCTGGTTCTGCTCCTGGTTCTGCTCCTGGTTCTGCTCCTGGTTCTGCTCCTGGTTCTGCTCCTGCTTCAGCTCCTGGTTCTGCTCCTGCTTCAGGTTCTGCTCCTGCTTCAGGTTCTGCTCCTGCTTCAGCTCCTGGTTCTGCTCCTGGTTCAGGTTCTGCTCCTGCTTCAGGTTCTGCTCCTGCTTCAGGTTCAGCTCCTGCTTCAGGTTCAGCTCCTGCTTCAGGTTCAGCTCCTGGTTCTGCTCCTGGTTCTGCTCCATTCTGGTCCGACTGATGGACTCTGCAACTGTCAGCACATACGATAAGATCCAGCTGTGGCGTGCAGCGTGTTAAACCACACCCACTTTTCTTCTTCTCTTGATAACCTTTCTGCAGTTTTTAACCATCCAGTCACATTCCATTAAACTCATTACTGTGCTTTTTATTTAAACCCCTGTGAACTTTAAAACGCTTCTTTAAAGACCCACTAAGGTCACAGTTCAAAATATTTGTAGCTTTTTGATCAAATTCAGAAAAAAAAATGTAATAATAACTCTGTAGACCGACAGCCACTGTGTGCAATATCCCATAAATCTCATCTGAGTCAGTGGAACACCATCAACTTAAATCATTTCACTACATTAGGCCTAAACAAAAATTTTCTTGGTTCCGGTTTCCGACCGACCCTGTCAATTTACGTGCGACCCAAATTATTTTATGAGTTTGGGGGAAGAAAATAAAAAAAAGAACACAAATACATTTTTTTTATGCAAACTATAATTCCGTTTTTGTACAGCACCTCTTCATCCTGTACAAGGATGAGCGCATGCTCTCGTGAAAACAGCGACTTCACGTGAGCTCTGCATGCAGACTGGGTCGGTAGCTCGTGTTATATGGTTGCGGGAGAAGGATGGATATATGCCTGGTCTCCATTGTTTGTCCATGCAATAGCGTGACAAACAAAACTGTAAGATTGGGTAGGAAATCTTTTGAAAATGTCCTTGAAGAAGTCAAGCAGTGCACTTGTTCATTTGTGTCAGCAGCCGGTGTTTCTCCTTCTTCTCCTACTTTGTGGTTTTGCGCATGCGCCGAGCCGATTTTCTACGTTTCGTTTTCACGCCCATAATGTTTTGCTACCCTGCGTCTGATTATTTTCTCTTTTGGAAGACTTGCAAAGTAGTAAAACACTTATCGTATTAACAGGCAGTTAGCTTAACATGCACACATGGGGTGTCATTCACCATTTGACTTTTGTATTTGGGACACTTCTGTCTTTATTTAGGTGACTCTGCTCCATCATTGTCATGAATGCATAGAGAAGGGGAGCATTATTTAACAGCGTGTTATTGGACTATCAAAATGTGCTACCCTCTTAAATAAATCAATTTCATTGCACTTTTTATAATTACACACATGAGAGATAAAAACACTAGGCTACTTCTGACGTTCTGTGGAGATCTAGACCGCGGTTTGGTCAGATAGATTTGAATCAGATTAAAGGGTCCCCCCAACACTGGGAGACCCTCAGGAAAACGATATGGGTTAAACATGGCTGGAATTATCCTATTATAGATAGATCTATGATAACGTTCTAAAAATAACAATGATTATACGTTTCCTACTAATAGCAGGCAGTAATGTTGGACAACAGGGCTATGAGTCGCAGAACACCACTGACACTTTAACTAAACTATTACATTTATTTATGAAATATTGCTTGAGATGTCTTCAATGCCAATGGTCCAGGTTGTATTGACTACATATTTTGTTCATATAAAATGTGTGTGTGTGTGTAACATGCTGGGAGTATCCATTGCTGCTGTAATAAAAAAATAAAATAAAAAAATCTACCTATCACTCGCTGCCACTGGAAATAAATAAAATAAATTCCCTAACTACCCATGACATCAACTGACAACCAACAGGAACCAAACTTTTTTTTTTTTTTTTGGGCCTTATAATAATGCTATGACTCCTCTTCACACAACTTAAACTCTTCATGTCATTAAAGGATTTATATTGAGCAGAATTAAGTCCCATTTTAACATCTAATCATGAAATATGGCATATTGTGTACGTTAAACACATCAAATCACATGTTTTGGCTGCACACTTCTATCAAAAAGCCAAATGATGCTCAGATAAGTCTGGAAAGATCCATTCTACATTTGACATTGATCATCAAACTTTTTAAATCACAAAAGATTTCAGCTAAACTACAGAAAGAAGTTAAGAAAACTGCAGCTTTAGTGGGAAATGTGACATGATGGTCAAAAAGTGCCCCAAAAGGTTAGAAAAGAGGAAGAAAAGGGCCCAGAAGTATGTTTCACACACAGCTAAAAGGATAAAGCTCCATTTTATTTGGCCATCTGGCCGGCTTATTGAAATCTATAGCTGAGGTTGTGTTTCTGGGATGGTTTAACGCTGTAACGGTTAGCATTAGCTTTAGCGTTAGCAGGCCGGGCTAACAGTGAATAGCAGCCAGGTTATCTGAACTTTTTACTCTCTGCTGCATGTTCTGACTGCCCGTGTCCAGCAGCAGGAATCAAACCAATGACACAGACCACTCTGAAGACATTTCTGCTAACGTCTGACCGCTAAATTCATTCTTTTCTGGACTCACCTGCATGCAGCTTTCTGTTGCTATGCTACCAGATGTTCCGAGATGAGCCGAGATGAGCCGAGGCTTCGCAGTGTGTGTCGGGTAATGGGCCGTTTCTCGGGCCGTTTCTCAATACCAAGAATACAAAGAACAGACTTGTGTTCTTGAGGAGAATGTTCTTGCTAGTCAACCTCGGAAGAATGTACTCGGGAGATCACAAGTAGGCCTACACATGCTCCGTTTGAGAAGATGCGTTCTTCGTGCCCGAGGCAGCCTGCTCTTATTAAACAGCTGGGCTTTTTCATCCAAGTGCTTGAGGCGCAGAAATCTTCCGAACAAAATTGTAAATAGCTGGTATCAAGACAAATTAACGATAAAATCGGGATCTAAAGGGCTACTTTCTCGCCTCAAAATGTTTTAAACGTGGATAAAGTCATATATTTAAAGAGTTTAGAGCTAAAATGAAATCAGCTTCAGCCTGTTCATTTCGGCTCGGGTAGGAGCGCAGTGCATTGTGGGATATTTGCGCTGACAAGTTAGCACAAGTTAACTACCGATGCATCCTCTGTTAAATGGGCGTGTCGAGAACACATCCGGGAACTTTCACCGTTCTCTGCGAAATTCGAACTTGTGTATTGGGACAGTACTTCAATGTGCGTATTTGTCTGTAGTAATAGCCGCTTTCGGACTGTAAGAACCTTTGGCAGTTCTAATAACCTTTTAATCCGCGGGGCCGTTTTCTCCCGTGGTCGGACATACAGGAACTCGGGGCTTTCTCCCTCAGTTCCTATAACTATTTAGCTCCTTCTCCGAGGTCGGGTCTTTTCATAGTTCTATAGAACTAATCTGATGGAGGTGTGTGGTGGTCGGTAGCTACGCCCCATGTAATTCTATCACGGCTGAAATGTCTCCTCATAAGACACAAACACAACCGGCGGGTGTTTAATAAGTTAAACTTACACTGGTCTCATTTGTCTGCAGCGCTCTGCTCTCCTTTCTTCCTTCATGAAATAAAAAAAGTATCTCCTGACTCTCTCTGTGAGCTTTTCCAGCCTCGATATTAGACGCCTGATGTGATCGTCCATGATTAATATCACCATCATGCAGACCATAAACACAGTGGCCTCCCCGCTCTCCATATTAGCTTGTTGGTGGTGTTTTTTCTACTCTCCTTACTTTTAACGTTTTGTTTTGTGTTTGAATGTAGCGCTAAACGGCTAACGGCTAACACGTCACTGAAGCAGACGGCTGCGCGCGGCGCATCAGTCCCTATCAGGTCCCGACTCATGTGCGAATGCAGACTGAAGCAGTTCCGCTGGGGAAGGATAGTTATCAGAACTAAATTCGAGGAGGGTAGTTCTGATAACTACTTTCTTAGAACGGTCTGTCTGAAAGCGGCTAGTGTTTCCAACAGGGTCTTGACTCTGAAGCCAATGGCGATTTTAGGTAGTGGCCAAGGGTGGCCAGGGCCACCACTGAAATGTCATCGGTCACCCCGATGGCCACCCTAGATCTGATAGGTAATTGATCAAGTTCGTCCACACAACAAACAAGAGAAACGCTGTCAGTCAATGGCTGACGGATCAGTTTTACATTTTGAACTAACACAATAATGGTCGGACTGATGCTGCAGAGAGCTGATTTCTGATCAGTTTTTCGAGTGACCATGCAGGTCTGGGCGGCTATGGCTTATTTTATCATTCAACGTCTGGCAACCCAGCTCAGTAGAGCCAACGCGAGATGAACACTGCCTGTCACCTGCAGCTCCCGCGAAACAGGATCAGAGAGCCCGCATCCATTAACTGGATTTATCGGATTCATACAATAAGGTATGGTAATATAATGATTTATGTCGTAATTTGCTCTGAGTGTGCAGGGGAACTTTATTCAGCAAACTTTATGTAAGAGGAACAGCTAAAAGACGAGAGGAGGGCACACGTTTTAGCTAAAACCGCGGCCTGCAAACCAGTGAGTCAGTTTCTTTTTTGTTGTTGCTAACAGGATAAATTGAATATGAAACCGTTCAGGACAGGAGCAGCATACGTTTCTCGAAAGTAAGATGAGGGTTGATCTACTACTGTAGACAACAAAGTATATGCTATATTCTACATGTTTTTTTTTTTATGAATTTTTATGTTGTAGAGTTGTGAAGTTATTTTATCAATGGAGAAACTGAGCAGCCTTGCTTTGTTGTCTACAGTAGCAGATCAACCCTCATCTTACTTTGAAGCTCCCAGCTCCCTGAAGTGACGTCGACGCAGCTTTAGCTGCAGAGAAGCTATCAGGCTTGTGTTGATAATAATAAACTCCTGGACTATTTTCAAACTTCCAAATGCATCGTTTGGTGAGTACAGACCATATTTGTACTACTGTAGAAGTTTGGTGTCATGGCATGTGATTTTAGTGTGGTAATTTTGGAGATACGGACCAGGATCCATTAACCCTTGTAAGAAGCTATTCGGGATAACTCAGTAACTCAGCTGATGTTCAGCCAATATCGAAAAAACTGCGGGTGGGCTACTTGGCTGGATGTCACGGTTCAAATGACCCCAGGGTGAATCTACTCCGGAGTATCGCTTTAAATAACTCGAATACACTTGGAGCAACATTAGGCTACTAAGAACCAGAACAACGTACATTTAACCATTTAATTAAATAACTATACAAACAATACAACTGTTGAATGAATATAAAACAAGGAAACTATAGCTCCTCCTGAGGTGCCCGCAGTACTGGCCGTCTGGAGCTCGGTAGTTCTGGCGGATAGCCTGCACGACACAAGCAGGTAACACGACACGACGCCCTCTGCTCCTTGCAGGACCCACTCAAGAAAGTGCCGGTAGGCTGTTAGACGAAACATTGATCACAAAGTGAGTGATGGCATTTGAGCCTAGCGTGCCACAATAGCTTGCATAACTGCAAGCTATTTGTGCAATGAACATGCCACGTTAGCGTGTTAGCAAGAGTACTCCTTGACATAGTAACAAAGAAAACAAACTTACTTTACAGAAAGACGTCCATTTGGCCCTGTAGGCTTTGGCTGTCGTTTCCAGTTGACTTTAGGTATTCTAAAGTAGGTCTCCAGGACGCCACTATCCATATGGGGTGCGAAACTCGGGTGATCAACAACACACACGTCCGTGTCATCCTCCGATTTCGTCCAGAAGAAATTGGCACCGCTGGAATTCTCGGCAGCAGACAGACTCTTGTTCTGTGTCCATTGGCGCACAGTTAGAGCACAGGCACCACCAATTCGCCCCAGCTCGAGCCATATCTTCTTCTAAATCCCAGTCCTCCGTATTGCATCTGTCTGAGTATTCGGTACCTTCGACCATGTTAGCTGCAGCTCTCAAAAGCACTGGCACTGATCTGTGATAGGTCTGTTAGCGCATTAGGTCCAACCCCCCTATGGGTGGTGTTGAAGGGTGGGAACTAGCGCTTGTAGTTTCTTTTTCCAAGGAAAAGTGAAAAAGTAGACATACAGAAAAAACAAACAAACAAAAAAACAAACAAAAAAAAAAAAACGATCACGTAACACAGAACGCAGCACATCTAGGATTATAACAATATTTCATGGTCGTATCTAACAAAAACATCCAAAAGTAGACAAATAAATTAATCTGACATATACAAAACCATATATTAACTTGCACAGTTAGGTGTCATACAGCATCCGTTGTTCGCGAGCTCACATTTTTAAGATAATTTAGTACTGGGTCCCATGTTTTATCAAATATATCTCCCCTATCATTGTTATAGAATCTTAGCCTCTCCAGATGTAAAGTATTTGACAATTCTCCCAGCCACAAATTATAGGTCGGCACAGATTCCATTTTCCACACCCTCAAAATCAGCTTTTTTGCGATCACCATCCCAAATTGTACAGCTCTTTTTTCAAATTTATTAACAGAAGAGAGGACACTTGTGGCCCCGAGGACCGCCACCAGAGGGCAGGGTGCTAGATTCTTCCCAAAAGCCTCAGAAAAACACTGAAAAATACACTGCCAATATAAATCAAGTTTGCTACATGCCCAGAAAGAATGCGCTAGAGTACCTATCATGGATTTACACCGATTACATACTGGTGAGATATCAGGATAAAATTTGTGTAACTTTTCTTGTGAATAATAGAGTCTGTGAAGTATTTTAAAATGTATTAAGTTGTGTCTGGTGTTAACTGAGCATTTTTGCACACTACGTAGACATTCTTCCCAAATTTCATTACTTATTTCCACATTTAACTCATCTGCCCATGCCCGCCTGTAAACCTCCGTATTCATCGGAGCTCCATCAAGCATTTGATAGAAACCAGAGATTGCCCCTCGGGACCCCGGGTCAAATCTGCTAACTACCTCAAGAGTGTCATGTTTATTTAGAACTTCAAAGTTTGGTACATTTTTTTTAACAAAATCTCTAATCTGCAAAAACCTGAAAAAACTTGAGGCAGATATTCCATATTTGGCTTGTAGCTGTGTAAATGAGGCAAAATTTTCCCCAATATACAAATCATTTATGTTCTTAATGCCTTTCTGTTTCCAAGCAGAGAAAGCAATATCATTTAGGCCAGGTATGAAAGCGTGGTTTTCGCAAATTGGAGTATCAGTATATACACTTGGGGCCTTGATGTGAAGTTTTATTTGCTCCCATGTGCGTAGAGTGCCATTTATTACAAAGCTGTCACTATAATGTGACTTCCTAACTTTGGTGGGGCTATTAAGCAAGGCTAGCAAGGGGGTCTTATTACACAGCAATCGTTCCATGCATAGCCAGGCAGGGCAGGAATATGAAGAGGACGGGGGGCCTTTCCTCCACCAAGCAAGCACAGACAGATGAGCCGCCCAATAATACATTTTAAAATTCGGTAGGGCAAAGCCTCCAGCATTTTTCGGTTTACACAGATGTTTTTTGGAGATCCTGACAGCTTTGTAGTTCCAGATAAAAGGTACAATAATTGAATCTAATTGTTTAAAGTAATACTGGGCAATGTAACATGGAAGAGACTGAAAGAGATGCAGGAAACGTGGCAGTGCAATCATCTTAATTGCATTAATCTTACCTACAAGAGAAATAGGAAGAGTCTTCCAAAAATGTATGCTTTGTTTAAGTTGCTCAATCTTATTACACCAATTCTTCTGTAGAAGGTCCTCAGGGTCTTTAGTTACAGTTATACCAAGATATGAAAAGTCATTAAAAGCTTTTTTAAAAGGAGTAGAATGTATAAATGTCATATCAACTTTGTTAGAAATTGGCATCAACTCACTTTTGTCCCAATTAACAGAAAATCCGGAAAGTCTGCCAAAGTTGCTAATTAAAGTCAAGAGATGAGGTATTGAAGCTTGAGGATGAGAAATGAATAAAAGAATGTCATCCGCATACAATGAAATATGATGCTCTTGTCCCTGAATGTTGATAGGAGATATTAGGCGACTTTGTCTAATACTGACTGCAAGCGGTTCAATAATGATTGAGAACAAAAAAGGGGAGAGGGGACACCCCTGACGTGTTCCACGTCCGATCGCAAAAGGGCATGAGATATTTTGGTTAGTTATAACAGAGGCGGTTGGATGAGAATAGATAAGCTCAATCCACTTCATGAAGGAGGGTCCAAAGCCAAATTTTTTAAGTGTAAACAACATATAGGGCCATTCAACCTGATCAAAAGCACGCTGTGCATCTAAAGAAATTATTACTGTCTCTTCTGTATGTTCTGCATACAAAATATGGAACAAGCGACGCAAATTAAAATACATATGCCTACCCGGCATGAAACCTGTTTGGTCAGGATGGATAATAGAACAGATGTGCTCCTTTAATCTATTGGCTAGGACCTTCCCAAGAATTTTGGTTTCGATAGGCAGCAGGGAGATAGGACGATATGAAGAGACCAGATTAGGATCACGCCCTGGTTTGGGTATAAGTGAAATATTGGCCTTATATAGAGTGGGAGGCAACCCAGAGATCATCCGTGAGTGATTCAGCATTCGTAGTATGAGTGGGGAAAGTTTATGGCTAAATACCTTGAAAAACTCGATACAGAAGCCATCTGGTCCTGCTGCCTTATTGTTGGGGAGAGAGGAAATCACTTCTTTTATCTCACTCAAATTGATGTCTTCATCTAGTGAGGAGGAAGATTCTTTAGATAATTTAGGCAGTCCCAAATTTTCGAAAAATGTTTCCATAGTCTCTGGGTCAGAACCACCCTGTGACTGATAGACCTTTTCATAAAAATCTGCAAAACATTTATTAATTTTTTCAGGATCCGTCACGTGAGTCCCATCATTCATCTTGATAGAATGAATGGACCTGGATGCCTGAGACTGTCTTAACTGGCGGGCAAGCAACCTTTGAGGTTTATCACCAAACTCAAAGTATTTTTGTCTCACTTGGGCCAATAAACGTGAAACATTTTTGGACATTATAGAGTTGTACTCGTATTTTAATGCTGAGATCTTCTTCAGTAATTCAGGCGGATTATCCACTCTACATAGTGCTTCTAGATCTGATAGTTGACTATCTATTTCAGTTAACCTAACTTTAGATTTTCTTTTTTCCATCGCTTCATAAGATATGACGTGGCCCCTGAGAACAGACTTCATGGCCTCCCAAAGTGTGGAGTCGCTAACTTCACCATTATCATTTGTGTCAATGTAAAGATCTATTTTGCCTAAAAGATAAGAACAAAATTCCTTCTCTTTCAGTAAAGAATTGTTTAACCGCCAAGTAAATTCTCCCCGTTTATGATTCAGATTAAGCTTTAAGGAAACTGGGGCATGGTCCGAAATTAGAATATTATGATAGGCACAATCCACGACTTGTGACAATAATTTAGAATCCAATATAAAATAATCAATCCTTGAGTAAGATTTATGAACGGCTGAAAAGTAGGAAAAATCTCTTGCTGTGGGATTAAGGAGCCTCCAAATGTCCACCAGATTATAAGACTGTATTAGATTATTAAGAGCAATACTGCTCCTTGATGTATTAATTTGAGAATGTTGCCGATCGAGGACCGAATCCAAAACACAATTAAAGTCTCCACCTAGGATTATATTTGTATTTGACCCGTTGGATATAGCATTAAAAAGATTCTGAAAGAAAATGGGATCATCAAAATTTGGGCCATATACATTTATCAAAGTTACAGGTACTGAGTTTAGCTCCCCTTTAACGATCAAATATCTACCCCTATCATCAGAAATGGTTTGTGTATGCACAAAGGGAGTGTTTTTCTTAATAAGGATTGCCACTCCTCTTGCTTTTGTGCTGAAGTTTGATTGGAAGACATGAGATGCCCAAGAAGGACATAATACCTTAGCTGCAGTTTTTTTAATATGTGTTTCCTGTAGAAAACATATGCCGGCTTTGAGTGTACGTATATGAGCATACACTTTACCTCTTTTTAATGGGCTATTCATCCCCCTTACATTCCAACTAATTAGAGTAACACCACCATCACTGTGCTTACCAGGCTGTCTTAACATAGATACTGTCTACAAAGAAAAATAACATATCTCTGACCATGGCAAAAAGGATTGTGCAAGAAACTAAAAACAAATGGATGTGCTGAAACAGAGAGAACCCTAAACTGAACACACGAACACCCCCCAGGAGGAAACCAAACCCACGAGCGGTGTTTCCATACCCCAAACTGAAAGTCAAAGCTAAACATTGGCGCCTCTTACGGCCCAATAAGCTTATAACTGCTTATCTCCCTACATACCGTGGAGCAAACCACCTATAAACGTTCATGAAATAATAAAGCATTTCACCTCACCCAAATTATAATGTAACTGAAATATTACCGGTCAAAGTTCAATCCGTATCATAATCCGATCAATTGTCTGTGTCCCAGTCATGAGCCTCCCGGCTCAGGAATTTTTCGGCTTCGTCCGGGGTGCTGAAGGTGCCCGTGTTGTCGTTGACGGTGACCACAAACGTCGCTGGATGTCTGAAGCCGCACCGGATTTTCTTGGCTCTGCACTTCTCCTTGATATGCTGAAAGGCCATCCGCTTCTTCATGGTTGCTGATGTTAGGTCTGGAAAGATGAATACAGGACGCCCGTCGTACTGTAGCGGTGCCTTCTCCCTCGCGAGCCTCAGTACCAGCTCCTTTACCTGGAAACGGTGCAGCCTGGCGATGATGGCTCTTGGTCTCCCGTCTCTCGCAGGCGCAGCGATACGGTGGGCACGGTCCACATCCACGGAACGATCAAAGTGCTCCTCTCCCAGTAGCTCCGGTAACAACTTGGCGACAAACTCCGTCGGTCTGCCGTTCTCGGTTTTCTCTTTTATTCCAATTATACGGATGTTTTGCCTGCGAGAGCGGGACTCCAGGTCATCTAACTTAGCCTGCTGCAGCTTATACTGGGAGGCTAGGCTCTCGTACCGCTCCTCCAGTTCGTCGAGACGTTTTTCGTGCGATTCAACGGCCTCCTCTGTTGTAGACACACGTTCACAAACGGATGTTAAAGTCGACTTAAGGCTGGAAAGGGACCCATTAAGCTCGTCGAATCTATTGTCCACGGCTCTGTTCATCTTGCGTATTGCTGTCAAAATGTCTTCGTTGGTAGCCGGGACCTCAGTGCTACCAACAGGAGCGCTAGCTGCATTAGCACCAGCCTGTTCGGCAGCCTCCACGTCGTCAACTTTTTCAATAAAGTCTCCTTCACACGAACCTTTTTCGGCTCTAAGCCCCTTGCCTTTTTTCATTTTCTGACTACACATTATTTGACCGTTAAATGTTTATTAAAGGACTTAAGGGTGAGGTATATAAGTTAGGTCAAGGTGGAGCTCCCAACAAACACGTCTACTCCACAGCGTGGTCCGCCATCTTCCGCGCTTGTAGTTTCTACAGAAATCCACCCCTCTTTCACTTCCTCCTACAATGACGCAAAATGACGATTCTTGCGTCATTGTAGGAGGAAGTGTAAAGAGGTGAATACGGATTTCTCCCGTCTCAGGGGGATGTGAGAGAGTGTTGCATGACCATTCAAAAGTATGACTGGGTTTCTAACAATGCAAAGCCTAATGCAAATGGGTGGAGTGTCCCTTTAAGTACAAATGTGTGCGTAGGAGCGGTTGCTGCATGAGGCCCAACGTCTCCACTCTCCTGGTTTCTTCCTTCCTGAACGACTGGACGCTCATATGTTCCTCTGTCATCAGTCGTCACATTTCTCAGAATCAGCGCCAGGCCTCCATCCTTCATCTGTCTGTCCTGCAGATCCACCCGCTTCTTTAAACCTGGATGATGCTTTAATGGCTCTCATGGAGCAGAAGCTTCATATCCGG
Source organism: Odontesthes bonariensis (assembly GCF_027942865.1). NCBI lineage: Eukaryota > Metazoa > Chordata > Actinopteri > Atheriniformes > Atherinopsidae > Odontesthes > Odontesthes bonariensis. Next base: position 2,434,268 of record NC_134524.1, read on the forward strand.
ACACAAAGAATATGTCTAATGAAATAGCATGTTCACACATGCTGTTTATTCATAAATAGCAGTAAAATGACTTCTTTATTAAGGCTTGTTTTACATTTTCCTTGATGACATTTTATAATAAAATGTTTGGTTTAAATCTGTTTGTTTTTTTGGACATCTGACACAGAGTGAACAGAGAGCAGAGTGAACAGAGAGCAGAGTGAACAGAGAGCAGAGTGAACAGAGAGCAGAGTGAACAGAGAGCAGAGTGAACAGAGAGCAGAGCATTCGAGTGTCTGGCATCGCAAATTAAGCTCTGAGAGGACAGAGGAAATGCAACCTCGTCTGTTACCTCACTCCAGTCACTGATCTATCTAAAACAACATTGATCAACACTTTCAGAGTACTCCAGAATTGAGTATTTACCACCAGCAAATTTGTTTGGTGGAAGAGCTACTGCGGCCTGCGGTCCTTGGGACCCTGTTACTTTGAGGACATGGCTGCCCTGGCGCCTACAGATGACAACTTGGTGCATACATACACCAACAAGGATATTACTAACCTTAAGGAAGACATCCGGAAGCTATCCGATGAACTGAAATCCAAGAATGAAATGTTCTTGGCCCACCAGCAGTCCATGCATATTGCCTCACTGAAAACAGCTCTACAGGACACAGTTCTTTGGGATCCTGACACCTCACCCCGGCCTTCCTCGAGCTCAACACCAAGGCACACACTTTGGTCTGAAGTGGTCTGCCGCAAGAAGAAAGCGTCGAATCGTGATGACCTAGTCCTCTCCAACCGCTTCGAGGCTCTGTCGACGCTCAGGTCGGACGGAGCCCTGGTCGCTCCACCACCCAGCTATGGCCCTGTAGCTGCCGGGACTGAGAGTTTGGCGCCGAGCAGTGCCCGGCCGGTTGCTACCCGTGCTCGTGCTAACAGAAAGGCTCGACGCTCACTATCATCCTCAGGAAAACGTCGGCAGCTCCTCAGGGATGCGGTTAGTGGACACACCGATACTCATCACCGTTTGGACCGGGAGCATGGTCCCGTGGGGGCTCGGACCATGGGATGTACACCTGCGGTCGCTGCTGCTGTCGTCTCCCCACCCGCGGCCGCTGTTGCTGGAACCTCCGCCTCATCTCCTGTCGCTGCTGGACCGACGACCCGTAGTGCTTCGCCGGCTGGGTCTGGCTCCCACGGACGTGACCCAGTTGCAATCATCGTGGGAACATCCATGGTCAGGCATGTCCAGGTAACCAGGTGCCGCACATTCTGTTACCCAGGTGCGTTGGTCAATGACATCACCAACTCCACCCACAAGCTTTCACAGAACAAATCATCCATGTCCAAAATAGTAGTTCACACAGGCATAAACGATCTCAAGCTGCAGCAATCAGAGACCCTTAAGGAAGACTTTATCACCCTCATCCACAGCATTGAACAGTTAAAGAAACAATGCATCATCTCCGGCCCACTTCCCTCACCTCGGTTTGGGGACATCAAATTCAGCCGTCTGCAACAACTTCACATCTGGCTCAAAGGATACTGCAACTCCAACAATATTCCATATGTGGACAATTTTACAACCTTTTACAATAGACCATACCTTTTCAAACACGACGGCTTACATCCAAATCATACAGGATCTCATCTTTTATCCATGAACATTAAACTGACTCTTCAATCAAATAAACCATTTTCAGATTGACGGTACAACAGCCACAACTCAGTCAAACTCCAATCTCCTCCAGCCAAACCCTCATCTTCAGTACACCATATACCAGTTCACATCACCAGCAGATGTTACAAACACCTCCAGTCACATCCATACACTAGTTCCAGATGTCTCCGCCCCATACACCAAGTACCTCTGAAAAAAACAACCCCACAACGGAAGTTTTCCTCAACTCTTAACATGGCTATTTTAAATGTTCGATCTCTTTTAAATAAATCTTTTATCATAAATGATCTGATTTTAGACCATAATATCGATTGTCTCTTTTTAACTGAAACCTGGCTTGGCGCTGACGCACCAGTTACTCTCACCGAGGCTTCCCCACCAAATTTTAATTTTTTATTTTCTATCAGGGGTGGCAAAAAGGGCGGTGGAACTGCATCTATTGCTCGAAGCTCAGTTTTAACAAAGACAGTTCTTTTAAATAATTATTCTTCTTTTGAGCATCATTCCTTTGTTTTCAGCAACCCACCTGTATTATGTGTCACAGTCTACAGACCACCTAAGCCTCCTTCCTGTTTTATTCATGAGTTTTCTGACTTTTTAACATTTATACACTCAAAATACAGCAACATTTTAGTAACTGGTGATTTTAACTTGCATGTTGACAACAGTTGTGATTTTTATGCAAATGAGTTTTTAAACCTATTGAACAGCATGGATTTTAAACAACACGTCACACAGCCTACTCACAACAGAGGACACACCCTAGATTTGGTCATAACCTATGGCCTGTCCACTGGTGTGTCCTCTGTTGTTGACCTGGCTGTGTCAGACCACTACTGTGTGTTTTTTAATGTCACCAGTTTTATCCAACAGGAGGCCCCGGTGAGAACCGTGAGGAAGCGGTGGATTACTTCTGAAGTGGCTGCAGATTTTATTGACATTTTACATCATACCCCTGCACAGTTTTTACCTGCATCGTGTGATCTTATTGTTGATTATTTTAACAGCAAACTGAAGTCAGCCATTGATGCTGCAGCTCCACTTAAAACAAAATCCGTAAAAGTTAAAACCATACCACCGTGGAGAAATGAGCGAATCAAACAAATGAAAAGGAACTGCAGGAGAGCAGAAAGAAAATGGAGGAAAACAAAATTAACCATTCACTTACAGATTTTTCAGGAACAACAAAAAAATTACAATAGTGCAGTAAAACAGGCAAGAACCCTCCATTTTTCAAATCTTATTACACAGAACAAAAATAATCCTAAATTCCTTTTCAAAACGTTCGATCTTTTAATAAACACAGATTTTAACAAGTCCTCCATCCCAGCATCAGACGCTGCATGTGAGGACTTTGCAGACCACTTCAGAAGTAAGATCAATGCTATTAGATCCAGCCTTTTATCTCAACAAAATGTTTATTTTAACATTTCTGAAGCATTGTTTTTACCCGAGGAAACACTGGATAGTTTTGTCCTGGTTGATGCCAAGATGCTTGGTTGAGTTTTCTCCCAACTAAACCCAACAACCTGCCTTTTAGATCCCATTCCCACATCTCTCTTAAAGACATTTTATGGTTTCTTCGAGTGTGAGCTTTTAAATATTGTAAATTGCTCTCTTCAGACGGGTGTTTTCCCATCTGCCTGTAAAACTGCAGTGGTGAGGCCCCTTCTGAAGAAGAGCAATTTAGATCACAAGATTCTTGATAATTACCGACCTGTATCCAACTTACCGTTTTTAAGTAAAATTATAGAAAAAGTTGTTTTTATCCAATCAAATGAGTTTTTAAACAAACACAATATTTTTGAGAAACATCAGTCTGGTTTTAGGAAGAACCACAGTACAGAGACAGCCCTTTTAAAGATTGTAAATGATCTCAGATGTAACATGGACTCACAGAAGCTTTCAGTCCTGGTGCTGCTGGATCTTAGTGCAGCTTTTGATACAGTAGATCACCACATTTTATTAAACAGACTTAGAAGCCTGGTGGGTGTCTCTGGCACTGTTCTTAAATGGTTTTACTCCTACCTCACGGATCGACAGTTTTTTATAAGTATGGATACATGCTCCTCAAGAATTCATAAAATCAAGTGTGGGGTTCCCCAAGGATCAATTTTAGGCCCATTGCTTTTTAATCTGTACATGTTGCCACTTGGGGATGTCGTCAGGAGACATGGCATCAGTTTTCACAGCTATGCTGATGATACACAGCTTTACATCGCCGTGTCTCCTGATGAGCTAGAACCAGTTAACGTTCTTTTAAACTGTATTTTAGATATAAAGTCATGGATGGTAGAGAATTTCTTACAGCTCAACAAGACTGAAGTTTTAATTATTGGTCCTGAAGACAAGAGAGAGATAATTTTACCCAAACTACAAAACTTTAAATCTTCTCAACATGTAAAAAATCTGGGTGTTCTTTTTGACTCTGAGCTGGATTTTATCCAACATATTAGAAATGTAACAAAGACAGGATTTTATCATCTTAAAAATATTGCCAGAGTCCGCCCATTTCTCTCTCTTGCCAGCACGGAGGTGCTGATGCATGCTTTTATTTCTAGTAGAATAGATTATTGTAATGCCCTGCTTTCTGGTCTTCCCAAAAAAAGTATTCATTACCTACAATTAATACAGAATTCAGCTGCACGTGTGCTGACGAGGACCAGAGGGCGGGAACACATTACACCAGTTTTAAAATCGTTGCATTGGCTCCCCGTGCGTTTCAGGGTTGATTTTAAGGTTCTTTTAGTTGTTTATAAATGTCTTAATGGTCTTGGGCTTTCTTATTTATCTGATCTGCTTTTAAATTATGAGCCCTCGCGGACCCTGAGGTCCTCTGGTACCGGCCTTTTAGTTGTTCCTAAAGTTAGAACAAAAACTTATGGTGAGACGTCGTTCCACTATTATGGACCTCGTCTGTGGAACAGCCTGCCAGAGAACCTCAGGCTGCAGAGACTGTTGATGTTTTTAAAAAGAGGCTCAAGACCCACCTTTTTAGTTTAGCTTACAGCTGAATTTTATTTCATTTATTTATTTATTATTTTATATATTATTATGTTTTGTTAAATTATTTTACTATATACTTATTTATCCAGTGTTTTTCCTCATGGGGATCTTCCACACCGGAGACTATGCCCGCTCGGTCTGTGGGGTCATTACTGTGGGGATGGCCCTGGTTCGAGGTGGCTGGGGGATCCTGCACTGCAGCCCTGGGTGTGGTGTGGATGCCGGCCTGCCCTGATCAGGGCGGTTCCCCGTGGTGGTGGCCTCTGTGGTCATTGGTGGGCTGGCTCCCGGTGTGGACAGATCCCCAAGATACCGTTTCCTCGCTTCAGCGTCAAGCCAGATTTTAATGTTGATTTTAATGTTGATTGTTGTTGATTGTTGTTGATGTTGCTCATGTTGGGGGTGGTGGGGGGGTAGTATGTGTGCAGTGTGGTTGTCGGTGTGATGTTGTGTGTGAGTTTATGAATTGAATTAATTTTATTACTGATTTTATTATGTAAAGCACTTTGTGTTGCTTTTTTCTTTAGTATGAAAGGTGCTATATAAATAAAGTTTGATTTGATTTGATTTAATTTACTTTGGTTTTCACCAAAAAAAAGTGATCAAATTCATATTTTAATCAGTTCATATTTTACAATAGTTTTCTGGCTTGAAGCCCAATAAACAGGGTTATAGATGTTTGTTTCACATGTATTCAGTTCACATGAGATCTACAGAATAATTAGGTCTTCTACAGAAAAGAAGAAGTGATCCCGGCTCATCAGTCAAAGCATCTACAGCCACATATTTCCCTCCGAGTCATTTAAAGCTTCTTTAAAATCAGCTCTTCAGCCCAGCTTTGCCATTCAGCTCATTTTCCATCTGACCCCAGAGAGAACAGACAGACTGAAGGACATCTTCTACAGATGGAGTGTTTGGGACAACAGGAGGAACAGACAGTGATATCATGCTATGTTGGAGGATGTAGATCTGAAGGTAAGCTGGACCGCTGGCATGATTCAGTATGAAGGAGGACGAGGTAGGGGCACCCTCTACCATTTAAAGCGCTGAGAAATGTGGCTCTGCCGCTCCAAAGAAGAATGTGTGTATATATAGTGTATGTATATACACACATATCCAACAAAACAATTTTTACTAGTTTTATGTACATTTATGTGCAGGAGTCCACACGCATATAGTCAAAGAGGTTATTGCTGCTCAGCACACTAAGCTGAAAATGAAGCTTCTCTTCAGAGTGAACCAAGGCCAAAATGATTCAACAAAACAAACTAGATCTTAAAGCTTTGGGGCTAGTGGTGCTCACGGTGTGGTACTCACTATTTTGTAGGAAATATTTCATTTCTTCCTAAAAGCTCTCCATAGCTGCTGCCGATCACCGGAAGACCGAGAAAAAAACTCTCCTAGTTACGGTTACTATGGCTACTACAGCCAATCACAATGTACTCCCATTCAAGCCCACAGCCATATACTGTGACGTAATCAGCAGGCAACGGAAGCCGAGCCGATTCGACCAAACAATGCGTTCTGCGCTACGGACGTCATCATGCACGTGATCAGCGCCATTTGCTGCACCCGGGACATTGTACCGACTCTGAACACGTGATAACATAGCAACAGAAAGCTGCATGCAGGTGAGTCCAGAAAAGAATGAATTTAGCGGTCAGACGTTAGCAGAAATGTCTTCAGAGTGCTCTGTGTCATTGGTTTGATTCCTGCTGCTGGACACGGGCAGTCAGAACATGCAGCAGAGAGTAAAAAGTTCAGATAACCTGGCTGCTATTCACAGTTAGCCCGGCATGCTAATGCTAACGCTCGATAGAAGTGTGCAGCCAAAACATGTGATTTGATGTGTTTAACGTACACAATATGCCATATTTCATGATTAGATGTTAAAATGGGACTTAATTCTGCTCAATATAAATCCTTTAATGACATGAAGAGTTTAAGTTGTGTGAAGAGGAGTCATAGCATTATTAGAAAGACTTGTGGGTGATCCAGGAAAGTATCACAGGAGCAGTAGAAATCCAGTTCTCCTCAGTATCAGTGTGTGATTTCTCAGATTTACACTCAGAAGCCCATTAAAAGACAGTCTGACTGTCCTCTTCAGAAGTGTCTCATGAAAGCTTCATTATTCACTTTCCTTTACATATCCAATATTTTCTGTTATCCACGAACCAACAAGGACTGAGCACATGATAAAAAGGTTCTGGGAATGAGAACAGGTTTAGAAATGGAGAGAATCTGAACCTCAGTCTTTGGGATGATATTGGGACCCTTTCCTCAAACGGGATCATTGTCTTAATGTAGTAAAATGATTTAAGTTGATGGTGTTCCACTGACTCAGATGAGATTTATGGGATATTGCACACAGTGGCTGTCGGTCTACAGAGTTATTATTACATTTTTCTCTGAATTTGATCAAAAAGCTACAAATATTTTGAACTGTGACCTTAGTGGGTCTTTAAAGAAGCATTTTAAAGTTCACAGGGATTTAAATAAAAAGCACAGTAATGAGTTTAATGGGATGTGACTGGATGGTTAAAAACTGTGCAGAAAGGTTATCAAGAGAAAAAGAAAAGTGGGTGTGGTTTAACACGCTGCACGCCACAGCTGGATCTTATCGTATGTGCTGACAGTTGCAGAGTCCATCAGTCGGACCAGAATGGAGCAGAACCAGGAGCAGAACCAGGAGCTGAACCAGGAGCTGAACCGGGAGATTAAGCAGGAGCAGAACCAGGAGCTGAACCGGGAGCAGAACCAGGAGATTAAGCAGGAGCTGGAGCAGGAGGTGAAGCAAGAGCAGAACCAGGAGCTGAACCGGGAGCAGAACCAGGAGATTAAGCAGGAGCTGAAGCAGGAGATTAAGCAGGAGCAGAACCACGAGCTGAAGCAGGAGCAGATCCAGGAGCAGATCCAGGAGCAGATCCAGGAGCTGGACCAGGAGCAGAACCCCTCCACCAGGAACAGAGCCGGCTCATCCTCTGGGTCCACCGGGCCACAGGTCAGTGTGGAGGAGGTTTTTATTTTATTTCTTATTTATCTGGTTAGGACTCTGCACATTAACAACATATCAGCAAAGCATCCATGTAAATATGCCGGAGTTAGCACAGCTGCTAAATTTCATCCGTTGTCCTCAGGCAGGTATCATAAAAACATACAGACAATACACCATGACAAAAAACTAAAGAACAAAGAAACAGAAAATCTTTAGAAAGATTCACATCAAAGTTAAGAGTCCGTACACAAAAGGGAAAAGACGGAGAGGTGACCCATGAGAGCAGCTCTGGCTGTTTGCAACCACTGTTTAAGGCTCTTTTTAAAGGTGGTGGAACTGTCCCAGTTTCTAACAGCAGTTGGCAGTGTGTTCCAGCACTGTTCCTCTGATGGACTCCACCATTTGGCCAAACTTAGTCCTGCATCATTGCACATCAGTCTCCTCTAGTGCTCTGGGGTTTACTCTAGAGGATTCTGTCTTTATGAAATCCTGTAATAGTGGAGGGGCTAATCCTTTGGAAACCTTAAAGATGAGACAGACATCCAAAAACAGCTGATAGCTATCAAAGTCCAAGATTTTGCACTCTGATGTATGTGCAAGGGAGTAACTTTGATTTTGACATTGGTGGGGACACAAAGTGCTCCACGACAGTTTTTTTTCTTTTTTTTGCATTACCAATCATAAGTTAATGGCATGCAGATGCTATATGTTAACGAGCCATCCTAATGTTTAGGGAGTTGGTCTTTAAATCACAGGGTTGCAGGCTCAAATCCCCACGATTAGGCTACCTCTGTTTACATCCCCATCCATGACTGGAGTGACCTCGAGTAAAACAACTAACCCAACATTGCTCCAGAGACTAACCAATAATGTGTTCTTATAAGTCGCTTTGGATAAAAAAAAAGTCAGCTAAGTGTTATGTAATGTAACTCATATAATGAAAGTCAAGGAGGCAACTTCAGAGAGTTCTCAACTTTATTCTATTATAAAGGATGTTTGGGGCTGTAGTGGTGAAACAGTGCATAACACAGTACATTCTGTAATTTTCATGATTTATCTACTCGTTTTAATTGAATTAATCGAGGATGGATATTTAGGCTATCTGCTAATGTTGTGATGACGTTCGTGAATGGATCGATTCCCCTTTGTCTGTTGTGTCCGCCCGCTCAGTCCTAAAAGTCCCTGCAACTAAATGCTTTTACGAAGGGTTTCCCTTCGTGAAAGGGATTTTCCTTTGTTAAAACTTGACAGAGACCCTGCACTTACATTCCTGACTGTGAAGAATGAACGAATGTCTCGTTTCTTGGGAGGGGGGCCGTCATCCATTACCAATGTCAAGTTCAAGAGAGAGAGGACGGGGGGGGATGGGGGTCGATGGGGTGGGGGTGGTCGATGGGCAGTCGCGGCCACTGTGGGAACTGTGGTGCTTAGTTGGAGTGACAACTGGGATAGCCAACCAAGTGTAGCGCGAAACGGGTAGCTAATCAGACAAGGATATCTACGTGAAAGAGGGGGGGTTTCGAGCTGTCACATACATTTAACCCTTTATGTGCCATAATAATGGAGGACAGCTGTATTGGTCGTGATTACACAGTAGGCAGGGTATCTGCACATTTTTTATCAACAAATTAAATGACTTTTAAGACCTATAAGAATAAAAAATTAAGACCAATTACTACGGCAAAAATATATAGAAAAACTACACTCTAGGCTGTTCGGTTTAACAAAGCACATGTTATTTTAGCAACAGTGCAAACAGTCAGTGCATATTTACAAACATAAAGTGCATGTCAGGCAACTGCCTTCTCAATAATACAACAATACTGCTGTAAATAACAAACAGTGTGTAAACAAACTGCTGCCATTTGTTTGTCTGAGGCTCTGAGCAAAATAAATTCATAATTGAACCTAATTTTCGAGTTATGTCTACTGTTCCTTTACAATTAGCAAAACGATTTTACTACCCAAGTTAACTTAAACCAGAACTTTGGACAACTCACGTGAAGCACAGACTATGGACAGTGAGTTTGCATTGCATAAACCACAGGACAAAATTTAATTTCCTTCGGGATTAATAAACTATCTCCAATCTAATTAAATTTTTTTAAAACAAGCACAGACCGCTCATACAGTCAATGGCACGTACCCATAGAAAAACACTCACACACACATCACACAACCTGACTATCGGCTGCTAACAACCATGATCAGTAACCTACACAAACCCAGACACATAATGGCTCGGCGGCCAGCAATCGGATAAACCAATGAAGTGAATCAATCCTGTGAAAGAATGAAAACAACCGAATGAAACCTGCACTCACCCATTATGAAGTTAACTCTGCAGCCCCTCCGTAATCTTGTCCTTACTCAGCCAACTCCTTGACGTCGGGTATGTTTGGTAACGTTACTGCGGCTAGCATTAGCAACAAGGCTGCTAGGCTTGCTAAATCGGTAAGCATTAGGCTACTGAAGAAAGCTAGTCTTTTTAGCTACGTTATATTATCATCTTTCTTCTCGGCTATAAGTTAACCTTTGTTTACGGCCACTGGCCCTAACCTGACGGAAGTACTGGCGCACACACAAAAGTTTGAACGTCAACGGTCGCCATATTGCGCACAGAGCGATAGAAAATCGTCTCTCCAGACATATCTTTCATTTATTCCGCCCAGATGAAATTTAATGCCACTCTTCGGAAATTGGCGAAATTTAAGACATTTTAAGACCTTAAAAAACATATTTTTTATTTAAGATTTTTTAATACTTTTTAAGGATCCGCGGAAACCCTGAGTAGGGGGCTAAATATTGGTAGGGACGTGACCCTATCTATGGTAAATTATTTAATAACAAACTTTAGTGTGGAAACTTTTTTTTATTTAATAAATGGTGATTTATAAATTCATAAAATTGTGGGAATAATCATCCGCATTGCCACATTCATTGGACAATAATGCTGTAATTAGGATATAAACATTAAAACACACATTAGCGCACGAAAGACGCTTAAGAGAACTGCGAGTTGCTTGGAAATTGGAAGAGGAGATGCAAAACTGCCAACAAACGTTGTATGAAAATAAACCACATGCACACATTCGTTGGACGATAATGCTGCGGCCTAATCATTTAGAAGCCTGTTTGGCGGTTTGTGAGAATTAAAATAGTGATTTAGGCTATAAGATCAACATCCGCATTGCCATCAAAATGGTGACTGATCTGAAACCACCACATTCGTTGGACAATAGGCCTAATTATTAATAATAATTCGTTATTTAGAAGCCCGTTTGCGAGATGGGACGTGGTTGATACACGTGAACACAAATTCACTAAATATGTGTTTATTTTACAGTTATTCATAGGCCTATGTATTCTGCTTAAATTTATTTTATTTGAAATATTATTGTCATACAATTATGTTTGGACGAATAGTAAATTGTTGTTTAGGTTGAGTACAAGGGCAATTGCCCTAAGATGGGACGTGGCCTTTGTTTGTTTTTTTTAGGCCCCTACCTGCTCTGCATCCAACAGGCTAATTTGATAAAGTGAATATAAAAGGAATATGAAAGTCACTATTTTAATTCTCACAAACTGCGCGAATCTAACGGACTTCTAAATAATTACAGCATTATTGTCCAATGAATGTGGCAATGCGGATGATTATTCCCACAATTTTATGAATTTATAAATCACTATTTATTAAATAAAAGAAACGTTTCCACACTAAGGTTGGTTATTAAATAATTTACCATAGATATGTAGGCTACCCAGACAGACCATTAGAGCTGACTTATATCTTATAATAACGAATGTACAATAATAAAGATTTCAGCTGCTCAGGTAGCCTGGCCTAAACACCAATGGCCTAAACGACCTGTATCCGTTTAGAGATACTTCAATAATTTTGTTCCTTTTATTCTTCTTTCGACTACTCGTCATACCAAGACAGGACAAAACCATTCTCACATACAGCAAACCTGAGAGAGCACATCAAATAGGGCAGAAAGGGGCACCGCACCCAAGCAAAAAATTAAATGAAAAAAGAAAAAAAAAGAGCACAAGTTATGACAGTGTCACTTATTCATGATGAGCTGTCCATTTCCTCCATAACGCAGTGAATCTGTCCATGTTCAAGTTCAAGAAAAAAGTCAGTTTTGCCAAGTCAAATATTTGCTTCACAGTTGCAGCCCACTCCTCTTTAGATGGGGACTCTTTCCATAGCCATCTTCGCGTAATAGCTTTTTTACTGGCGACCAACATTATTTTAATCAAATATTTATCAGTAGCACTGATTGTGGGGGAAATATCACCAAGATAAATTGTACAAAAATCATATTTAATCTCAAAGCCCAATATTGAGTTGGTTTTCACCACTACATCCCGCCAGTACGTTTGTATAATCGGACAGTCCCAGGAGACATGGGAATGATCCGCCTCTGCGTTACCGCACGCTCTCCAACACTTTCCATAACTCGTCTGACCCTTCTGAAGCTGTTTGATTTTGGGAGTGATAAAGAATCGGATTATATTCTTCCACGAAAATTCCCTCCAATAACCAGAGCTAGAAGTACTCATTTGAGTTTTGCAAATGTTCAACCAATCATCTTCTGAAATGGTTATTTTAGCTTCTTTTTTCAATTTGGATTCAACATAAAGAGTAGAAGTACCATTAGATGACTGTAAACAGGAGTACATTTTAGAGATCAGTTTCCGGTTTAGTTTGGATTTATATGCCTCGATCAAAATGTTTATTAAAGCAGAGCTGGCTTCCTCTGTTGTGCTTACATCACAGTTAAAATGGGCTCTAACTTGAAGGTATCTGAAAAAGTCTTGATTTTCTAAGTCGTATTTATCTTTAAGTTTTTGAAAGCAATCTAGTGTCCCTTTGTCAGAAATAAGACAGTCTGTTGTGATACCTTTGGGGAGCCACTGTTTAAAGCGTCCATCCATCCGGGCAGGTTTAAAATCCTTATCATGTGCTACCCAACGTAATATTTTCATGTGTTTTTCCAGTTTGTTTTTTGGCATTCACCAAACCAAATATTTAGGGGAGTTCTTGTCCAATCGCCTAAGGTTTGTTTGTGCAATGCATATAGATTTCTATCACCCAGCAAACTCTGAAGGGGAATATCCAGTTGGCTTAATTCTATACTTTTCCATTTGGCATTGTAATATGGGTCGCACAAATAGATCAAGTATCTGAGCTGTGCAGATTTGTAGTAGTTTTCTATGTTCGGCAAGGCCTAACCTCCTTTTTCCTTAGACAGTTGCAATGTTTTATACCTAATCCTTCGTTTAAGGCCTCTCCAAATGAACCCAGATACCATTCTCTTCAGTTCTATCAATTGTTTTTGCGGTATTTCTGTTGGTATTGACAGAAAAAGAAAAAGTAGTCGTGGTAAGATGTTCATTTTAACTATATCTATTCTGTTTTGCAAATCTGCCTTTATCTCTGTTGTAATTGGAGGATAATTTGTTGCGTAGATGGTAGATAAATCCTTTGGGATTTTTATTCCTAAATACTTAATAATATGATTTTCCCATTTAAAATTGCACAGGTTATTTATTTGAGGTGGGGGAATATAATTAAATGAGATAACTTGTGTTTTATGAATGTTTAACTTATAACCCGAGTAATGACCAAATTGACCAAATGCTTTCAGGAAAGACATTAATGTTGGTAAACTCAGATCTGGTTGGGAAGGAGTGATTAATACATCATCTGCATAAAGGCAGGTCTTATACTCTGGGCCTTGAAACCAGATTCCCTTAATGTTCTGGTCTTCTCTAATAGCCTGAGCCAACGACTCGATAAATAGAGCAAACGAAGTCGGGTTTAAGGGACCTCCCTGCCGACAGCCTCTTTCAAGTGGCACAGGATTGGTCAAACTACCGTTTATTTTGATTCTGGCTAAGGGAGAATGATATAATTTTTTAAAATATGAAATTACTTTAATATCAAAGCCAAATTTTTGTAATGTTAAATATAGGTATTCCCAACTAACTGAATCGAATACCTTTTCAGCGTGAAGGCTGAGAGCAATGGACTTCTCTTTATCTTTACTCATGTACTCCATCAAATGTAACGCCCGTCTTACGTTGTCTTGTGTCTGTCTGGTTTTAAGAAAACCTGTCTGGTCTTCATCTATGATGTCCGGAATAATATTTTCTAATCTTTTTTAAATTATTGAGGCGTATCATTTATAATCTAGGTTTAGGATTGATATCGGTCTGTAAGAGCCACACTCAGATTCATCTTTACCCAACTTAGGAATTACTGAAATGATAGCACGTCACCAAGAAACTGGTATTTCTCCCCCACTAAGTTAAAACATTGGCTGCAGACCTCTGAGTTGTAAGTGTAAAGAATGTCATGTATTACCACCGCTGTTACTTTTATTCCTTTAAACCAGCGGTCATCAACCTTTTTCAGCCCAACCTCTACATGGTGTTTAAGTGAACAACTTGGACAAGACTCTGGTTCCTTCCATCATTAAGAAATATTGTAGCTCAAGTTCCTTTTCAGTTTCATCATGACAAAAAGAATTAGTAAAAGAGCATAAAGCAAGAGTTTACTGCTTAAAAAGCTGAACGTGTGCAGAACACATCAGAGCACAGTGCTGATAGCTGAGGGCACTTATAAACGCACCTTCAGCGTTCACGTTTGATCTGAGATATTGAGACCTGTGTGGCTTGGTCTGTCCAGCTCCAGTTAGAATATGTTGGTTAGCGTAGGTTAGCTTAGAGAAATCTTTTGTGTGAACTTCAAAAGGATCTAAGTCTTCTTCCTCTCTGTCATTTCAGAAACATAGAGCCCAAGAGGGATCCGGATGGCACTGCTGTAAGGACTGTGGGAAAGTTATCAAACGATCAAATCTGAGGTATCATCAGAGGATTCATACTGGAGAGAAGCCATACAGCTGTGACCAGTGTGGGGCAGCTTTCATCCAATCATCTCATCTAAAGAGACACCAACGTATTCACACAGGAGAGAAGCCATACAGCTGTGGTCAGTGTGGGGCAGCTTTCACTCGATTATCTCATCTAAAGACACACCAACGTATACACTCAGGAGAGAAACCTTTCAGCTGTGGTCAGTGTGGGGCAGCTTTCACTGAATTAGGTAGTCTAAAGACACACCAACGTATACACACAGGAGAGAAACCTTTCATCTGTGGTCACTGTGGGACAGCTTTCACTACATTATCTCATCTGAAGACACACCAACGTATTCACACAGGAGAGAAGCCATACAGCTGTGGTCAGTGTGGGGCAGCTTTCACTCAATTAGGTAGTCTGAAGACACACCAACGTATTCACACAGAAGAGAAACCTTTCATCTGTGGTCAGTGTGGGGCAGCTTGCACTACATTATCTCATCTGAAGACACACCAACGTATTCACACAGGAGCGAAATCTTTCATCTGTGGTCAGTGTGGGGCAGCTTGCACTACATTATCTCATCTGAAGACACACCAACGTATTCACACAGGAGAGAAGCCATACAGTTGTGGTCAGTGCGGGGCAGCTTTCACTCAATTAGGTAATCTAAAGACACACCAACGTATTCACACAGGAGAGAAACCTTTCATCTGTGGTCAGTGTGGGGCAGCTTTCACTCAATTAGGTAATCTAAAGAAACACCAACGTCGTCACACTGCAGAGAAATGATTGGCTTAAATCAACAACAATTTTTACGGCAAATAAGCAAGCATTCACCTGGGACCAGCAACAGGAACTACCAATCAGAAGCCTTGCCTTTTTTCAGATTAAAAATCTTTAGTTCTGAATGTTCTTTGGGGAGCACATGTTTGAAGAAACATTGAAAGTGCTTTATAATTTGTTGGGATTGCTTTAACTGGGGACGGATCTCCCGACGTTCAAGACAAACATGGCATCAATTGTGAGTTGATGGAAAGAACAAAATGCAGTCTGTTTGAAAGTCGAAACATGTTTATTCTGTTATACTGAACATGTTTGTTTTGTTTAAAGTTAAGATCCACAAAGTAGCTTTGCACCAGCTGTGAGTATTTCTGTAAACATCTGAAGAAGCAATATATCATTTCAGTTTGATGTGAAGTCGAGCTTAACACTCGTCTGTATTTCATTGTTCTGCATTTCATTAAAGGTCAGATGTTAACTTTTCTCATGCTTTTCATGTTCTTGCTACACAGATATTTTTGAAGAAAATGTGTGTTTGGTTACGAGGGAAAGTTGACCCTTATCATCTTCCCCAAAGACCCAGAAATCTTTAACGCAGTCTGAAAAAGGTTTGGAGTTGTTCCCTGTACTTCCCAGACAGCTGTATGATGCTCATGACTGAAGCTGAAAGTTAACTCATTGAGTGCCAGCCATTTTCAAATTCAGGACATCCCAGTGCCAGGATCTTTTCAGCATTTGAGGGTTTTTTAAAGACCCATAGAAAATTAAGTTCTATGTCCATGTCAAAAACAAACATACCAAAAACAAACATACCAAAAGAAAGTTCAGACTTTCCTTTATCATCAGAAAAAAACATTTGTTTTCTACTCATTTCCATTCTTCAGTAATTGTCTCCAGAACATGGGTGGGAATCACTAAAAATGCTGACTTTTGACAAAAAGCTGAGAAAAATCAGCTTTTTGTGACAAGCAACATTTCAAGCAGAAAATGTCTTCGATCATAATTATTTTTGCTTCAGTGTCATCTCAAACACCATGAAAAGTCATCCTATTGTATAATGCACCAAAAATAACACATTTTATAAATATAAAAATACAAATTTATTACTACAACTATGTAAAGATTCTTGGAAAACTGAACAATTCGATACATAAACATATATAAACATAACACAATAAACATTTTTTCAAAAGTAAAGTGCATGCCCCCCCACCCCCCAGCAGGGCACAACTAAAGTCATAACATTATAAGAAACACTGTAAACATTTCAGTCATAACTGTAGAGCTTCTAGTCTCTCTCCATCTGTGTGTGTGCACCTACAGCAGAGCAGACACATATGTAAACACTATACACTCCATGTAAACCTTTCACAAAAAAACAAAACAGAATACACTTTTAGCAGCTGTGTGTGCGTCTTCACCCACCCCTACATATTAGTCCTCCTAGTGTGGTAGTCTGTGAAACACTGCCCCGGATGCAAGGGAACACTACAGGCCTTGCAACACAGTCTCGTCTCACTCCTCTGGCCTCTACGTACACAGACCCTAGACTTCCTTCTCAGTTTTCCCAGCAGCCGTACAAGTATGTGCTTGGGTAGGGCACCATCTAGCCTGCTCTCTGGGTCGCAATTATACGGAGCTCTTGGTGTATGCCTGCCTTCATCCAAGTCCCCAGCTTCCTCAACACCCCCACCTGCACCCTCCTCCTCAACCTCCTCCTGCATCTGCTCCCCTTCCCCATGCTCTTCCACCCTCTGCTTCCCTGTCCAGGACTTCACGACCCTGCGTGTGAACTCCAAGAGAGTTTTACACTTTCCTGGGTACCTGGCTCTGTAAAGAACAAATGCATTGAATATGCAAAGCTGGAACAGGTAGGCTACAAATTTCTTGGACCAGCAGTGTTCTACGCATGAAGGGGTAATAGGCAATGTTTTGGTCCAGTTTGTCCACCCCATTCATGTTTGAGTTGTAGGCTACCACACACTCCGGCTTGAACTGCTCAACCTTGTTCCTCTGCCCCCTCTGCCATACCGCAACTCTTTGCATTCTATCTTGGTGGCAGGTTGTTACCATCTTCACCACCCTTTTGTCCTGCCATGCAGTAACCATCACCCTGTCATTGTGCAGCATAATTCTCCCCCCAACCTCCAAGCTATTCTTTGTCACCTCACTGATGACCCTGGGCTCCCCCCTATTCGCCCTCAGTGTGCCACAGACGTTAGTTTTTGCCTCAGGAGACGCTCACACAGTGAAACAGAATTATAGAAGTTGTCCATAAACAATGTGTAACTGTGACCTGGCAGACGATCCAGGAGTTTGAACACAATCTATGTCAAGGTACTAGCTTCCCCGACATAGGGCAGCATATTAAAACAGTAACCTGTGGCAGTCACACAAAATGTAGGATTTTTATCCCATATTTTACAGGCTTTTGAGGGTTGTACACCCTAAACGCCAACCGCCCCCTCCACAGCATCATCCCCTCATCAATGCAAATGTTTTGCTTTGGTTGGTAAAGCTCTTTGAATTTTCCCACTATGTAATCCAACACAGGGCGTACCTTGTACATTTTGTCATCAGGGTTCTGTTCTCTATTGTTATTGAAATGGAGTAACTTCCATATGATTTGGAATCGGTTCCTTGGCATGGTTTTGTTAAAGTAAGGTGTTGCATCTACTTCATCAACACTCCAGTACAAATGAAGACTAGGCTTTTTGATATAGCCGGTAAGAAATGTCAGACCAAGAAATGTTTTAAGTTCTGGCACGGATACTGGTTTCCATGCCTTACCTCTGCTATGTGGTAGCTGTTCAGGGTGTGCATCAAAATACTGACCAGCATACAAGTTTGTCTGTGCCACAATATTACTGAGCAGTTCATCCGTGAGGAACAAGGCCAGGAAGTCGGCTGGCTGGTCGCTGTCCAGCGCATTCTGGGGTCCAGGGATGGCGGTAAAGGGAATCTGACTCGGTTGCCAGTCATCCTGACGCCAACCCCCTGTATCCGTGCCCTGCTTGGAGGCTCTGCCGTGTGTGCGACCTGTAAATTACATATATGTATCATACACAATTGCCATGAAAATAATTTATTACTGTGGTTGGATGCACAGATTTATATAAAATGATATAGGCCTACCTTTATTTTTTGATTTGGTAGCAGGCCTGGGGGTGGGAGCTCTGCTTGAAGCACCATCTATAAATTAGATATACATACAATTTTCATACCATTTTAGTGTAAGCTGTAGCAGTAACAAAAACAAATCCAAAAGATGCTTTGGTGCAGGAACAGGAGGGGCTAAATGTAGGCAGACACTAACACAGGAGAGCATTCAATGTTATCAAAACAATGAAATCAAAAAGATGCTTTGGTGCAGGAACAGGAGGGGCTAAAGCAGACACTAACACATGAGAGCATTCAATGTTATCAAAACAATGAAATTCAAAAGATACCACGTGAAGTAATGAAAAAGAGGGGCTACAAATAATCTTGGAACTAAATATTGAACTGGAACGCACAATTGCATTTATTGAATGCCTTCACCCAAAACCGCTAACACAAGAAGACATCAGTAACGCGTCTTACCTGTATTCGCCGCTCCGTCACATGGAGTGGGCGTCTCAGACCGACCAGATGCGTCTGTGAAATGATAATTGCTTCACGTCAGTACAAGAACTAGTAAAATAATCAGAATATGAACTGACTGAACTAGCATGTGCCGGGAAAGGAACATGCATCAGCATTCAAAACAAACTGATGAACTTTAGCTCAACTCACCTATAGTATTTCGTCCTGATGAACGAGAGACTCTTGTTCTTGAGGTAGAAGGCTGAGGGGAAGAAGACCTGCTGCTAGACGCAGATGACGGTAACCAATCGTCGGTTGAATCTGGGTCAGCTTCGCTGAAATCCGATCCATCAGGGGAGGGACTCCGACGGGTGCTAGTGCTGGGAGGCGCACTGACCAAACTTTTTGCCATGCTCTGTTCCAGCGTAAGCTTCTTACTGCGCCGTCTTGCCATTGTGTCGGAGGCGTTTCTCTGTTTATCGTTTCTTTAAATAGACAACGCGTCTTCTTCGCACACTTTCTCCAAACACGAAAACACAAAATACTGCCCCCTAGATTGTTACGGATATCCTTGTGATTACAACTCTGATTTTTTTTCACAAGCTAGATCAGTTGATTACCTCCCCCCTCCCATAAAAAAACGCAATAGGCGCGATAACGCGTCTTTGGCACTGTGAGTTACTATTGGAAAAAAAACGCGTTTGCACGTTCATGGCACTGAATGAGTTAAGGCTGTTCCAACACTAAAAGGGCACGAGGCTCAACTTCAAGCTGTGAAACTCTTTCAAATGTCTGTTGTGTTGGAATCAGACGTGTGAACGCATTTTAGTCCAAACGTCATGGCTGCACTGAGGGAAAAGGCAGCTAAGCAGGCTAACGCCACTTTGAATTGAACCGTTTAACACGAGGAAACTGAACTGATCTGTTTGTTGCTTCTACAACTGCTCAGTTACTCACACAATCAGGTACTGAGCAGATTTACCCAACAGACATTCTGCTGTAATCTCAGATGCTCACGTTGTTTTAGTCCACAACTCTTCTTCTTCTTCTTCTTCTGCCCCGACGGCTACACAACTTACCCAGAGCACCTGGTGGCAGAGTGTGCACACGACACCCTTATACTTTATTGCATTGTATCTACAAACTGAAACGCTGATCATTTAAACCTGCTTCAGGCTGTTTCTGTTCCCTTTAGTTTTAAGCTGACTGTGTTTGGCGTACCCTGAGCATTTCAGTGGAAAATTTTCAGCACAGAATTGGAGCTGTATTGTGTTCTTGTGGTAACTACGTCCCCACAGCTGTTATGTCCTTAAGAGTTTCTTAGAAAGCGCTTTCTGCCGCTCACAGTGGGAGAATCTCACTGACAAATCCCACTTTGGCCTAAAGATGTGATCAGCAGTGACTTTTGTGTGTTAGCGACTGGCGCTACGGTCCTGGCTGAACAGGAAGTAGCCTCCAGAAATGCAAGACAGTCGCTGTAGCCACTGAATGTTACGCAGGACGGTCTTCCTGAATGCAGATGGTCATCAGTGAAGTCACCTCCCCCGAATGAACCCCGTCATGTTGTGTATATGTTGCAAAACATGGCGAGCCAGCCGGGGGGGCTGTTAGCGTGACAGAGACAGTCCCTCAGTCAGAGACCAACCTCAGAAGTTAAACCCAGTTTGTAACTGAGCTGACTCACAGTGGAAGTCACACGTTAGATCTGGTTCTCAGGGAGTGTTTCCTGCTGAGATCCAGCCGTGTCAGATCAGTGCTGCAGTTTCTTGGTTTGCATTTTTCTCTCCTCTTACTCAGACTACACCTGAAACTAATCAGAATCAGGAAGCAGCATGAAGAATTGTCACATCAGCCAACTCAAAGAAGTAATAACAAGTGCTTGAAAAAGGCAAATGAATGAAGGGACGTAAAAATGAGGAAAATCCCCTCAGTCCCCAGAAGTCTTTCTGGGGTTCCTGCTGCCAAAGCACACTGAGCGCTGCTTCTGTGCTTCAGTGTTTTTCAGGAGTTTGTGTTCACTTTTTCCACCTCCGTAATGATCTGTAAAACTGAAGGTTGTTGAAGAACACAGTGCTGGATCCAAACAATAGTGTAATGTTCCAATCTGACCTCCTGGTGGCAGCATCGTCTCACTGGGGATTTCTCATTGATTCTTTTAAAAGCAGGAATCAACGTCAGATATTCATGATCTGAAGGGGATGAACTCCTGTGCTTCTGCAGAATACCTGAGTTTCCTCCAGTGCCACCATCAAGTTAGTGTTTTTCACCATATATGTTTATATTCACACTAACTTATAGATTTAATCTGCTGTAACTCCTGGTTAAATGGAGGTTTTCCTCTTTCTTTAACTGCAGAATTCCACCGTAATATAATTCCAGTTAAAAAAATAAAATGATAAACTCATGTCTCAGCTTTAGTTATTTATAAATGTAGATTGATGACACGTATTGGATGGAAGCTTTTGACTCCGGATGAAATGTTTTGGGTTCAGGTGGAACAGAACCAGGTCAGCACCATTATTCCAGAGTTCTTTGCATCTTCTTCAGATTTTCTCTGTGAAAACAGACTTCTGAAACATGTTTCTGAGCTGGTGTGGATGCTGCTGGAAGGACCTCTGCTGGTCACTCTGGTAGGTTTTCACAGCTGTTATGATGCGTAACCGTAGCAACGGGAAAGTTGTTCACCTGTTGGTGCAGCTGACTGAGCTTCACAAAAGCCCAAGAAATGGCTGGAAAAATACCCCAAACCTGGATGAGCTGAAGAGGAGACGTCTGGGATGCAGAGCAGGAACAACCTGGAGGAAAAGGAGGAGGAAGTTTAAAGCATTTCTTCCCTCGATCATCAGGGGAAATGTGAGGTCACTGGTGGATAAGACAACTATATGGATCAACTACACACACTGAAAGGTTGAATCCTAAACTTTCTATTTTCATTTTCTTTTCATAGGGACTGAGTTCAAGCCTTTTCCAGGTTCCACTCAATCTTTCTCAGTCTTCAAAGTTTGAAACCAACGAGTCTGAGACTTTATTGGGATACAGAGCATGAGACAGAACACCGAGCAGCTGAACAAAGCAGAGACAGTTGATGAGCAAAGCTGCTTCACAGGAAACATGTTGGAAGACTAAAAGATAGTGTCTGTGCTCATCAGTCTCAGGTAAAAAGTGCCAAGAAAGCAGCACAAAGCAGCGGAGGCATCGCTCAGAGGGGCAATAAACTGCTTTGGGACTCGGAGATCATATGTTCAAGTCCTGTGAGAGCTGCTCAAAGAGTTTAAATTTCTCCAGGTTTTAGAGGCCAAAGCAAAGAGTGAAAAGCTTTAAGGTGGAAAGCGTGCACATTTTGATAAAGACGGATTAACTGCGATTCCTGTAAATGAACAAGAGGACAGTAACTGGACTGGTTCTGCTCCGGGGCCACCTCCCAGGAGCTCCTCCTCCTATCTCTAAGGTGAGCTCCTTCTCTGGGCCTGACCCCTCGGGTGTGTCCCAGTTTCCCTTTCCTGGGAGGTGAGCTCCTTCTCTAGGCCTGACCCCTCGGGTGTGTCCCAGTTTCCCTTTCCTGGGAGGTGAGCTCCTTCTCTAGTTCTGACCCCTCGGGTGTGTCCCAGTTTCCCTTTCCTGGGAGGTGAGCTCCATCTCTAGGCCTGACCCCTCGGGTGTGTCCCAGTTTCTTTTTCCTGGGAGGTGAGCTCCATCTCTAGGCCTGACCCCTCGGGTGTGTCCCAGTTTCCCTTTCCTGGGAGGTGAGCTCCTTCTCTGGGCCTGACCCCTCGGGTGTGTCCCAGTTTCCCTTTCCTGGGAGGTGAGCTCCTTCTCTAGGCCTGACCCCTCGGGTGTGTCCCAGTTTCCTTTTCCTGGGAGGTGAGCTCCTTCTCTGGGCCTGACCCCTCGGGTGTGTCCCAGTTTCCCTTTCCTGGGAGGTGAGCTCCATCTCTAGGCCTGACCCCTCGGGTGTGTCCCAGTTTCTTTTTCCTGGGAGGTGAGCTCCTTCTCTAGGCCTGACCCCTCGGGTGTGTCCCAGTTTCCCTTTCCTGGGAGGTGAGCTCCTTCTCTAGGCCTGACCCCTCGGGTGTGTCCCAGTTTCCGTTTCCTGGGAGGTGAGCTCCTTCTCTAGGCCTGACCCCTCGGGTGTGTCCCAGTTTCCCTTTCCTGGGAGGTGAGCTCCTTCTCTAGGCCTGACCCCTCGGGTGTGTCCCAGTTTCCCTTTCCTGGGAGGTGAGCTCCATCTCTAGGCCTGACCCCGCGGGTGTGTCGCAGTTTCCCTTTCCTGGGAGGTGAGCTCCTTCTCTAGGCCTGAGCCCTCGGGTGTGTCCCAGTTTCCCTTTCCTGGGAGGTGAGCTCCTTCTCTGGGCCTGACATCACGGGTGTGTCCCAGTTTCCCTTTCCTGGGAGGTGAGCTCCTTCTCTAGGCCTGACCCCTCGGGTGTGTCCCAGTTTCCTTTTCCTGGGAGGTGAGCTCCTTCTCTGGGCCTGACCCCTCGGGTGTGTCCCAGTTTCCCTTTCCTGGGAGGTGAGCTCCTTCTCTGGGCCTGACCCCTCGGGTATGTCCCAGTTTCCCTTTCCTGGGAGGTGAGCTCCTTCTCTGGGCCTGACCCCTCGGGTGTGTCCCAGTTTCCCTTTCCTGGGAGGTGAGCTCCTTCTTTAGGCCTGACCCCTCGGGTGTGTCCCAGTTTCCCTTTCCTGGGAGGTGAGCTCCTTCTCTAGGCCTGACCCCTCGGGTGTGTCCCAGTTTCCCTTTCCTGGGAGGTGAGCTCCTTCTCTAGGCCTGACCCCTCGGGTGTGTCCCAGTTTCCCTTTCCTGGGAGGTGAGCTCCTTCTCTGGGCCTGACCCCTCGGGTGTGTCCCAGTTTCCCTTTCCTGGGAGGTGAGCTCCTTCTCTGGGCCTGACCCCTCGGGTGTGTTCCAGTTTCCCTTTCCTGGGAGGTGAGCTCCTTCTCTAGGCCTGACCCCTCGGGTGTGTCCCAGTTTCCCTTTCCTGGGAGGTGAGCTCCTTCTCTGGGCCTGACCCCTCGGGTGTGTCCCAGTTTCCCTTTCCTGGGAGGTGAGCTCCATCTCTAGGCCTGACCCCTCGGGTGTGTCCCAGTATCCTTTTCCTGGGAGGTGAGCTCCTTCTCTAGGCCTGACCCCTCGGGTGTGTCCCAGTTTCCCTTTCCTGGGAGGTGAGCTCCTTCTCTAGGCCTGACCTCTCGGGTGTGTCCCAGTTTCCCTTTCCTGGGAGGTGAGCTCCTTCTCTAGGCCTGACCCCTCGGGTGTGTTCCAGTTTCCCTTTCCTGGGAGGTGAGCTCCTTCTCTGGGCCTGACCCCTCGGGTGTGTCCCAGTTTCCCTTTCCTGGGAGGTGAGCTCCTTCTCTAGGCCTGACCCCTCAGGTGTGTCCCAGTTTCCCTTTCCTGGGAGGTGAGCTCCTTCTCTAGGCCTGACCCCTCGGGTGTGTTCCAGTTTCCCTTTCCTGGGAGGTGAGCGTTCACAATCTGGTGCTGCTCCATCAAGGTCTTTGTGTCAATCCAAGCCTGACCCCACCCCTGAGACAAGGTGCCAGGGGAGACCCTACTAGGAAGGTAACCCCCGACAACAAAGCTCTCAGGTTCCTGGGAGAACTCAAAACCCTCCATCACGTTACGGATTCTATTCGTGTTGTGAATGATGGCATCACGGTTTACACTGAGAGCCAACAGGACAGCAGCTCTGTTTAGAGCCGTGAGACGGTTGTTGGACACTTCTTGCTCTCTTAGATATATTTGGACGATGGGAGCAGTTCCTCTGCAGCAGTCAACCAAAAACTGTCCAAAGGTGGATGAGCAAAGCGTCCTGTAGCTTCAGACCTCGGTCTCGTCTTAGTTCAGTTAGCTCCTCCCAGCTGAGTTGTTAGGATCCGTAACCCAGTCGAGGCTTTTTCAGGTGCTCACCTGTTATATATTGTCCCCCAAAGTGCTGCAACACTTCATTTCAGTCATTTCAGAGGGGGAACATGTCCAGGTTGGCCCGTTCCAGCTGTTGTTTCCAGAGGTGCATCTTTGGGCAGAATCCATTGTCAGTGCTTGTTTTTTTTTTTTTTTTTTTTCTCTTTTTTTTCCTCTCTCTGTCCCTCTTTTTCTCTCTCCTCTCTTTTTTCTTTCTTTTTTTCTTTCTCTCTTTTTTCTTTTTTTTTCTCCTTTTTCCTCTTTCTTTTCTTTTTTCTCTTATTTTTTTCTCTTTCTCTTTTTTATTTTTCCCTTTTTCTCTCATTTTTTTTCTCTTTTTTCCCCTTTTTTTCTTTTTCTCTTTTTTCCCATTTTTTTCTTTTTTCTCTTTTTTAATCTCCTTTTCTTTTTCTCTCATTTTTCCCTCTTTTCCTATTCCTCTCTCTCTCTCTCTCTCTCTCTCTCTCTCTGTATGCTGGGATTGTGGGAGCGTGAGTGTTCACGGAGGGGTTTTCAAACTTTTACCTATCTCTGTTTTTTTTCTTGCGTATTTTATGATATTTCGCAGTTTTTTCAGTTGACTGATTTAGACCGATTTAAAAGTTTGTTCAGGTGGGTATACTTTGCTGCGGGAGCTCTGAGCTTCCGACAGCGTGGAGATGGCGTTTAACACGTCAAATCTCTCATTGCGAAATGGAGTCAGGTGCGTGGCCGCAGAAGGCGTTTCAGTGGAGAAAGTTTTGTTGGAAATAGGTAAAGAGATCGGCGGCGAAAACATTGTTTCAGCCTCCAGGATGAATAAAGCAGTCGTCGTGTTTCTGTCACGGGAGGGCTTAGCAAATAGTCTGGTTGAAAGCGGCATTAAGGTAAGTGGAGTTTTCGTTAGAGTTACGCCTTTGCATTCGCCTACAACTAGAGTGGTAATTTCTAATGTTCCACCTTTCATCCCGAATGAGTTAATTGAGAGAGAGCTCTCCAGATTCGGGAAATCTGCTAGTCCAATGAAAATGATATCCCTTGGGTGCAAAGATGCGTCGCTAGGTCATGTAATGTCATTTAGAAGGCAAGTGTTTATGTTCTTAAGCACACCCGGGTTAAATGTCTCATTTCGCTGTGTGTATGAAGGCAGATCGTACATGTTGTATGCGAGTACAGGGGAAATGCGGTGCTTTGAATGTGGACTTCAGGGCCATATAAAAGCTGCGTGTCCCTCTAGAGATGGTCAGATGAGAGAGGGCGGGCAGCAAGGGCCGGTGCTGAGCGAGGGCATGGCTGTTGGTGGCGGGGATGCGCATGCTGGTAGTGAGAGCTCACAGGAGCGAGCACAAGAGGTTGAGCAGTTAGAGACTCAAGTGACCATGGAGGGCCCTGGGCCTGAGACTGGTGCTGAGTCGAGCGAGGGGTCAACTGTCATTGAGACGGGAGTTTTGAGTGAGCAGGCTGGTGCTGATGCGCAGTCCGCCGGTGGTGCGGAGGAGGAGGGAGGCGCGGCCAGCAGTGCAAACGGTGTTAGTGAAGATGGGGGCGGGTTACTGCCGCATACTTCTGAAGACACAGAATTACTGTCTGAGGAGGGTATAGAGGATGATGATACCCGCTCAGAATTCTCGGATATTTCTGAGGTGGCTGTCTCTCAAGTAAATGAGGATCAAGTGTACCCCCTAGAGAGCATAGTGGAATTTTTGGATGATACATTTGGACAGTCTGTTGATGTGCGAGATTTTTTCTCTGATTTGCGAAAATTTGAGCATTCTGTGGTGTATTGGAGAAAGAAAGCAGGAGAGCAACAGCTTTGTCAAAGGAAGAAATTTCGGTTGAAAAACCATTTAACGAAAATAAGGAAATTACGGAAGGTTCAGTCGTTGAAGAAATGATTTGAATATTTTCTATTTAGTTTCTCTATGGCTTACCTCTTGAAGTTTTTCTCTGTTTGGGTTCTGGTGTATTTGTTCCTCTTTGGGTTTATTTTCCCCCTTTTTTTTTATCTCTATGGAAACATTAACAGTGGGATCCCTTAATATCAATGGTGGAAGGGATAGGGGTAAAAGGGCGCTGGTATCAGAATATATAAAGTTAAAGGGAATTGATGTTGTGTTCTTACAGGAAACACATACAGACTGTTATAATGAAATTGAGTGGATGAGATGGTGGGAGGGGGAGTGCATTTTAAGTCACGGGACCAATTTAAATGCCGGTGTAGCTGTGCTTTTTGGGAAACATTTAGATGTTACTATTGAATTCACTGTAGAGGTGGTGCTTGGTAGGGTATTAATGGCAAGGGTGGGGATTAGGGGGCAATCTTATATACTAGTCAACATCTATGCTTATAATACTGGGGCTGAACGTATGGATCTTTTTAGGAGGTTGGGGGATTTCTTAAAGCAACAGAACCTGGATGCATGTTTGATTATGGGGGGTGACTGGAATTGCACAGTCAATGGGTCGCTGGATAGACTCGGGGAGGAGAGTCACATCTTATCGGGGAGGGCGCTAGACACTTTTGTTAAGGAGCTGGATATGATCGATGTATGGAGAAGTAGGAATCCTTTATCCAAACAATATACATGGGTTAAAGCTGTGGACTCAAGGGTGGCGGGTGCTAGATTAGATAGATTTTATGTGTCTGCATCGCATAATAATAAAATTGTAAATTCTCTTATCATGCCTTGTGGGTTCTCAGATCACCATTTGGTTACAGTTGGGTTTTGTTTATCAACATCGCCAAGGCCAAAGTATTATTGGCACTTTAATAATAGACTCTTGCAGGACAACACTTTTTGTGAAAATTTTGTTGCTTTTTGGGAAATCTGGAGGGCGCAGAGGGGTAATTTTGAGACAGTGTGTCAATGGTGGGAGGTAGGGAAAACTCAAATACGGTTGTTCTGTCAGAAGTATACTTGTAATGCCACTGCCATATTGAAGGGGAATATAAAAAGGTTGGAGGGGGAGATTAGCAGAATTGAGGTGGGCGGGGAGGGGATTGAGTTTGTGGACATTAATGAAAAAAAGAAAGAACTGAGTTCGTTTTTGCATGAACGAGCTAAGGGGGCCCTGGTGAGAGCCAGGTTCTCCTCTGTAAAGGACATGGACGCTCCAACTTCTTATTTTTTCAACCTGGAGAAAAAGGCAGCACAGAAGAAGTATATGGCGTTCCTTAAACGGCAAGATGGAACTATAACCTCTAATCCCTCAGAGATGAGGGACATGGCGATAGATTTTTTTTGGGGAGCTGTACAGTAAAACAGACTGTGACCCTCGGTGTGCTGAGCAGCTGCTCCAGGGCCTCCCCGTCCTAAGCCTGGAGGACAGGAGTGCCCTGGACCAGGTGATGACTTTCCAGGAGCTGACGGAGGCGGTCCAACAAATGGCAAAGGGGCGGGCACCAGGAATTGATGGTTTGTCAGCCGACTTCTATCAGAACTTTTGGGGAATTATCGGACAGGACTATTTTGACATGCTGCAGGAGTGTTTCAGGGAGCAACGACTACCAATAAGCTCCAGGAGTGCTGTGCTGTCACTCCTACCCAAAAATGGGGATTTGGGGTTACTGAAGAATTGGAGGCCAGTGTCTCTATTGTGTTTGGACTATAAGATTTTTTCCAAGTGCTTGGCAAACAGAATTAAAAACTTTTTGTCTGTCCTGGTCCATGAGGATCAGTCGTACTGTGTACCAGGGCGTACAATAATGGATAATCTGTTTCTCGTGCGAGATGTCATTGACTGTGCACAAATCAAAGACATTGATGTGGGACTTATATCTATTGATCAGCGTAATGCTTTTGACAGGGTCAATCATGATTATCTGTTTAATGTGTTGAAGGTTTTTGGTTTTGGGGAAAGGATGTTAGCATGGTTAAGACTATTGTACAATGAGGCATCTGTTATGCTTAAAGTGGGAGGGGGGGTAAGCAGGCCTATCAAACTAACACGTGGCATACGGCAGGGGTGTCCACTGTCAGGTCAGCTGTATACCCTGGCCATAGAACCACTTTTGAATAAGCTCAGGGGGGGATTAAGGGGGTTTGTAGTTCCAGGAGATCCTAAGGGGGCCATGTGTAGTGTTTCAGCTTATGCTGATGATGTAACTGCCTTTATTTTTCATCAGGGGGATGTTGATTTTGTGTGTGGGGCATTAGAAGCGTATGGGAAAGCATCGTCAGCCATGGTAAACTGGTCTAAAAGTGAAGGTTTTTTAATGGGGAAGTGGGGCATCGATGGCCCACCCTCTCTCCCTGGGGGGCTGGAGTGGGGGAGGGAGGGGCTTGAGGTGTTAGGGGTCTTCTTGGGGGTTCCTACCTTTCAACTGAGGAATTGGGAGGGGTTGTTGGAGAAGGTGTCAGCTAGGTTGTCTAAATGGCATTGGCTATTACCTGAGCTGTCCTACAGGGGTAGAGTTCTGGTTACGAATAACCTGGCCGCCTCCATGCTTTGGCATAGGTTTGGAGTCCTGGACCCACCCGAGCTGTTGGTCAGGGAGCTCCAACGCAGGTTGAACAATTTTTTTTGGTCTGGGCAGCACTGGATCCCGGCACCAGTACTTTACCTGCCAGTAGGTGAAGGAGGGCAGGGCTTAGTGGACATTCACAGTCGTGTGCTTGCCTTCAGACTGCATGCGGCGCAGCGACTACTCTACGAGGATGCTTTGGTGTGGGGGCCAGTTGCTCTTTTCCTTTTGAGAGAGTCAACACCGATGAGCTATGACCGGCAATTGTTTTTGCTAGATGGCCATGAGGCGTACTGTGGTGGGCTTCCTCCGGTCTATCGCACAATGATCAAGGCGTGGATGTCAACCTTCAAGGTGCAGAGGACCAACTGTTCTGTAAAGGACTGGATTTTGGGAGAGCCGTTGTTTTTTAACCCTTGGTTGAAGAGCAGGCTCTTCGCATCCGCCAGTGTCCGAAGCCGGTTTGCTGCTACCGGATGTACGGTTCTGGCACACTTGAGAGAGGGGGATGTATGGATAACAGCCAACCAGCTGCAGAGGGTGACTGGACTGCATTCGCTGAGGGTCCTTGAGGGGATCCTGACGGAGATCCAGAGAGCACTACCGGGTGCCTGGAGAGACGTGCTACAGACTGGCGGGTCGGGTCCAGACTGGAAGAGCACATTTAGATTCCCCATGGTGGAGGTGTCCGCTGCAGTAGTGGACTCGCCAGAAGACTGTGGGGCGAGTCTGATGTGTGTGAATACTGATGAACAAAGAGCCTTTGTAAGCCTCAGTAAGAAGGAGTTGTACACTCTGGGCGTCAAGGTGGGCCATCAGAGGGTGTTGAAGCGTGTTGGGGCATGGAGGTGGTCAGAAGTGTTTGGGCCAGGGTTCCCTTCTAGGGGGTGCTGGAGGTCCCTGTACAAGCCTCCCATTGAGAAGCGTACTGCTGATCTGCAGTGGAGGCTTATTCATGGGGCGATAGCTACAAACAGACATGTGGCACACCTGAATCCAGCAGTGGGGACGGGTTGTCCATTCTGTGGGGAGGAGGAGTCACGAATCCATTTGTTTTTGCAATGTGAAAGGTTAGAGGGTCTTTTTCAGTGGTTTAGGGTGGCTTTGGGAGGGTTTGGGGAGGGTTTCTCTGAATCTTTCTTTATTAGTGGCCCTAAATATAATGCCAAGTTCAAGAAGGAGGTCTGTCTGGTCAACTTCCTAGTGGGTGTGGCAAAGTTGGCCATTTGGCTGACCCGAAAGAAGAAAATGTTGGGCCTGGAGTCTGTGGACCCCTTGGAGAGTTTTTTGGGGATGGTTAGAGGTCGAATCAAGGTGGAGTTCACGTATTATCGCTTGGTAAACGGTAATATATGATGGGTAAACGGTATTAAATAAAGACATTTTAAATCTCTCTCTCTCTCTCTCTCTCTCTCTCTCTCTCTCTCTCTCTCTCTCTCTCTCTCTCTCTCTCTCTCTCTCTCTCTCTCTCTCTCTCTCTCTCTCTCTCACACCAGATGGCGCTGATCAGGTGATTGATGACGTCAGAAGCGCAGAACGCATTGTTCGGTGGAACCACGGTTCAGAGGTCTCTCATCGTTTGAACACTTGGGGGCGCTGTTCTCTACAAAAGTAAAATGAATCCCAAACTGTCACAATTGAACTCAATTCATTGCTCTTTTCCATGGCTTCTGGCAGGAAACGTTCTGTGGCTTGGGATCACTTCACCTTGGTTTCTCCTAATAAGCTGATACTATTGTACAATATACTGTTGTGTGATGCAAGATGTTTGCTTGTTTTTGTTTTTCAACTGTAAATATAAGCTTTATTATTATTATGGGTATGCATGCCAATATACTTCTCTTCTTAAAATAAGGGGGCAGCACATTTAAGAATCTAAGGTATGTAGGACAATACATTCATTTTGGACTTGTTTATTTAGCGTATATCCCAAACAAAGCGCTTACGGCCATTATTCCACACATTTAAAAAGTGATGGCTTATCTCTTTCTTTTCTGTCTGCTGAAGGTGCGGTGTTTGATTTGCCCACAAGAACTGGCCTTTCATGCCAACACATCCTCCATGATGGGACACCTCCGGTCCATCCATCCTGCTGAGAGCCCTCGGACAACAAAGCAAACCTTCAGCCTGTAACCTGGGGCGGCCATCTTGGACCGGTCATCGCTCCACTCAGTGTAATCTGTCTGGCTGGAGCCATGAAGCGTCAGCGCATTTAATCAATCATAAATCGCTGAATACAAAACTGATTTTCAACGGATTTTTGTTTCTGCAAACGTGATACATGTAGGCATGATACGGGACTCATGAGTCAGCGTATTTAAACAGTCATAGTAGGCTCAGCAGTAATAGAATATTTTGCTCTGTAACATATGTGATGTAGGATATATATATACATATATAAGCACTAATATATGATAAAGAAGCAGAAGCAGATTGTGTACTACTCAGATATTTTATTAAGTTGAAAAATGAAGAAATTATACATTATACATAAAAGATAAAACCCAAAAGATGGAAGTTATCTCAGAAAATAATTGTATCTCTTTCAGGCTTGTTGCTCCATCAGTGTTAAAACAAGAATAAACATTTCATGTAAAATCTACTGAACATTGTATGTTCTTTATGCTGAGCTGTAAATAAACAGTTGGAATCATAATTCACTGTATCCTGTATATATTTGCTGGGAGAGACTTTAGTCCAGTTTAGATTACAGCAGATTATCAGAAAATATGCAGCTGAACTCAACACAAACAGCTCTGATGGCTGCAGAAGATGCAGTCAGAGAGAAGGAGATTCATTTCACTTCTACAGCCATTTATTTATGCTTTGCATGCAGGTTTTATCATAGTAACTCAGTGGCGAAGGTAAATTATATCCCTGCAGGATTAGTTATTACTAAAGATCAGCTGCTGTTACAGAGAACTAAATAAAATGTAATCAGCTGAAGTGTAGCAGAGAGGAAGGTGTGGTAGAAACCTTCAGAGGTCTCCATCAGTGGGTCGGGCTGTTGTTTCTGTAGCTTAGCAACAGCTCAGCTGATGATGTCACACACAGCGTCAGCAGGTAACTCAGGTGAACTCTCAGCAGACAACATGGACAGAAACTCACAGCCAGCAGTTCAACATCTGGGGTGCAGAGACGCTCCTTCTAAGCTTTCCAAGCTTATTTGAATCTAAGTTGTATAAATGTACTTCTAAAATACTACGAATAAGTTCAGTTTGTGTATTGTACAAAAATTGTAATGTACTTAGCCGCTTGTTCTGTATAATTTTTTTGCTTGGAATAAACTAAACTAAACTAAAAAAAAAAAAAAAAAAAAAAAAAAGGAACAAAAACAGCCTGAAGCAGGTTTAAATGATCAGCGTTTGAGTTTGAGGTACAATCCAATAAAGTATAAGGGTGTCGTGTGCACACTCTGCCACCAGGTGTTCTGGGTAAGTTGTGTAGCCGTCGGGGCAGAAGAAGAAGAAGAAGAAGAGTTGTGGACTAAAACAACGTGAGCAGCGCGACTGAGAGCATCTGAGATTACAGCAGAATGTCTGTTGGGTAAATCTGCTCAGTACCTGATTGTGTGAGTAACTGAGCAGTTGTAGAAGCAACAAACAGATCAGTTCAGTTTTCTCGTGTTAAACGGTTCAATTCAAAGTAGCGTTAGCCTGCTTAGCTGCCTTTTCCCTCAGTGCAGCCATGACGTTTGGACTAAAATGCGTTCACACATCTGATTCCAACACAACAGACATTTGAAAGAGTTTCACAGCTTGAAGTTGAGCCTCGTGCCCTTTTAGTGTTGGAACAGCCTTAACTTTCAGCTTCAGTCATGAGCATCATACAGCTGTCTGGGAAGTACAGGGAACAACTCCAAACCTTTTTCAGACTGCGTTAAAGATTTCAGGGTCTTTGGGGAAGATGATAAGGGTCAACTTTCCCTCGTAACCAAATACACATTTTCTTCAAAAATATCTGTGTAGCAAGAAGATGAAAAGCATGAGAAAAGTTAACATCTGCCCTTTAATGAAATGCAGAACAATGAAATACAGACGAGTGTAAAGCTCGACTTCACATCAAACTGAAATGATATATTGCTTCTTCAGATGTTTACAGAAATACCCACAGCTGGTGCAAAGCTACTTTGTGGATCTTAACTTTAAACAAAACAAATATGTTCAGTATAACAGAATAAACATGTTTCTACTTTCAAACAGAATGCATTTTGTTCTGTCCATCAACTCACAATTGATGCCATGTTTGTCTTGAACGTCGGGAGATCCGTCCCCAGTTAAAGTAATCCCAACTAATTATAAAGCACTTTCAATGGTTCTTCAAACATGTGCTCCCCACAGAACATTCAGAACTAAAGTCCTGACAAGAGAAGGTGGTAATCCACAAAGAAGATTTTTAATCTGAACAAAGGCAAGGCTTCTGATTGGTAGTTCCAGTTGCTGCTCCCAGGTGAATGTTTGCTTATCTGCCGTAAAAATTGTTGTTGATTTAAGCCAATCATTTCTCTGCAGTGTGACGACGTTGGTGTCTCTTTAGACTAGATAATACAGTGAAAGCTGCCCCACACTGACCACAGATGTAAGGCTTCTCTCCTGTGTGTATACGTTGGTGTGTCTTTAGACTACCTAATTGAGTGAAAGCTGCCCCACACTGACCACAGCTGTATGGCTTCTCTCCTGTGTGAATACGTTGGTGTGTCTTTAGATGAGATAATTGAGTGAAAGCTGCCCCACACTGACCACAGATGAAAGGTTTCTCTCCTGTGTGAATACGTTGGTGTGTCTTTAGACCACCTAATGCAGTGAAAGCTGCCCCACACTGACCACAGCTGTATGGCTTCTCTCCTGTGTGTATACGTTGGTGTGTCTTTAGACTACCTAATTCATTGAAAGCTGCCCCACACTGACCACAGATGAAAGGTTTCTCTCCTGAGTGAATACGTTGGTGTGTCTTTAGATTACCTAATTCTGTGAAAGCTGCCCCACACTGACCACAGATGAAAGGTTTCTCTCCTGAGTGAATACGTTGGTGTCTCTTTAGATGAGATAATTGAGTGAAAGCTGCCCCACACTGACCACAGCTGAAATGCTTCTCTCCTGAGTGAATAAGTTGGTGTGTCTTTAGATGAGATAATTGAGTGAAAGCTGCCCCACACTGACCACAGATGTATGGCTTTTCTCCTGAGTGAATACGTTGGTGTGTCTTTAGACTACCTAATCTAGTGAAAGCTGCCCCACACTGACCACAGCTGTATGGCTTTTCTCCTGAGTGAATACGTTGGTGTGTCTTTAGACTACCTAATGCAGTGAAAGCTGCCCCACACTGACCACAGATGAAAGGTTTCTCTCCTGTGTGAATACGTTGGTGTGCCTTTAGACTAGATAAATGAGTGAAAGCTGCCCCACACTGACCACAGCTGTATGGCTTCTCTCCTGTGTGAATACGTTGGTGTGCCTTTAGATTACCTAATTCAGTGAAAGCTGCCCCACATTGCCCACAGCTGAAAGGTTTCTCTCCTGTGTGAACACGTTGGTGTGTCTTTAGAGTAGATAATCTAGTGAAAGCTGCCCCACACTGGTCACAGCTGTATGGCTTCTCTCCTGTATGAAGCCTCTGATGATACCTCAGATTTGATCGTTTGATAACTTTCCCACAGTCCTTACAGCAGTGCCATCTGGATCCCTCTTGAGCTCTACGTTTCTGCAATGACAGAGAGGAAGAAGACTTAGATCCTTTTGAAGTTCACACAAAAGATTTCTCTAAGCTAACCTACGCCAACTAACATATTCTAACTGGAGCTGGACAGACTGAGCCACACAGGTCTCAATATCTCAGCTCAAACGTGAACGCTGAGGGTGCGTTTATAAGTGCCCTCAGCTATCAGCACTGTGCTCTGATGTGTTCTGCACACGTTCAGCTTTTTAAGCAGTAAACTCTTGCTTTTTGCTCTTTTACTAATTGTTTTTGTCATGATGAAACTCTGAAAAGGAACTTGAGCATAGATAGATAGATAGATCCAATTTGGGAAATTGTTTTGGATGGAAGGAACCAGAGTCTTGTCCAAGTTGTTCACTTAAAGCTGCAGTCTGCAACTCTTTTTCAAGCATAATGCCTGGAACTGTCCGGGGATTCTGAAAGTAGTACATTAAATACCCCAATACAAAAAAAAAAAAAGTTCTCTAGGTCCCCTATATGTCCCGCTAGGTCCCTCCAAAGCCAGCAGGTTTGTTTACAAAATTGCAGACCGGGCCGGTAAAAGGTAACCAATCAGGTTACGAGCTGGGCTCGGTAGGCTCGTCCCCACGCTTATTTATCTAGACTATTGAACTTCATTACGGGCTAGTCTACTTACTGTGTCTTCCATGATCGCAAATGACAGGTGAGTTGATGAATGAGGAGTCATGTAAGCGCATCTGGCGTGCACGTCTACGTGCACGAGTTCTCATGTGTTTTGAAGGGGCGAGACAGGAAGTTGAATAACTTTTTATTTTTCTGTTAAAAAATAAGCATTTCTTGCATTTTGCGACTACGGAGGTCACCGCTTTCAACTTCAAGCGTTCTGATAGATCATGTAAACTCTTAAAATGTCAAAAAGTAGGACTTTACGTATGACATCAACAAATCTTGCAGACTGCAGCTTTAAACACCATGTAGCGGTTGGGCTGAAAAAGGTTGATGACCGCTGGTTTAAAGGAATAAAAGTAACAGCGGTGGTAATACATGACATTCTTTACACTAACCCTCTGTTCCAGCTTAAAACTCAGAGGTCTGCAGCCATTCAGCTCAACAGCCATCAGGGAAACACAGTCCGTTTTAACTCAACCTTTGTTTCTCTTTGTTAAAACAACTCTACAAACCTGTCATCTAACCATTAAAGAGCCAGAATAGTACCACCACCAGGTTCAATTCATGTAACCCAGAGACTTTAAACCCAAATAATGAAGATTAGCTCCTGAACCTCTCAAATCTGCAGACTGAAAGCCAGAAAACGTCCCACCACAACAATCTTTCCACTGATTTTCTTCCAGCAGATCATTCAGCCTGCAGCACATGTTGAGTCTAAGCACATCTGGATCTGCAGCTCAGAGAGAGGAGATGAAACCAGGAAACACTTCGCCGGTGGGACGTTGCACACTTCAGCGCAAAATCCGGGGTTTTCCTCAGCCCGCCTTTATATGTACCTACATATGTTATATACCGTTGGAAAGCTAAGGGTCTTGTGATTCCAATGATGTATCCAGGATAAAATCAGAACTGTGGACGCAGTAAACACTTATGTAAAACCATTCGCAACAAAAAAAAAAGTATCAAAGTCACCTTTAAAGCCTCACAGTATTCTAAGAAAAGATACAATTCCAATAAAAACAGTCCTGTCACGTTGGCAAGGGTCCAATTAATCCATCCATCCATCCATCCATCATCTTCCGCTGGTCCGGGGATCGGGTCGCGGGGGCAGCAGCTTGAGCAAAGAGACCCAGACGTCCCTCCGTAATGTACTCCAGTAAAATAGTTAGTCTACAACAAGTATTTCGCCCACAAAGACACAAAGTCTGCGGCGGCTAACTTTCAGAATTTCTGTCAGAAGCATATTTTTAGCCTACAGGGCAGTGGAAGGAACAGCTCCTTCATACCTCCAGGCTATGGTCCAGCCCTACACCCCCGCCCGACCACTTCGCTCTGCGGCCTCCAGGCGCCTGGCTGCCCCCTCACTCAGGGGTCCCTGCGCACCATCCACACGGTCACGGCTTTTCTCTGTTCTGGCACCCCGATGGTGGAACGATCTCCGACTGATGTCAGTTGAGTCGCTGCCCATCTTTGGCGGCAGGCTGAAAACCATCTCTGCAGGAAACACTACCCTGATCCGCCCTCTGAGGACATCACCTGCTTCATCCTAGTTCCTTACGCACTTATTTGTCTCTTAAATTGTCATGGTTTCCTAAATTGTCTTCCCATGTGTCTCGGTTCCTGACTTATCGCACTTACTCTAGCATTAGTTATGCTCTTAGCTATTTGGTTTTGGAAGGAAATGCACTCATTATTTCTTGTGACTTGAAGTTCTTTTGCCTACCGATGTTGAACGCACTTATTGTAAGTCGCTTTGGACAAAAGCGTCTGCAAAATTACCGTAATGTAATGTAATATAGCAAATGACATTCTGAAAAAAAATGGCATGACGCGCGATGTGTGGGATTTCTCCCATAAACAGCCACAGGTGTGCATAAACATTTCCTGTGCAAGTAGTCGCTGATTTCAGGAGTTGCAAATTACGCATCGCTGTGCGTAATTGGAAATTCTGCAGTTATTCGTCTTCTTGTGTCTACAAAATGGCAAAACGGACTTGGAAAACTAAATACACTATGGAGGAAGCCTTGGAGGTTTGTCTACGGCGGGACAGTGATGCTTCTGACGAGTGTGTGTCAGAGGAAGACAGTGATGTGTCGTTCATTGACTCTGAAGAAGAAGCATTTTCTGATGACGGAAACATTACTCTTGACAAGTAAGTATTATTTACATTTTATTGTTATTTTATTTAATATTATTGTACTCATAGATAGACAGTTCGATAGTTTATTGTTACAGACGGAAATTGTGACTCAGCGTTATCACTCAGCAGCATTCTCATCAGTAAAGCAAACATCCAAAAAGACCGAAACGTAGTGTTAATTATTATATACACAGCTCAGTCTTTCTTGCATTCTAATATAATTTGTTTGTTTGTTCATTGTTTTACATAAGAGAACGTCTGAAGATAATACAGATGACGACTGGGTCCCACGTCCCTCTACAAGCAGAGTGGAACCAAACATACGCTCAGAGGAGCCCCATCCCCCCTCTCCTGGAAAAGTTAAATCAAATAAAAGAAAAGCAAGAGGCCGAGGGAGAAGAGGGGGATGGGGGGGCAGGAGCAGACGGGTGCTCCTGGCTGTGAACCCCAGGAAAGCTGCCTGCCCAGATGGTGTACCTGGAAAGGTGCTCAGAGCGTGCGCCCACCAGCTCGCCCCCACCTTCACCAGGATCTTTAACCTCTCCCTGGACCAGGCAGTCATCCCGCCCTGCCTAAAATCAGCCACAATCATCCCAGTGCCCGAAAAGTTTATCATCACCAGCTTAAATGACTATCGTCCTGTGGCCCTCACCCCGGTAATCATGAAGTGCTTTGAGAGACTGGTTCTTCAGCATATCAAGGTTTATCTCCCCCCAGACTTCAACCCGGCCCACAAGAACAACCTCATCATCAAGTTCGCTGACGACACCACAGTGGTCGGACTCATCTCAGAGGGAGACGAGGCAGCCTATAGAGAGGAGGTCCTAAAGTTGACAGACTGGTGTTCAGAGAACAAGAGCTCTGAACACCAAGAAAACCATGGAGATCATTGTTGACTTCAGGAAGCACAGCACCGACCCTGCCCCCCTCTACATCAACGGCGAGCGAGTGGAGAGGGTCCACTCTTTTCGGTTCCTCGGCGTCCTCATCTCCGCCGACCTCTCCTGGGCAGAAAACACCAAAGCGGTCATCAAGAAGGCTCAGCAGCGGCTTCACTTCCTGAGAGTCCTCAGGAAGCACAACCTGCACTCCAACCTGTTGCTGACCTTCTACCGCTCATCCATCCAGAGCCTGCTAAAATACTGCATTACAGTATGGTACGGCAGCTGCACCATGGCAGATAGGGAGAGGCTTCAGAGGGTAGTCGAGGCAGCTCAGAAAATCATTGGCTGCCCTCTCCCCTCCCTGATGGACATCTACACTTCATACCTCTGTGCAATATCTCTGTGCACCTACCCCCCACCACCCCTTTTGTACTATATTTTATTCTTTTATGGCTAAGATTGTTATATTTCATATTTTTTATATGCTCATGTCTGCACTGAGAAAGGAGATGCTTTTAATCTCATTGTACTTGTATAGTGACAATAAAAGGCATTCTATTCTATATACTTGGAATATGTGAAAGTTGGTTGACACATTCATAATCATCTACAGCAGCTACCAGCATTCCAGGATATGATGTATTTAGAAAGGCTGGAGAAGCAGGGCGAGGTGGGGGAGTATTAGGCCCAATCCCATTTCACCCCTTGGCCCTACCCCTACACGTGAACGCGCAAAACAGAGGGGTAGGGGTGTCCCAAATCACGTTAAGGCAAAGGCGTAGGGGTAAGGGGGAGGGCTTTGTAACCCTTGAAACGGAGGGGTTCGGCCAGGCAGACTCCATTCGGAGGGGTATGAAATATTTCCCAGAGTACAACGCGAGTCATTTTAAAAATGGCGGAAGCAAAGAAAGCACCACACAAATGTAAGTAGCTCTATTTTTTTTGCCATAATTTAACTGTTTTAGGTTGTGATAACTGGTGTATTGTGTGAGTTTAACACGGCGGCAATGTGTAGTTGTTTTCTGCTATAAACGCACATGGGAAAAGTTGCCATTCACATGGAGTAATCGGTCAATGCATGTGAAGGTGCTGCGAAAGTCGTAAAACAACGTTTTTGAAATTGTAACTCAAGTATTTACAAGCAATGTAGTTGGTTAACCATAGAGAAGTTCCTTTTGAGTGTCATTTCGCTACCTATTATCACAAGTATTCATATACGTGACTGTGATTCACAGGGACTCAAGCACAAACAAAGAGCCTGATCAGGTTTCGCGTCGAAAACGAAGATTGGTTTCTAAAGTCATCCCCATCCCCAAAAAGAAGTAGGAAGTCCAATCCCATAATGGATTACCTGATACAGGAGAGCCTGGAGGAGCAGAAGCGCCACGAGGAGACGGAGCAGAAAACGGAGCGCTTTTTAGCTCTGTTTGAGCGCATGATAGACAAACTTTAAGGTGAGTTGATGCGCCATGCACCTATTGTACACACAGCCACCACTACCGCATTCTGAAACACCTTTTTTAATTTTTTACAATGGATGAAAGTGCATGCTATAATGTCATGTCTTGTTCCCGCAGAACATCACTGGGCCCAGCACCTCCGATGTGCCATGCACCTTCGCTGTTCCTGCTCCGGTCATCTCGTTTTCGATGATTGCACTGTTGCCCGTTTATGTTCATATTGTTTATATTCATATTGTTTATTGTTCATATTTGCACAACACACTTTAAGCTGTTATTTGTAGGGCTGTCGCGGTGAGGGAATTCCCACCGCGGTGACTCATAGCCGCTCAACAGCGCGGTATGCAGTGATATCGCATTTTTGTTCATTAGGCTACTTTCCACGACACGCAATGTTAGATAAAATCGAGCGCATAAAGACTCTAGCATGGTTGCCGCGTCTGCTCGCGCGAGCGGTGTTGATGACGTCACGAGTTTGTGCCCGCCATAGGACCCTATATAGTGGCGCAAGTCGTTGCGCGCCAGTAGTTGCAATTTTCTCCGTCACAGAGGTGGCGCTGCTACGTGAAGGTTACCTCTACTCTACAACCACGAAAGGGGAGAAGAAAACAATGCCGCTGTCAAGAGCAAGAATACTGTAATTAATGATACTGCTGCAGTTTTCGGATCATTTTAATTTTTTAATTCAGTTAAAAGAGGTAAAGGTTTGAAGCCCCCGGCATCAACAGAGTCTCTGCCCTATTCTTTGCCTTCACGTATCTGTCCCGTAGCTTCCTCCACACATTCTTACAGAACTCTCCCTCTTTCCCCAAAGTTCTGCCAATCTCTGTGCACCAGTTTGGGGAGTTTACGTGCTCCCTGTGCTGTTTCACTGCAGTTTCGTACAGCTGCTGTACAAATGCACCTCCCCACTTAGCCTGGTCTCACATCGGTCCATCCGGTTCGTTGTGCTCGGCACCGCCAAGTTACAAAAATTGACTGGTGCACGACACCGCGCTGCGCCGTCTTTTCAAGGGAAGCGCCAGGCCTGAAACGTCATTTTGACGTCACGGTCCACCACCGCCGTGACAGACGCGGCAACCATGCTACCGCCTTAATCCGTCTTTTTTTCCCAGCGATTCTGACATTTCACTTTGCTTTGCCTGTCATTTACTCGCTCACAGACCAACATAGCGGAGATCAAGCAGCGCATACCCCAGTTCTGCAACATTGTTGCCAGTGCCACATGGCAAATATCAACATTGTTGCAGACCTGCGCACGTTTCGTTTAGTAATGACGGAGAAAAACGAAGCAGATCAGTGCAGCAGTTGAGCTCACGTGTCCGGGATACAGTTTTTTTAAACAGACTGCCGCCGACCAACCAACCCAAGCTGAACTTTTACTGTTTCCAATAAAGTTGTTAGAGCTTATTTCTGGCACGGCACATTTTTTTAAATGTTTGTTTTTAAATAGGCCTACAGACCAACAGCAAATGTGCACACCAAGCTGTGGTTCTGTGGAAGCTAGTTTATTGTTGATATTAGACGGTCGCATTTACAATGTTAAACATGGATAATACGGGAAGATTCAAAGCCATAAAGTGTCCGGACTAGACAGAGGAGTAAAGCCGAGATAAAGGTAGGCCACTGCA
Source organism: Odontesthes bonariensis (assembly GCF_027942865.1). Classification (NCBI taxonomy): domain Eukaryota; kingdom Metazoa; phylum Chordata; class Actinopteri; order Atheriniformes; family Atherinopsidae; genus Odontesthes; species Odontesthes bonariensis. Next base: position 2,475,954 of record NC_134524.1, read on the forward strand.
TTTTATTTTAACTTCTATTGCTACGACACTGAGTAGAAATATTCTTGTAATATCAGCTGCTGAGGGAGAATGAGACCACAACGAGTAGCATGCAGACGTGTGTGCGTGTGCGGTGCCTATATGCAAAGATGACGACAGAAACGCGGCACCTCGCTGTGTTAATGTGTTTCTCCTGCCTTGTGGGGAATATACAATGTTTCATTATTACTGTGCTGGCTTTAAAAAAGTATCAGTTCTGTCAGTCGCTTTGTATCTACTGTGCAGTCTTAAAAACTCTTTTAGTTTCTCGAGTTGTTCTGCACGTGCAAGGGGGCGTGCGGTGGGCGGTGGTGGCGGTGGCCTGGACACGCACCGCGGAGGTCCTCTCAGCACCGCGGTGATTGCATTTTGCGGTTATCGCGACAGCCTTAGTTATTTGCACTATTTCTGAAAATAAGCTGCCTTACCAGTCTGTATTGTGAGCCTAATAAAAGAAATTAAGGACAAAAGGTTTGTGAGCATTATTATCACATCAACATCATATGAACGACTGGAACGGATATTGTTATGAAGAGATTTATTATACAAGGGATAACAAAAAAATTGGGGTACATGTTGTGGTCCAATCGGCAATAATTTGTAGGACGACCCGTCTGCTGGAAAGAAAAACATGGAAAGATCAGGCTTTCATCCTCCCAAACCAACACATTGATAGCACACACAATGCAGTGCATTTATTTAAGTCATCAAATCTGAACCTGGTACAAAGAAAACCGCTTCAAAAACGCATGAGCTGCATGTTTATACCAAACGGAACGAGGCGAGTAACAAAGGCTAAACGTTAGCTTATGCTTTCAGCTAGGTTAGCCGGGTTAGGATATTACTCCAATCAATAAATCAGCAAATCCAACGAGACAAGCAAATTGTTTCTATATTACACGATATCACAAATGTACAGTTAGAAGCACTTTCAAACACACACACACAATCATTTTCACACGCCGGCTCTGGAAGCTACCAGCTGCTCATTCACACGCGTTATTTGCATTAATTTCTCATTCTACATACCGTAACAAGATCCAGCAATGCTCCCAGATGTCGAAGACGCCTTCGCCTGATGGCACTCCGTCGATTTGACGCAGATATTTATAAAAATTTATGAATAGCCCAGGAGACCACGAACACCGCAGCACCGGTCATGTTTGTTTATTTCTGGCTAAAGCTGTCGCTTTTGGTTACGTAACAACTGATGGCGCGGGCTTATGACGTACGTGAGTGTGAAGGGCTGTCCCAATTCATAGGGGTTACGTTTCAAGCCCTACGCCTTAGCCCTACGATTGAAGGGGCGAGGGGTAGGGGTAGAAAAATAGAAATGGGATTGGGCCTTAATCTATGTCAGAGAGAAGTTTCAACATGAACTAATAAGGTGGCCTAAAGACGTTAACGCTGAGTGTATTGGTCTAAATGCATCACTCTGCTCTGCAATGTCTTTTACTGCGATTTGTGTGGATCCACCTCAGCAAAGGATGTGTTTTATGATCATCTTCAGACAATCTTAAATCACTGCAACTCGAAGAAGGAAATCATCCTACTCGCTGATTTTAATATCAACTGGGACATCAAGTCAGGAAAAAAATTAAACAGCTGATGGATGAGTACAATTTGACACAAATTATAAAAGGAGCGACAAGAATAACAAATACGTAAAATACAACAATTGATCTAATATTTACTAATAATCCTGAAAGAATCTCTAAGACTTTTAATCTATTATCAGGCCTGTCAGATCACAATTTTATCTTGTGCTCATGGAAAATTAAGAGGAAGCATTTAATGGCATCCACCAGAGGTCACCAGTTCTACTTCATACCCAAAAGCCAGCAACAATTCCTGAATGAGGAAATCCAAAATCTTGAAGGTTTAATATTCTGGAAAATAACGACATTGAGTTATCAATAGATTTTTCATTGGCTCAGTTGAGGAACTTGCGAAGCCCTTTAAATGCTCACATATTTCATCTCTAAAAAGGTCAGAGATTCATTTGGTCTTAATAGTTACCTTTTAAAGACCAATAAACAGGCTCTTGCTGACTCGGTTGCACATCTTGTAAATCTATCCATAAAACAGGAACGGTACCATCGACATGGAAGATTGCTCGGGTCACCACCGTCTTTAAGGGACAAGACCGTTTTATTTTTTTACATTGGGCCCTTGATTTCACATTATAACATGATGTTCTACTCACCCCTGCTTGTTGTTCGTAATTTGGAGCTGTTCCGAAGATATTCGCGAGGCGTCTGGCTGCTCTCTTGAGATATTCGGCCATGAAACGGTTTCCTATGGGCAAGCTTATACAGGCACAAACTATGCTGTTTATAATTTATTAATTACTCTACACTAGCACTGATAACGTGGAGGTGCGTCGCTTACTTAAAAAAATCCGGGTTACTGTAATTTTGATTTTTTTGTCGTAAAGTGGGTGTTACTGACGTCCTCGTCGTGCTACTGCCACAGACAGCCCACAGACCTGCTGCCTATTTGTTCATTCGGCTAAAATTCAAAATTAGTAACCCGGATTTTTTTAAGTAAGCGACGCACCTCCACGTTATCAGTGCTAGTGTAGAGTAATTAATAAATTATAAACAGCATAGTTTGTGCCTGTATAAGCTTGCCCATAGGAAACCGTTTCATGGCCGAATATCTCAAGAGAGCAGCCAGACGCCTCTCGAATATCTTCGGAACAGCTCCAAATGTTCAACAACAAGCAGGGGTGAGTAGAACATCATGTTATAATGTGAAATCAAGGGCCCAATGTCAAAAAAACGGTCTTGTCCTTTAAGGCCGACAAAATCTATCCACCCATAAGTATTTTACCTAGAATTTCCAAAGTAGCGGAGAAATGGGTTCCCACAGAACTGTCTGAACACTGAAATAATGGCCATGCCACTCTTCATCCAATGCAGTTTGGATTTAGGAAATTCCATTCAGCAGAGACAGCTGCCTGTTATTTCCTAGAAAACTTAAAGAGCTTGTTGGATCAGGGTGGCTTTGTAGCTGCTGTATTTCTTGATTTAAAACGTGCTTTTGACACCATTAATCATGATGTGCTTATTGCCAAATCAATATATATAAAAATAAAAAAACAACAATACACACCTCCACCCGTCTAAGTACGTATCTGCACACACAAAGCAAAACATAACGTATCCATAACTGCCATATATATGTGCAATAGCATGTACTCACACTTCAATTAAAAGTGGCAAAATAGTCAGATTAATGCTGGTCTTCAGCATGAGAGTACATGCAGTACATAATAGATACGATCCGTTGACTCAAAATAGAGTGTGTGATGATGAATGTAACCCAAACATGAATGAAAACAAGAGAAATGGCCCCAAATCTCAGCCAAGGGCTAACCAGATCATCAGGAGAAGCCCAAATCCCACAACCAAGGTGAGGACTACAGAAGCGATCCACACCTCCACACAGAAAGGAATAGCCACCATTCTGATCGGGGACTCTATAACACAGCATGTCAGAATGGCAAAGACGGAACATATAACTTTTTCTGATGCATCAGTCAGGGAACTGATAGATATTTTGCAGACCATTCTGTCTACTCATCCAGATGGCACGAGGATCATTGTCCACACAGGGTCTTTAGATATTCTGAGCAGGAAGACTGGCTCTGAGATCCTGAAGAAGGATTTTTCTCTGCTGTTGGAGAGACTGTGTCACTATGGAGCACACCGGCTCTCCATTTCTGGCCCCATTCCTACTGTGGGTAAAGGAACTGAACTTTTCAGCAGACTTCTTGGCCTGAACACATGGTTGTCAAATGCATCGCCCGTGGGATTAAGTTCATTGATAACTTTAATATCTTTTGGAGCTGTAAGGAGCATTTCAGACCTGATGGCGTGCATCCCAATCGAGCTGGATGCAGATGACTTGGTGCACACTTACGTCATGCTGTTGGGACGGCAAACCCAAACATGACTGTACAGATTAGACTGAAGGACACAGCAGCGAGGCAAACACACACCCCCCCCCCCCCCCCCCCCTCACCAGACCCGTTACTCCACATCACCCAAGGTCTCCAAAGCATGTCTCTATCCCAGCCAGGACTCCAGGGTCCACCATTAACCGAGAAACGCAGGTTAGAAGCTTTGAACATTTCTGCACTTTTAGGTGGCAGAAGGAGAAATGTGGCCCAGTCAGAACACACAGAGAGCTGCACTCTGAAAGATCTTTAAATAAAGTAAACAGACCTTGTGTGCCACAGACTGCCCCCAAACACCAGGGGGCAAATAATAGGCTTTATTAAACGTTAGGTCTTTAGCTGGGAAACATTTTTAATGAATGATTTTATCACTGAGCACACCCTGGATCTGATGTTTTTAACTGAAACTTGGTTAGAGCAGAATAACAGAGCTGCTGTTCTCATTGAGTCGACCCCTCCTGGTTCCAGCTTTATCAGCGAGGCCAGAGTGAGCAGGAGAGGAGGAGGGGGGGCAGTCTTATTTCAGGAATCATTTCAATGGAGGCTGTTATCTCCTGGAAGTTTTCAGTCCTCTGAATATGTGTCTGTACAGCTGAAGGCCTCATCCAGAGTCCTGTTTCTGAATGTTTACAGGCCCCCCAAATACTGGGCAGACTTTGATGACCTCAGCGAACTGCTCTCTATGATCTGTGCTGGCTTTGACTGTAATTATTGTTGCTGATTTTAACATCCATGTGGACAACCCTCAGGACAAAGGGACTAAAGACCTGAGTCACACTCTGGAACACTTTGGGCTGACTCAGCATGCAACAGAGCCCACGCACAATAGGGGGCGCAGTCTAGACTTACTGATCTCTGAGGGTCTGAGCATTTCAAAGGTTACTGTGTCTGATGTGGGCCTGTCGGATCATTCCTGTGTTTTCTCTGAGAGTACGATTTCACTGCACACAAATGTCTCAGCAGCAGTGATCTCTAAACGGTGTAGAACTGAAAACAGCAGTGAGATCTTTAACCAGGTCTTCTCTTTAACACCTGCCCTGTCCGGGGGTTCAGTCAATGAGCTCGTCAGTAGCTTCGATGCTAAAATGTTAAATGTTATGGATGCTATTGCTCCCATTGAGGTGAAGGTAAATTCCACACTGGTGAAAAATGGGAAAAGAGAGCGTTGGAAAGCTGAGCGCAGATGGAGAAAAACAAACTGTACTAAACTGGTTCAAACCATACTTAGAGAACAGGAAGTACTTTGTGTCAATAGGTAACTTTACATCTGAGCAGGCAACAATCACATGTGGAGTTCCCCAAGGTTCCATCCCGGGACCTCTTCTGTTTAACATCTACATAATCCCACTGGCACAGATTATAAAAAAAACAACAGAATAAACGACCATAGCTATGCAGATGACACGCAGATATATATTACAGTGTCACCAGGAGACCGAGGCTCTGTACAGGCTCTTGGTAAATGCATTGAGGAGACTAATGACTGGATGTGCCACAACTTTCTCCAGCTAAACAAAAACAAAACTGAGGTAATCGTCTTTGGAGCCAAAGAGAAACGATTACAGGTCACCACAGAACTTCAATCTATACACCTAGAAACTACCAACCAGGCCAGAAATCTGGGTGTAGTCATGGACTCAGACCTAAATTTGGAAAAACACATTAGGGCAGTAACAAAGTCAGCCTACTATCACCTTAAGAATATATCAAGGTTAAAGGGTCTGATGGACCTGGAAAAACTAGTCCCTGCATTCATCTTTAGTCGGCTTGATTACTGTAACAGCATCTTCACAGATCCTAACCTGTGACCTAAAAACTGCAGCTCATTCAGAACTCTGCTGCTCGAGTCCTCACTGACCAAAGAAGTGGACCCCATCAGTCCAGCTCTGAGGTCTTTACACCGGCTGCCTGTCCATCAGAGGATAGACTTTAAAGTTCTGATGCTGCTCTATAAAGCTCTGAATGGTCCAGGACCAGAATGCATCAGGGACCTCCTGACCCAGTATGAACCTTCCAGACCCCTTAGCTCATCTGGATCCGGTCTTCCATCAGTTCCCAGAGTCAGAACCAGACATGGAGGAGCTGCATTCAGCTTCTATGCTCCACATGTCTGGAATAAAGTCCCAGAAAGCCTCAGATCAGCTGAAACACTCAGTGTGTTTAAGTCCAGGCTGAAGACACGCCTATTTTCAGCTGCGTTTGAATAAAGCTCAAAACTTAATCACATTTTAACTCCTGATTTGATCTGTTGTTCTTATTTCTTTCCTTTTTGTTAAAATTTAAATCATGCTTTTTATTTCTGCTGTTCTAATGTCTCTGTAAAGCACTTTGAATCACCTTGTAGTTAAATTGAGCTGTATAAATAAACTTGCCTTGGCTTCTGTGCTATGTTTGCTTTGTGGCAACATGTAACAGAACCTACCCACCTTCCAGCTCACATTCTGGACCTGCTCATTTCTAAAGGTGTTGATATTTCTTCTGTTGTGGTTACTGATTTGGCCTTGTCTGACCATTTTTGTATTTTATTTGATTTATTGATCACTCAGAATGTTCAAACAACCAGCTTCTCAGTTAAGAAGAGGAACATTAATGAGAAAACAAGCGCTCAGTTTAGGGAGGCCATAGCTATGTTACCAACACTGAGCACAGAGTCGGTTGAAGGACGGCTGGATCATTTCAGCTTGAACATTTTGAATGTAATGGAAGCTGTTGCACCGATAACAACCAAGAGCACCTTGATCAAACAGAAAAGCCCATGGAGAAACAGCACTACGGTCAAAAACCTGAAAAGAGGATGCAGCAGAGCTGAACGTAAGTGGAGGAAAACAGAGCTTCAGATTCACTCGGAGCTGTACAAACAAAGCCTGCGTAGTTATAACAATGAGCTGTGCAAGGCCAGACAGCTGCATTTATCTGAAATGATTCAGAAGAATGTCAACAACTCTCCAACTCTGTTTGCTATGGTGGAAAAACTCACAAATCCTTCTAAACAGTCAAACCCAGACCTCCTCTCCACTGAGAAATGCAACCAATCTGCCAACTGTTTAAGCCTGGAGTTTTAACCCGAACTAAGAGATCTGAACACATCACAGCAGCTTTAAAATCTTTCCTCTGGCTTCTGATATGTTGTTAATGTGCAGAGTCCTAACCCAATAAATAAGAACTAAAATAAAAACCTCCTCCACACTGACCTGTGGCCCGGTGGACCCAGAGGATGAGCCGGCTCTGTTCCTGGTGGAGGGGTTCTGCTCCTGGTTCTGCTCCTGGTTCTGCTCCTGGTTCTGCTTCTGGTTCTGCTCCTGCTTCATTTCCTGGTTCTGCTCCTGGTTCTGCTCCTGGTTCAGCTCCTGGTTCAGCTCCTGCTTCAGCTCCTGGTTCAGCTCCATTCTGGTCCGACTGATGGACTCTGCAACTGTCAGCACATACGATAAGATCCAGCTGTGGCCAATATCATCCCAAAGACTGAGGTTCAGATTCTCTCCGTTTCTAAACCTGTTCTCATTTCCAGAACCTTTTTATCATGTGCTCAGTCCTTGTTGGTTCGTGGATAACAGAAAATATTGGATATGTAAAGGAAAGTGAATAATGAAGCTTTCATGAGACACTTCTGAAGAGGACAGTCAGACTGTCTTTTAATGGGCTTCTGAGTGTAAATCTGAGAAATCACACACTGATACTGAGGAGAACTGGATTTCTACTGCTCCTGTGATACTTTCCTGGATCACCCACAAGTCTTTATAATAATGCCATGACTCCTCTTCACACAACTTAAACTCTTCATGTCATTAAAGGATTTATATTGAGCAGAATTAAGTCCCATTTTAACATCTAATCATGAAATATGGCATATTGTGTACGTTAAACACATCAAATCACATGTTTTGGCTGCACACTTCTATCAAAAAGCCAAATGATGCTCAGATAAGTCTGGAAAGAACCATTCTACATTTGACATTGATCATCAAACTTTTTAAATCACAAAAGCTTTCAGCAAAACTACAGAAAGAAGTTAAGAAAACTGCAGCTTTAGTGGGAAATGTGACAGGATGGTCAAAAAGTGTCCCAAAAGGTTAGAAAAAAGGAAGAAAAGGGCCCAGAAGTATGTTTCACACACAGCTAAAAGGATAAAGCTCCATTTTTTTTGGCCATCTGGCCGGCTTATTGAAATCTATAGCTGAGGTTGTGTTTCTGGGATGGTTTAACGCTGTAACGGTTAGCATTAGCGTTAGCGTTAGCAGGCCGGGCTAACAGTGAATAGCAGCCAGGTTATCTGAACTTTTTACTCTCTGCTGCATGTTCTGACTGCCCGTGTCCAGCAGCAGGAATCAAACCAATGACACAGAGCACTCTGAAGACATTTCTGCTAACGTCTGACCGCTAAATTCATTCTTTTCTGGACTCACCTGCATGCAGCTTTCTGTTGCTATGATACCAGATGTTCCGAGATGTTCCGAGATGAGGCGAGATGAGGCGAGATGAGCCGAGATGAGCCGAGGCTTCGCAGTGTGTGTCGGGTAATGGGCCGTTTCTCAATGTGCGTATTTGTCTGTAGTGATGTTTCCAACAGGGTCTTGACTCTGAAGCTCGTACCGAGGCGCGTGTCGATGACTATATGGTAGTGATGTTACCTCCAACACCGAAGCTCCGAAGCACGCTTCAAACTGACAGGGCAGTTACAGTGAAGCAGTGGGCCGGAGCTTGCTTCTTGTGACGTCACCGATGACGTTTGAACCACTTCACTGCTTCATTCAGACCGAGTCAGCTGACTGCTTCGAGTTGATGTGCGGAGCTTTGAAAATTTTCCGAGATGCAGTGTATTCAAGATGGCTGAAGCCCCGGTTCATGTCCCCGTTCTACACGTATAGGCAGAGAGTCTCTATTATGAGGAGAGGGAAAACTGGCGGCTATTTCCGGGTGGTACTGCACTCTAGGGGCGCCAACGAAGCAGTGCAGAGCACGCCGAACTCTATGGTGGTACTATGAAATCCACCTTAGATCCAGCCATTGCTTTGGATATATTTTTTTATATTTTTTCATTTTAATTTTAAATTATCCTTTCAAACGGCTCTTGGTTTGATTTTTTTAGACTCACTAGATTTGTTTAAAATACACATTTATTGTCAGTATTGCATTCCGAGTGACGTCACGCATGTGGCATCACTTTACGGCATGGTCAGTCCTAGCGCTGAGCTAGCAGAGAGGGGTTAGCTCAAATAGTTACAGATTTCAGTACAGCCCTTTTACATACTCTCTGACTAGCCTCTGGTTTAGCTTTGGTTGTTGTTAGCGGCACCAGGTTAGCACTCTGGCACAGTGGATGAGTGCCGTAAAGCAGCCGGTCGTAATCTGCCGTGCGTTCTTCAGATTCCGTTAGCAAAATGCTAGCGGAGACTGACTCGCAAATGCCAGACCTGTAAGAAAACAGAAAGCTATAACTCCCAGGTTATTGTACTTTCGATATAAATCTACATCACGCTGTCAGAAATCACAGTATTATTTTCAGGTTTCAGCCGCTAGCGGGGACATTTTTTGAGTTATTAGCGCCAGCCCTATGGAAAATGGTCATTCTGCACTCGCTCGCCAGCGCCCCCCAGTGAAAATCAACTGATCTGCAGCCAAATTTTTTATAATGGGGCGAATAGGAAGTGGAACGGCTGTCTGTAAAAGGGCTGTGGTATAGGGCTCGGGCACACGCGTTGCATTCTGGGATATGGTCGCCATATTGGAGGCACAATCTCGTAAACAAACCCTAAGGCAAGACGGAGATTAATGAAAAAAGAGTGAGAGAAAAGCATGTTAAAATGGAAGAAAGGATGTGGGATATACCGGGATACATTACAGAAGGAAGCCAGAGATCGGTACATACAGAAGATTGGCATTATAAACGGACTGGACCCTTATGAAATACCGAGCAAGGAACGGAGTGTCGACGAAGATTTACTGCCGAAGTTCACCCTTTTGGACATAATTGCGTATATAGTATGTGGTGTCAGTGCTTATACTTTGCAACAGTTTCAATTCTAATGACACTTTACACTTTTGTCATGTTACTCTACTTGTAAATAAATAATGAAACACACACACTTGGCTGTATCTCAAAGCATATTTATTTCAGACGACTTCACCTTTGCACAACACTCCTGCTCATGGTGGTCAGAGTACAACACACAGACACAATCTTGTCACAGAATGTTTTGTCTTCACCTTCGCATGGCAAAACTATGTTGATAGGTACTTTTGCTAACAAAAAGGTGTTTCTGACAGTTCCAATCGCCCTTTCCATGTGAATTTGGAGATGGGCAAATTTCCACATTAATTTAAGATTAAGATCAGATTTATTGTCATGTATACATGCATACACACAAAATTTGTCCTCCGCTTTTAACCCATTGAGACATCCCTTGCTTCCAACTGACAGTGTCCTCTTGTGAAGGCGGGGATCTTTCCCTCAGCACACAAAAGTCTGTAACTTACCAGAATGAAAATGCAGAGAACACACTCTCATCCACACCGGGATTGAGTGGAAAGTTATGCTTGGTCGTCTTACAGCAGCGATCCATGCTAGTCGACGACGCTTTGTTATCTCGGACACTTGGTCTCCGTGGGTGCGCCTCCAAGCAGGAAACCGGTAAAAAGATAAACCATTTACGATTTCCCCCCCATTCCTGTCACGGCTTGCGCTATTGCAACCCACGACACAGCAACGTGCGACCATAGTGGCAAAGACAATAAGTAAAATAGATAAACCAACGAAGAAAGTTCCGAGAGCAGGCGGGAGTACGTCTGCGCGCAGTGGAAAACAATGTAAACAAAACAGTTCTGAGCCTCCAGTATGGCCGCCGCTCACGTAGTGACGTCACGTGCCCGAGCCCTATTATACGTTATGAACAGCTCTCATTTTTTGATATTCGGAGTTTTGGATTATAATCGAGGAAGCGTTCTAAAGTGTGGGAATATTTTGAGCCAAACAGTTCCTTGTCACACCAGCCTCCTCTGTTCCCTGTGACAGAGTATTTTCCAAAGCTGGAGAAATTGACTAAAACAAAAAAAAAAAACCGTTTGAGCCCTTCTACTGTGCAAAAACTACTTTTCTTTAATAAAAACACCTGAAGTAACACAAGCACCCTCTTTATTACACCAAGCACACTCCCAAAGAAAATATGAATGACAAACCAAACATTTTCATATTGTTTTTAAATTATTATTCCATCCATCCATCCATCATCTTCCGCTTCTCCGGGGGTCGGGTCGCAGGGGCAGCAGCTTTAGCAGAGAAACCCCAACGTCCCTGTCCCCGGCCACTTCCTCCAGCTCCTCTGGGGGGACCCCGAGGCGTTCCCAGGCCAGCCAAGAAACAAAGTCTCTCCAACGTGTCCTGGGTCTTTCCCGGGGTCTCCTCCCAGTGGGACGTGTCTCACCAGGCGTCCAGAAGGCATCCTAACCAGATGCCCGAGCCACCTCATCTGACTCCTCTCGATGCGGAGGAGCAGCGGTTCTAAAATCGAGAGCTTTGCCTTCTGGCTCAGCTCCTTCACCATGCCGATGCAGAGCCCGCAGCAATGCTGATGGCGCAGAGCCCGCAGCATCATATATATATGTGTATATATATATATATATATATATGTGTATATATATATATATATATATATACATCTTAATTTCCTTCGGGATTAATAAATAGTACTCTACTCTCTCTCTCTACTCTATATGTAGTGTATGTATATACACACATATCCAACAGAATAATTTTTGCTAGTTTTATGTACATTTATGTGCAGGCGTCCACACGCATATAGTCAAAGAGGTTATTGCTGCTCAGCACACAAAGCTGAAAATGAAGCTTCTCTTCAGAGTGAACCAAGGCCAAAATGATTCAACAAAACAAACTAGATCTTAAAGCTTTGGGGCTAGTGGTGCTCACGGTGTGGTACACACTATTTTGTAGGAAATATTTCATTTCTTCCTAAAAGCTCTCCATAGCTGCTGCCGATCACCGAAAGACCGAGAAAAAAAAACTCTCCTAGTTACGGTTACTATGGCTACTACAGCCAATCACAATGTACTCCCCTTCAAGCCCACAGCCTGTGTGATTACTGTGACGTAATCAGCAGGCGACGGAAGCCGAGCCGATTCGACCAAACAATGCGTTCTGCGCTTCGGAACATCTGGTAGCATAGCAACAGAAAGCTGCATGCAGGTGAGTCCAGAAAAGAATGAATTTAGCGGTCAGACGTTAGCAGAAATGTCTTCAGAGTGCTCTGTGTCATTGGTTTGATTCCTGCTGCTGGACACGGGCAGTCAGAACATGCAGCAGAGAGTAAAAAGTTCAGATAACCTGGCTGCTATTCACAGTTAGCCCGGCATGCTAATGCTAACGCTTGATAGAAGTGTGCAGCCAAAACATGTGATTTGATGTGTTTAACGTCCACAATATGCCATATTTCATGATTAGATGTTAAAATGGGACTTAATTCTGCTCAATATAAATCCTTTAATGACATGAAGAGTTTAAGTTGTGTGAAGAGGAGTCATAGCATTATTAGAAAGACTTGTGGGGGATCCAGGAAAGTATCACAGGAGCAGTAGAAATCCAGTTCTCCTCAGTATCAGTGTGTGATTTCTCAGATTTACACTCAGAAGCCCATTAAAAGACAGTCTGACTGTCCTCTTCAGAAGTGTCTCATGAAAGCTTGTAGTAAAATGATTTAAGTTGATGGTGTTCCACTGACTCAGATGAGATTTATGGGATATTGCACACAGTGGCTGTCGGTCTACAGAGTTATTATTACATTTTTTTTCTGAATTTGATCAAAAAGCTACAAATATTTTGAACTGTGACCTTAGTGGGTCTTTAAAGAAGCATTTTAAAGTTCACAGGGATTTAAATAAAAAGCACAGTAATGAGTTTAACCTCCTAAGGCCCAAGGTGATTTTTTTTTTTACATGCATTTTTTATTTCTTTTTGCTATTTGGGCTTATTGGGACCTAATTAGACTAGAAACTAAGCATCATCATTTTACATTATGTACTTTTGGAGAAAAATGATGTCCACGTATGTGGACTCGTGTTCTGAATTTCAACAAAAAACAACAAAGTCACCTATTTGTGACAGAGCGAAAAACTCTTTATTTCTACCTTGAACCCAGTCCTTTTTTTCCTGTCATGTATTGTATAAGTTTGGTGTTAGTAGGTGCTCCATAGGCTGAGATATTGATACTGAAAAAAATACAAAAAACTGATTTTGAGAAAACGGCATTTAAGATTTAAATAGGAGAATTCAATACATTTGTATTTGCTCAAAAACAGAATAAATGCTCAGGCCCTTAGTAATACTAATATTGAATAAAATAATCATAATCATAAATAATACAAGCTCAAACCAATAAAAGATGGCATATCAATTCATTGAGACGTGCAACATGTATGACTTATGACGGCGCCACTGCTGTGTCGCACAGGCACCGTCATTAACTCCGTCATTTTCTTTTATTGCATCTTGCAAAGCTCAATTGTTGCTTTCTCTTCTGTGAAAGTTGCGGTGTTACGGGGCATTTTCGGAGATTCAGCGAAAGCTAAACACAGAAGTGTCAGAGTCCACCACGTGATGCGTCTGAGCCAATCACGTTAGCAGAAACGAGCAGCAACCAATGAGATTCTGTCATTAGCTGTAAATCTGCCTTTAGACTTCCACGATTGGTTACTGATAGAAAGGAAGTGCCGTTATTTGGGTGACATATCATTGTGCAGGAGACTCAGAGCTTTCCAACGATACCGGTCATGACAGAGTTCAGTAAATAGACGAAGCTCGGCATGGCGCGTTGGAATGCTAACTTTTTGGTAAAATTGGGCGAAACGTACTGCCGCGAGTAAACAAAATGTAATAAAATTAACATTTTAATTTATCTCGCCTTAATGGAATGTGACTGGATGGTTAAAAACTGCAGAAAAGTTATCAAGAGAAGAAGAAAAGTGGGTGTGGTTAAGGCCCAATCCCAATTCTATTTTCTCCCCCTCGCCCCTTCAAACGGAGGGGTAGGCGAAGGGCTAAGAATGTCACCCCTTCGAATTGGGACAGCACTTCACACTCACGAACGTAATAAGTTCGCGCCGTCAGTTGTTACGTAACCAAAAGCGACAGCTTTAGCCAGAAGTAAACAAACATGACCGGTGCTGTGGTGTTCGCGCTGTCCTGGGCTATTCTGATATTTTTAGAAATATCTGCGTCGAATCGACGGAGTGCCATCAGGCGAAGGCGTCTTCGACATCTGGGAGCATTGCTGGAACTTGTTACGGTATGTAGAATGAGAAATTAATGCAAATAACGCTTGTGAGTGAGCAGCTGGTAGCTTCCAGAGCCGGCGTGTGAAAATGATTGTGTGTGTGTGTTTGAAAGTGCTTCTAACCGTACATTTGTGATATCGTGTAATACAGAAACAATTTGCTTGTCTCGTTGGATTTGCTGATTTATTGACTGGAGTAGTATCCTAACCCGGCTAACCTAGCTGAAAGCATAAGCTAACGTTTAGCCTTTGTTACTCGCCTCGTTCCGTTTGGGATAAACATGCAGCTCATGCGTTTTTGAAGCGGTTTTCTTTGTACCAGGTTCAGATTTGATGACTTAAATAAATGCACTGCATTGTGTGTGCTATCAATGTGTTGGTTTGGGAGGATGAAAGCCTGATCTTTCCATGTTTTTCTTTCCAGCAGACGGGTCATCCTACAAATTATTGCCCATTGGACCACAACATGTACCCCAATTTTTTTGTTATCCCTTGTATAATAAATCTCTTCATACCAATATCCGTTCCAGTCGTTCATATGATGTTGATGTGATAATCATGCTCACAAACCTTTTGTCCTTAATTTATTTTATTAGGCTCACATTACAGACTGGTAAGGCAGCTTATTTTCAGAAATAACAGCTTAAAGTGTCTGCTGTAAAGTGTGTGGTGCAAATATGGACAATAAACAGTATGAATATAAACAATATGAATATAAACGGGCAACAGTGCAATCATCAAGAACGAGATGACCGGAGCAGGAACGGCGCATGGCACATCGGAGGTGTAAAAAAATTTTAAAAAAGGTGTTTCAGAATGCGGTAGTGGTGGCTGTGTGTACAATAGGTGCATGGCGCATCAACTCACCGTAAAGTTTGTCTATCATGCGCTCAAACCGAGCTAAAAAGCGCTCCGTTTTCTGCTCGTGGCGCTTCTGCTCCTTCAGGCTCTCCTGTATCAGGTAATCCATTATGGGATTGGACTTCCTACTTCTTTTTGGGGATGGGGATGACTTTAGAAACAGATCTTCGTTTTCGGCGCTAAACCTGATCAGGCTCTTTGTTTGTGCTTGAGTCCCTGTGAATCAGTCACGTATTTGAATACTTGTGATAATAGGTAGCGAAATGACGCTCATGTCACTCAAAAGGAACTTATCTATGGTTAACCAACTACATTGCTTGTAAATACTCGAGTTACAATTTAAAAAACGACAACTCTTTCGCAGCACCTTCACATGCATTGACCGATTACTCATGTAAAATAGCGACTTTTCCCATGTGCGTTTATAACAGAAAATAACTACACATTGCCACCATGTTAAACTCACACAATACACCAGTTATCACAACTTAAAACGATTAAAACAGTTAAATAATGGAAAAAAAAATAGAAGAACTTACATTTGTGTGGTGCTCTCTTTGCTTCTGCCATTTTTAAAAAGACTCGCGATCTCCCGGTAGTCACGTTGTACTCTGGGAAATATATCATACCCTTTCAAACGGAGTCTGCCTGGCCGAAGCCCTCCATTTCAAGGGCTACAACGGAGGGGTAGGGCTAAGGGGAAGGGCTTTGGAAGAGTATTGGGACAACACTACCTCTACACGTGAACGCGCAAAACGGAGGGGAAGGGGTAAGGGGTAGGGCCAAGGGGTGAATTGGGATTGGGCCTTAACACGCTGCACGCCACAGCTGGATCTTATCGTATGTGCTGACAGTTGCAGAGTCCATCAGTCGTACCAGAATGGAGCAGAACCAGGAGCTGAAGCAGGAGCTGAACCAGGAGCTGAACCAGGAGCTGAAGCAGGAGCAGAAGCAGGAGCTGAACCAGGAGCTGAACCAGGAGCTGAACCAGGAGCTGAAGCAGGAGCAGAACCAGGAGCAGAAGCAGGAGCAGAAGCAGGAGCAGAAGCAGGAGCTGGAGCAGGAGCAGAACCAGGAGCTGAAGCAGGAGCTGAAGCAGGAGCTGAACCCCTCCACCAGGAACAGAGCCGGCTCATCCTCTGGGTCCACCGGGCCACAGGTCAGTGTGGAGGAGGTTTTTATTTTATTTCTTATTTATTTGGTTAGGACTCTGCACATTAATCAACATATCAGCAAAGCATCCATGTAAATATGCCGGAGTTAGCACAGCTGCTAAATTTCATCCGTTGTCCTCAGGCAGGTATCATAAAAACATACAGACAATACACCATGACAAAAAACTAAAGAACAAAGAAACAGAAAATCTTTAGAAAGATTCACATCAAAGTTAAGAGTCCGTACACAAAAGGGAAAAGACGGAGAGGTGACCCATGAGAGCAGCTCTGGCTGTTTGCAACCACTGTTTAAGGCTCTTTTTAAAGGTGGTGGAATTGTCCCAGTTTCTAACAGCAGTTGGCAGTGTGTTCCAGCACTGTTCCTCTGATGGACTCCACCATTTGGCCAAACTTAGTCCTGCATCATTGCACATCAGTCTCCTCTAGTGCTCTGGGGTTCACTCTAGAGGATTCTGTCTTTATGAAATCCTGTAATAGTGGAGGGGCTAATCCTTTGGAAACCTTAAAGATGAGACAGACATCCTGAAACAGCTGATAGCTATCAAAGTCCAAGATTTTGCACTGTGATGTATGTGACCATGTTGTAAAACAGCAGGAAATACGAGGAAGTATCACTGCATGCGTGGAAGTCTTCACTGACTCCATAGTCAGGAAGGGTCTCATGTCTTTTAAATTTGATAAGTTAAATTTAATTTAATTCGTTACTTTTTTTAACGTGTTGCTTCAAATTAAGATTGTGTACTAGCAACTAGCAATGCTAATTAGCATCCAGTCACCGGAATGTTGCATGGGCGTTCAATACGATAACTACTTAAAACAAACAAATGTAGCAGATGACTCACCGTCACGTGGTTATCAGGAAAAAGAGATTCAGACTTATTAGGTTCTTCATTCCAAACCAGGCGGCCCTGCTGTACATGCATGGGATGATATTTTCTCAGATCTCCTCCTGCATGACAGCATGGGCCCAGGCAGCTCCCTCAGCCACAAAGCACATTGGTTCACTTAAAGCTATGGTAGGTAATCCTAGAGAGCTAGCAAGAGAGCTAGCAAGATTCAAAAGTGTCCCCTCCTCTAAGCTCCACCCCCCCCTCCCCATTCCGTCAGTGCTTCATCCAAAGCCGGTAGAACTGCGTGCACACACGGAGCAGGGAGCCGACAGAGGGGGGCGTAGGCAGAAAGCAGAGGCATCTGATTGGTTTTTTGTAGGCGCTGATTGATCAGCTTTTTCTCAGTCCTGCAGCTGCCACAGAGGTCTGATTATTTTCGTCCCTTTTTCTAAATACATCATTTATAGATTTCTCTCAGGATAGACGGACCATTTCACCCAGTATTACAAAATGTGTTTCTGAACAGTATTACCAACCAATGTCTTTAACAATCAAGCACTCAAATTTATGGACAGAAAACCAATCCGTTATCACCATTGTCAAATCCTCTACAAAAATAATTTGTTGAGCTTTGACAGTTTTAGCAATTTGTGTTTTCTCAAATGATTTTTTAAATGCTATCACAATTTGGCTCCAGAACCACTCAGGGAATTTATAAAGAGACAGCAGCAGGACAACAAGAGGCAGCTCCAACCACAACTGTACAATCCCTAAGTGCAGAACATCATTTGGACAGTTGGTCTTTTCTTACAAAAGCTGTAAACTCTGGAACTCACTGCCCACAGATATTAAAGGGGAACTCCGGTATTTTCAACATAAAGCCTCTTTTCTGAGTCGTCACCGGAAATGCTGCTAGGTGTATCATCCTGGTTTGCATTTCCGGTGCGAGAGAACTACAAACATGTCCTCTTTCCGGGTTCGGTGCAGAAACCGGAGCAGAACCAGGAGCAGAACCAGGAGCTGAACCAGGAGCTGAACCAGGAGCTGAAGCAGGAGCAGAACCAGGAGCTGAACCAGGAGCTGGAGCAGGAGCTGGAGCAGGAGCAGAACCAGGAGCTGGAGCAGGAGCAGAACCAGGAACTGAAGCAGAACCAGGAGCAGAACCAGGAACTGAACCAGGAGCAGAACCAGGAGCAGAACCAGGAGCAGAACCAGGAGCTGAACCAGGAGCTGAACCAGGAGCAGAACCAGGAGCAGAACCAGGAGCAGAACCAGGAGCAGAACCCCTCCACCAGGAACAGAGCCGGCTCATCCTCTGGGTCCACCGGGCCACAGGTCAGTGTGGGGGAGGTTTTTATTTTATTTCTTATTTATCTGGTTAGGACTCTGCACATTAATCAACATATCAGCAAAGCATCCATGTAAATATGCCGGAGTCAGCACAGCTGCTAAATTTCATCCGTTGTCCTCAGGCAGGTATCATAAAAACATACAGACAATACACCATGACAAAAAACTAAAGAACAAAGAAACAGAAAATCTTTAGAAAGATTCACATCAAAGTTAAGAGTCCGTACACAAAAGGGAAAAGACGGAGAGGTGACCCATGAGAGCAGCTCTGGCTGTTTGCAACCACTGTTTAAGGCTCTTTTTAAAGGTGGTGGAATTGTCCCAGTTTCTAACACGAGTTGGCAGTGTGTTCCAGCACTGTTCCTCTGATGGACTCCACCATTTGGCCAAACTTAGTCCTGCATCATTGCACATCAGTCTCCTCTAGTGCTCTGGGGTTTACTCTAGAGGATTCTGTCTTTATGAAATCCTGTAATAGTGGAGGGGCTAATCCTTTGGAAACCTTAAACATGAGACAGACATCCAAAAACAGCTGATAGCTATCAAAGTCCAAGATTTTGCCCTCTGATGTATGTGACCATGTTGTATAACAGCAGGAAATACGAGGAAATATCACTGCATGCGTTAAATTTAAGTTAAATTTAATTTAATTTGTTACTTTTTTAACGTGTTGCTTCAAATTAAGATTAGAATCCAAGTTAATAATAATAATAATAATAATAAATCAAATTTGTACCGCACTTTTCATTAGCAAAAATCTCAAAGTGCTACAAAGTACAACTAAAATCAGGGATGAAATCAACATCATAAAAATCATGTGGCGGCAGAGTAGGCTTGCTTAAAAAGAAAAGTCTTTAAGCCTCTTTTGAAGTCGCCCAGTGGTTGTGGAGCTCTCAGATAGACCGGGAGAGAGTTCCAGAGACGGGGGGCAGCCACAGAATTACCCCGAGGTACTTAAAGTGTTGAACCACATCAAGTGTCTCTGCATCCACCATGACTGATGGTTGCTGTCCCTCTGTTGGCTGCCGGGAGTAAAACATACAGACTGTTAATTTTTTTTATTCAAATGTAAACAACAGTTTTGGAGCCAATAGGATACTGGCACCGTGGCTCCTGAGGGAATGGCAGCAGCTTCTTGAATTGAATTGGCATGACAGTATAATACAGTGTCGTCAGCATATGGTTGCATCTTTATATTTCTACAGACATTTGGTAAGTTATGGACATTTAGGCTGAATAAAACAGGACCCAATATTGAGCCCTGTGGTACTCCAGCAGAAGAAGTGAGGTATGAAGATGACGAATCACCAATTTGAACTGCCTGTTTCCTGTGCGACAGGTATGATTTCATCCAGCAGAGGGCACTATTTGAAAAGTTGAAATGAGCTGATTTAGCATAAGCACATCATGATTAATGGTGTCAAAAGTACGCTTTAAATCAAGAAATACAGCAGCTACAAAGCCACCCTGATCCAACAAGCGCTTTAAGTTTTCTAGGAAATAACAGGCAGCTGTCTCTGCTGAATGGAATTTCCTAAATCCAAACTGCATTGGATGAAGAGTGGCATGGCCATTATTTCAGTGTTCAGTCAGTTCTGTGGTAACCCATTTCTCCGCTACTTTGGAAATTCTAGGTAAAATACTTATGGGTGGATAGATTTTGTCAGCCTTAAAGACGGGGGTGACCCGAGCAATCTTCCATGACGATGGTACCGTTCATGTTTTATGGATTTATTAAGACTTTATCTCTATTTTTCATTCATTGTATCATTTCATTGTTCAACCAGGACAGATTATTTCTATGTTGCTTGGATTTACCTTTTTTTTGTGAATCGTGTGAAGATAAAATTGTGATCTAACAGGCCTGATAATAGATTAAAAGTCTCAGAGATTCTTTCAAGATTATTAGTAAATATTAGATCAATTGTTGTATTTGACGTATTAGTTATTCTTGTCGCTCCTTTTATAATTTGTCTCAAATTGTACTCATCCATCAGCTGTTTAATATTTTTCCTGACTTGATGTCCCAGTTGATATTAAAATCAGCGAGTAGGATGATTTCCTTCTTCGAGTTGCAGTGATTTAAGATTGTCTGAAGATGATCATAAAACACATCCTTTGCTGAGGTGGATCCACACAAATCACAGTAAAAGACATTGCAGAGCAGAGTGATGCATTTAGACCAATACACTCAGCGTTAACGTCTTTAGGCCACCTTATTAGTTCATGTTGAAACTTCTCTCTGACAGATTAATACTCCCCCACCTCGCCCTGCTTCTCTAGCCTTTCTAAATACATTATATCCTGGAATGCTGCTAGCTGCTGTAGATGATGATGAATGTGTCAACCAACTTTCACATATTCCAAGTATATCAATATTAGAGTCACTTAATGAATGTTCCATTTGCTCAGTTTGTGTTTTTCCTGGTTAAAAACAGCAAAGTGTTTCCTGGTTTCATCTCCTCTCTCTGAGCTGCAGATCCAGATGTGCTTAGACTCAACATGTGCTGCAGGCTGAATAATCTGCTGGAAGAAAATCAGTGGGCAGATTGTTGTGGTGGGACGTTTACTGGCTCTCAGTCTGCAGATTTGAGAGGTTCAGGAGCTAATCTTCATTATATGTGTTTAAAGTCTCTGGGTTACATGAATTGAACCTGGTGGTGGTAATATTCTGGCTCTTTAATGGTTAGATGACAGGTTTGTAGAGTTGTTTTAACAAAGAGAAACAGGTTGAGTTAAAACGGACTGTGTTTCCCTGATGGCTGTTGAGCTGAATGGCTGCAGACCTCTGAGTTGTAAGCTGGAACAGAGGGTTAGTGTAAAGAATGTCCTGTATTACCACCGCTGTTACTTTTATTCCTTTAAACCAGCGGTCATCAACCTTTTTCAGCCCAACCTCTACATGGTGTTTAAGTGAAAAACTTGGACAAGATTCTGGTTCCTTCCATCATTTAGAAATATTGTAGCTCAAGTTCCTTTTCAGTTTCATCATGACAAAAAGAATTAGTAAAAGAGCAAAAAGCAAGAGTTTACTGCTTAAAAAGCTGAACGTGTACAGAACACATCAGAGCACAGTGCTGATAGCTGAGGGCACTTATAAACGCACCCTCAGCGTTCATGTTTAATCTGAGATATTGAGACCTGTGTGGCTCGGTCTGTCCAGCTCCAGTTAGAATATGTTGGTTAGCGTAGGTTAGCTTAGAGAAATCTTTTGTGTGAACTTCAAAAGGATCTAAGTGTTCTTCCTCTCTGTCATTGCAGAAACATGGAGCCCAAGAGGGATCCAGATGGCACTGCTGTAAGGACTGTGGGAAAGTTATCAAACGATCAAATCTGAGGTATCATCAGAGGCTTCATACTGGAGAGAAGCCATACAGCTGTGACCAGTGTGACACCAACGTATTCAAGAGACACCAACGTATTCACACAGGAGAGAAACATTTCATCTGTGGTCAGTGTGGGACAGCTTTTACTAGATTATCTTATCTAAAGACACACCAACGTATTCACACAGGAGAGAAGCCATACAGCTGTGGTCAGTGTGGGGCAGCTTTCACTCAATTAAGTAATCTAAAGACACACAAACGTAATCACACAGGAGAGAAGCCATACAGCTGTGGTCAGTGTGGAGCAGCTTTCACTACATTAGGTAATCTAAAGAGACACCAACGTATTCACACCGGAGAGAAACCTTTCAGCTGTGGTCAGTGTAGGGCAGCTTTCATTAGATTATCTGATCTAAAGATACACCAACGTATTCACACAGGAGAGAAGCCTTACATCTGTGGTCAGTGTGGGGCAGCTTTCACTCATTTAGGTAATCTAAAGACACACCAACGTATTCACACAGGAAAAAAGCCTTACATCTGTGATCAGTGTGGGGCAGCTTTCACTAGATTATGTAGTCTAAAGACACACCAACGTATTCACACAGGAGAGAAACCTTATATCTGTGGTCAGTGTGGGGCAGCTTTCACTGAATCAGGTAGTCTAAAGAGACACCAACGTATTCACTCAGGAGAGAAACCTTTCATCTGTGGTCAGTGTGGGGCAGCTTTCACTACATTAGGTAGTCTAAAGATACACCAACGTAGTCACACAGGAGAGAAGCCATACAGCTGTGTTCAGTGTGGGGCAGCTTTCTCTGTATTATCTAATCTAAAGACACACCAACGTATTCACACAGGAGAGAAACCTTTCAGCTGTGGTCAGTGTGAGGCAGCTTTCACTCAATTAGGTAATCTAAAGACACACCAACGTCGTCACACTGCAGAGAAATGATTGGCTTAAAGGTTCCATGGCATGAAAATAAATGGAGACTTTTATATATTTTTATAGGTTTTTGTGGTCCCCTTATACTATATCTGAGTTTTTTTCCCCCCAAATTTTTTCTTGGTGTAGAATTACAGCCAGTCCCAAAAATTAGCTTTCCTTAGGATCCTCAGAATGAGCTCTTTAGGGTCTGCAGCTTTAAATGCAAATGAGGAGGAGAAAGGCAAGACAAAGCGGAGTGTGTTGGTGTGGCCTTACTTACGCCCGTGGTACCATGCACAAATGTTTTGTGAATCGCTATGGCACGGCAGCCCTATGCCGTAAAACTAGCTAAACCTGTTGAAATGAGCTTACTTTGTATAGATATATTTATTCAAAGTATACAGTTGTACAAAATTTACATCCAGTGTACAATATTACTTTTTTTTTTTTTTTTTTAAACAAAAAACAACAAACAAACAAAAATAGACTAAACAAAACTAAAAAAATAAAATAAATAAAACACACCCACCCCACCCACTCTCTCATGTAATAATATATGCAGTAATTTAGCATCATACATATTTTTGTAAGGCCAGAGTTAATAAAACAAAACTTTTTTTTTTTTTTCTTTTAATTGAAATAAGACGGTTAAGATTAACACAGATCAGTCTCTCAGATCTAATCTGGTTAGAATGTCCAAGAAGGGTGTCCATATCCGATCAAACTTATCCAATGTCCCACGTATTGAATGGAGAATTTTTTCAGGAGTGCAATATGACAACAGTTCATTGATCCAATGATTTTGGTTTGGTGGCTCCATAGCTTTCCAATTTATAAGTATACACTTTTTTGCTGCAGATGATGCTAACAAAACAAAGTATTTCTTGCAAGGATATAAATTCAAGGACATAACATCTCCAAGTATCCAAATCCTGGGGTCAGCGTCTAAAGAAAGCCCACAAACTGCTGAGGTTATCAGAATTACATTATTCCAGTAGGTTTTCAAGTATACACAACTCCAAAGCATATGAAGAAGATCACCTACAGAGGTCTTACATCTCTGGCATTTGTCTGTGATACTGGCATTCATTTTATTCAATCTATATGGGGTATAATATATGCGGTGAAAAATATTAAATTGAATTTGCCTGTGTTTTGTTGATATTAATATTGTTTGGGATGAATTTAGCAATCTGTTCCAGCTTTTGTCATCATATTTGCAGTTTAAGTCCGATTCCCATTTTGATTTATTTAAGCACTCCTCATATGCTGGTAAATAGTCAAGACCAATTTTATAAACACAAGAAATAAGTCCTTTTGTATTGGCACGTTTGGAGTCCAATAAACATGTTTCAAACAGAGTTTCATCTGGTTTATTTGGAAATATTTCTAATGTTTGGCTCTTAATCCAGTGTCTGATCTGCAAATATTTGAAGTAATTGTGTCTATGCAAGTCATAGCATTCAGATAATTGACTGAAGCTGGCAAAGACATTATCAACATACAGGTTGCCGACTGTTTTAATGCCTTTTCTAAGCCAAGTTTGTAGTATACCATCTGTTATAGGTTTGGGAATATTAGGGTTACTTTTAAGTGGTATGTTAACCAAAAATCGTGTATTTAGGTTTAAGAGAGTGTGTATCTGAAGCCATGCATTGTAGGTAGCTAAAATTAATGGATTTGATGTAATTATAGACAATTGCTTTTTTGAACTCAGGAAGGGAATAATTGCCAATGACATGAATTTTAATTCTTGTTGTTCTATCGAGACCCACCTCACATCATTGCCATTCGAAAAAGTCCACATCCATAGAATACGGAACTGGGTAGCTAAGTAATATATTCTAAAATTTGGAAGATTTAGTCCACCTTTAGCGTAAGGAGCCTGTAACATAAGAAGCTTAACTCTTGGGACCTTCTTTCGCCATAAAAATAGTGATAGTGCTTTATCCAAATCTTTAAAAAATGTAATTGGAACTTTTAAGGGGACACATTGAAATAAATAAATAAATTTAGGTAGTATAAACATTTTGATTGAGTTGACTCTGCCTATTAAAGATAGTGGGAGATCCATCCATCGTTTCAGCTCTGCTTTAGTTTTATTAATTAATGATATGTAATTCTTTTGGTAAATTTGATCATAAGAGGAACTAATATTAATACCAAGGTATGTAAAACCATCTGGGCACCATTTAAATAAACCAGGTAATAATTGTGTCTCCTGTTCTGTCATATTAAGTGGAAATGCTTCACTCTTAGAATAATTAATTCTATAGCCAGAAACTTTGCTGTACATCCCAAGGCATGCCAGTAAAGATGGAAAGGATTTAGATGGCTGAGATATAAAAACCAACAAATCATCCGCATATAGCGCAAGTTTATGTTCTTCTGTACCTACCCTCATACCTGTAATATATAAGTCAGAACGGATGGCAATCGCTAATGGTTCTATAGCAATGGAAAATAGGCTAGGAGAACTTGGGCATCCCTGTCTACAGCCTCGGGAGAGCGAGAAGGCATCCGACAAAACCCCATTAGTCAAAATCTGTGATCTAGGGCTATTAAAGAGTGTTCTTACATATCTAATAAAGGTTTCACCAAAATTCATAGCTCTCAAAGTCTCAAAAAGAAAATCAGGTTCAATTCTGTCAAACGCCTTCTCAGCATCCATAGAAAGTATTACCAGGGGGTACCTCCTTCTTTTAGTAATATCGATAACATGAAACAACCTTCGAATATTGTCTGCTCCTTGTCGGTTCTTAACAAAACCTGTTTGGTCTGCATGAATAATTTTTGGAATTATTTTCTCCAGTCGAGATGCTATTATTTTTGACAAGATCTTGTAATCGGAGTTGAGAAGACTGAGGGGTCTATAGTTACCGCACTTTTGTACATCTTTTCCAGGTTTAGGAAGTAATGTTATTGTTGCAAGTTCCAAAGATTGAGGAAGTGTTGTTTTTTCGAATGCTTCTTTGATCATGTTTGAAAGAGGGTTAAATAGTTTGTTTGAAAAGGTTTTAAAGTATTCAATTGGAAAGCCGTCTGGCCCTGGGGCTTTATTATTTTGTAATGATTTAACAGCAAGTCGAACCTCCTCTTCGCTTATTTCACTCTCCAGTATGTCTTTGTCAGTTGTGTTAATCTTGGGTAATTGTAATTGATTTAAAAATTGTTTTATATCTACATTATCTCTGCCAAGTTTAGATGTATATAACGATTGATAATATTTTTTAAATTCCAAATTTATGTCTTTTATATTTTCTAAATATCTTCCTTCATCTGTTTTAATACTTTGAATAATTTTTTTATTATCCTCCTTTTTTATCTGCCACGCCAGTAATTTGCTTGTTTTATTGCCGAATTCGTAGTAGTGATATTTTGTTCTAGCCATTGCCGCCTCAGCTCTACTAGTACACAGGTTGTCATATGAAATCCGCTTTTGTTTTAATACACTAAGTAATTCTGGTTGTTTTGTTCTTGAATGGTCAATCTCCAAATTCCTTATATCTTTTTCTAA
The DNA here is from genome assembly GCF_027942865.1 of Odontesthes bonariensis. Lineage (NCBI taxonomy): Eukaryota > Metazoa > Chordata > Actinopteri > Atheriniformes > Atherinopsidae > Odontesthes > Odontesthes bonariensis. The sequence goes on from NC_134524.1 coordinate 2,502,203, forward strand.
TTGAGAAATCTGTTCCCTTTTTTGTTTGTTTTTATATGAAACATATGAAATAATGTGCCCCCTCATATAAGCTTTGAGGGCTTCCCATATATTTGAATGTGAGGAGGAATTCAAATTTACTTCCAAATATATATCGATTTTGGTATTCATAAAAGTAACAAATTCAGGTTCTCTAAGAAGATATTCCTTGAATCTCCATCTAGGAGAAGTAGAAACAGGTTGATCAAATTCTAATTTCATTTGTATGGGGTTATGGTCTGAGATTGTAGCTGCAAAATAAGTACAGGTTTTAATTTGTGACAAAAGTGAGTGTGAGGTCAAAAACATGTCAATTCTTGAATACGTGTTATGGACATTGGAATAGAATGAATAATCTTTGCTGGTTGGATTACATAAACGCCATACATCCCCCAATCCTAATTCCTTCATACCCTGAGTCAGAGCCACTGCTGCTCCAGATAGCGCAGCAGGTTTAGAAGAAGAACGATCCATTGTTGGATTTAGAACCAGGTTGTAATCGCCACCCAATATACATGGAGCTTCAACCGCTGCCAGTTTTAGAACTAAATCATTAAAAAATTCTGGATTGTCTAAATTTGGGCCATATAAAGATACAAGTATTACCCTGCTTGTATTTATTACACAGTCTATCAAAATCAATCTGCCAGCTCTATCCTTTTCCATATAATTTAACCGAAATCTGAGGTTTTTATTGATAAGTAAGGCTACACCTCGGGCTTTGGATGAAAAAGAAGAATAAAATACGTGACCAACCCAATCCCTGCGCAACTTTAAATGTTCTAAATCTGTGAGATGGGTCTCTTGAATAAAGGCAATGTCAGTGTCTTGTTTCTTAAAGTATGATAGAACTTTCTTCCTTTTGATGGGGTTGTTAATCCCTCTAACATTCAATGAAATACAGTTTAGTAATCCTGTCTTATTCATTTGAAGTATTATGAACAAATATTCTGGTTAAGTAACAACATGAGATGTTCATATCTTGGAGAAAATAAAGAAATCTCTGACCCTTTACTAAAAAATTTATAAATTTCAATACTCACAGAATGAACCCCATAGAGAGAGTGTCCCACAAATCCCGAGAAAAAGAAAACAAAAAAGAAAACCCACACTTTAACTCCCAATAAACAAAAAAAAGCCTGTGGGTTAATCTCCACTTCTAAACTTTATGTTATGTTTTTCTAAACTCGCCCGCCTCTTCACCCCGGGCAGAAAGTCTGCATCGATGAGCAGCTGGAGGCCTTTCAGGGTCGCTGCGCGTTTCGGCAGTATATCCCCAGCAAACCCCCAAAATATGGCAGCAAAGTGTGGGTTGCCTGTGACGTGCGCAGCTCATAGCCTTCCAAAGACATCTAAGATATGAATGATATGAATGTTTCAGTACGGTCGTACATCGGCCGTTTTACCGATGAAGGGTTTGGGAGTGGCGAGCTTTAGACGCTGTGTTAAAATGTATCGGCCTACGTCGTGGGCTAAAAAGCTAAATAATAATATATAAATAATAAGCTAAATTGCTATCTTCAAGTATTGGAATGAAGATCTGCTCAAATGAAAACTCGCCATGGTTGGGACCATTAGAAGGAATAAGCCTGAGCTTCCCCCAGTCCATCTGCAGGCGAGCCACAGACCTGTGCGCTCCTCAACATTGGCCTTCACTGCAACACACACTTTCTGTAATCTGCATATCGCATGTCATATGTGCCGAAGAGGTGGAAAATGTTCTCCTCCTCAGCACAGCGCACAGGGACCCAGTGGTCAGCGAGGATGAGCACCGAAAACCCCAACTAATCCTGGACTGCGCGTGCGTGTGTGCCATAGACTAATGCTGTATTCATTATAATGGATGTCTATGGGAGCCGTTTCTGTAATCTGCCATTGCAGAAAACCTAAAAAGCTGATAAAACTGATGTTGTAGCTCATCAATGACATATCCCAGACCTAATAATCCCCCATAGAATATTTCACTTTGCATTGCATATATTGAAAATACAGCAGTTTTTGTGTCTGTTTTTTAACGAAAATTGGTGTTTACCTCATATACACTGGTATTTAAAGGGTTAATTTTTTGAAAATAATTGAAAACTTGTTGCCTATGATCAGAACTGAAGTGGAAGAAAAGATTTCTGAAAAAAAAAGTGGAAAAAAATATTAACATATGGTATTTTGGGGATCATTTTAGAAGGGGACAAAAATGGCCCTTTTCAGAAATTAAGGAGTTTTTTTTTAAATCAGGCATAACAAAAAAATTAAAAATCCCTAAAAATCAAAGTTGTTGCTAATCATTGACATATCCCAGACCCTAATTATCCCTACTCAATAATTCCACTGCATTCCATATTTTGAAAATACTGGCACCTAAAGGCTTCAAAATTGGGCTAAAAAGTTCAAATGGGAATTTAAAGGGTTAATTTTTTTTTAAATAATTGAAAACTTGGTAGTTATGATCAGAACTGAAGTGGAATAAAAGATTTATGAAAAAAAAAGTGGAAAAAAATATTAATATATGATGTTTTTAGGTCGTTTTAAAAGGGGACAAAAATGTCCCTTTTCAGAAATTAAGGAGTTTTTTTTTTACACAATGAAAAATTGCATTGTACATGATGTGTGTTTGAAATTCGAAAAAATAGTCAAAAATACACAACTGGACCAAATATGATGAGTATCACTATCTACAGTGTGAAATTAGAGGAGAAAGTACACACCAAGTGGACAAAAATGTCCCCTATCAGGGATTAGGGTTAAGTTACTCATGTCACATAAATGTGATATTTGTGAATTCCCATGCAAGTCAGCAGCCCCTTTCAGGGTTAGAGTTATTTATTTTCCATTAATCTGACTTCATAAAGCAGGTATATCATGCCTGAGTGAGCACAACACAAAAACCATGCAGTAATAATCCTACACAGTGAGACTGTAATATTTGTGCTTTCCAGCTATTACCTGGAAATAGATCTACTTTTCACATATTATCTGTTATTGGGGAAAATCCCACTTCTCTGGTAAAGTTTAAGGCTGAAGAGGGGGCTCTGATTGGTTACTGAACCTTTCAGGAGGAGAAATGTGTTCAGGTCATGGAACAGTGGACCAGATCTTTACCCTCACATAGTTACTGTAGGGATCATGGGAGTTTAACCATCCAGGGTTAGGGTTGTGTTCCATGTGTTTTCTGGACTCTGGACCCCCAGGGAGTCTGTGGGGGGTGCCGCAGAAGTCACTTTCACAGGATATCCAGTCACTGGATAACGCAGTCAGAGCTGTGTCTGCATTCTGGTTGGGAAGTGGTTCTGGTTTACGGGGACTCCACCAGTTCTGCCCCTCGTCTCCGACCCTGTTTGTGGTTTACATGGACAGGATCTGGATGTGTAGTCGGGGGGAGGAGGCATCTGCTTTGGGAACCTCAGGGTTCCATCTGGTTCTGTTGACCTTCAGCTGCTCTGGAGAGGAGAGACGATCCGGCTCGAGGCTTCAAAAACATCTTCCGTTTAAGGTTAAGCAGCCACAGCGATAATTGGCATGTGGTCATCACGTGTGTCTTTCTGAAAGAGTATCGACATCAGATGAGTTATGGAGGTGAGGGGTGGCTGTCCCTATGCAGAGAGTCACAAGCCAGAGCCTGAAATAACCACCTTTCCATGTGGACTTTTATTCCTAAACCCGACGAGACAGTGAGGGAAAACATCCATCCATCCATCCATCCATCTATCCATCCATCCATCTATCCATCCATCCATCCATCAATCCATCATCTATCCATCTATCCATCCATCCATCCATCCATCCATCCACCCACCCACCCACCCACCCATCCATCCATCATCTATCTATCCATCTATCCATCATCTATCTATCCATCCATCCATCCACCCATCCATCCATCCATCCATCCATCCACCCACCCACCCATCCATCATCCATCCAGCCATCCATCCATCCATCCAACCATCCATCATCCATCCATCCATTTATCCAGCCATCCATCCATCCATCCATCCATCCATCCACCCACCCACCCATCCATCCATCCATCATCCATCCATCCATCCGTCCATGTTTTCTGCCACCAGAGGGAGTCTGACCGACCCGCTGCCCCTGAAGGCCATCAGGCAGGCTGAGGGGCGCCATCAGAGGGGCGAAGCCAGGAAAGCACGTGATGACAGCATGATGTGTGTGTGTTCCAGGTGTTCTGAGCTAAAGCTGCTCAGTGTGTGTCAGCAGCTCCTGAAACATCCCCGTCATGTCTCACTTTGGGCTGAAATGAACTTCAGCAGCAGCAGAGGAGGCTCTGACCATGGGCTGCTTCCTGCTGACTGCAAAGGCTCATGGGAACTTTCCCTTTGGATCCAAGTCATTAGATTATCAGTGTTGTCATCATTGCTTTAGCTTCAGTTTGGCCTTTAATTTAAAGCACTTCTGTGGCCACCAACAGTTTCCTGAGGGAGTTTCCTGTGGATGAAGCTGTGCTGTTTTCCTCTTGTGGCAGAAAAGTGACAAAAACAACCTTCAACCCTGAGAAAAACCAGCTGCAGTCTGTTGCTGTTTGGCCTCACAGCTCATAGAATGATAGAAAAACATGATATCTGACCCGACTTTCCTCTCAGGGAGGGAACGCTCCCTGTTCCATGCTGAGGAACATGGAAATAAATACACAACACAGAGAGTTACAAGTACAATCATTTATTTATTTATTTTATTTATTGGCAAAACAACAGCAACAAAATGCAGAAATAATGAGTAAATTTGAACATTTACAGAAACATTTATTCTTATTTTAACACTGATGCAGCAACAAGCCTAAAAAACCTGAAAAAGTCTTTAAAACAGCCTTCAGTTATTTTATAAACCTCATCTTTAGCTTGAGGTGAACTGATGGTTGGATGAAGTCTGAGGTCATCAGTGTGTTCATCACATGATCACAGCACAGCTCAGCTGGCTTACGCAGAGATTTTGGTTTTATTAGTTTCACTTCATGAAGTTATTAAGTCATTTAATCCAGAAATGATCATAGCACAGAAACTGCACTGCTGAAAGTTACCAATGATCTCCTCTTAGCCTCTGATAGCGGACTTGTGTCTGTGCTTGTCCTGTTGGATCTCAGTGCTGCATTTGATACGGTCGATCACAGTATCTTATTACAGAGACTTGAACATGTTATTGGGATTAAAGGAACTGCATTAGGCTGGTTTAAGTCATATTTATCTGATAGATTTCAGTTTGTTCTTGTAAATGAAGAATCTTCCTCACACACCAGAGTAAGTCATGGAGTTCCTCAGGGTTCTGTGCTTGGACCGATTCTTTTCACTTTATACATGCTTCCATTAGGTAACATTATTAGACAGCATGGCATAAATTTCCATTGCTATGCTGATGATACTCAGCTGTACTTATCTATAAAACCAGATGAACCCAATAGGTTGGTCAGACTACAAGCATGTCTTAAAGGGATAAAGACCTGGATGACTCAGAACTGTCTGCTTCTAAATTCAGACAAAACTGAAGTCGTTATCTTTGGACCTGAGCGTTTCAGGGAGAAATTGTCTAGCTATATAGTTACTCTAGATGGTATTTCCTTGGCTTCTAGTTCTACAGTGAGGAACCTTGGAGTTATTTTTGACCAGAACTTATCATTTGACTCGCATATAAAACAGGTTTCTAGGACTGCCTTCTTTCATCTTCGTAATATTGTTAAAATCAGGAACATCTTGTCTCAGAGTGATGCAGAAAAACTAGTCCATGCATTTGTTACTTCAAGATTGGACTGCTGTAATTCTTTATTATTGGGCTGTCCCACATATTCTCTGAAAAGCCTTCAGTTGATCCAAAATGCTGCAGCCAGAGTTCTGATGAGAACTAACAGGAGAGATCATATTTCTCCAGTTTTAGCTTCTCTTCATTGGCTCCCTGTTAAATTCAGAATAGAATTTAAGATTCTTCTCCTTACATATAAAGCTCTTAATGACCGAGCTCCATCATATCTTAAAGCTCTCATTGTAAGATATTTTCCTAACAGAGCACTTCGTTCCCAAACTGCAGGTTTACTTGAGGTTCCCAGAGTTTCTAAAAGTAGAATGGGAGGCAGAGCCTTCAGTTATCAGGCCCCTCTCTTGTGGAATAAGCTGCCAGTAAATGTCCGGGAAGCAGACACCCTTTCCACTTTTAAGACCAGGCTTAAAACTTTCCTTTTTGATAAAGCTTATAGTTAGGTCTGTTGAATCTGATAGTGTGTCTGCTAGTGTGTCTTGTCCTGCCTCCACCTCTGGCACCTTCTATACTTTCATTACCCCCTACCCGAACCAGGGTTTGAATCCCATTCCCGCTTATCTTACCTCTTTTATTTCTCCCCCTACCCGAACCAGGGTTTGCATCCCCACCCCGCTGTGACTGGTGTGCATTTGGTGAGAGGCTGAGGTAACTTGTGGCTGTAAAAAGATGGTTGTTGTGGTGTGAGGAGCAGATCTATATAGGGAGTATAGGGAATAACTCACTGAGTCTGGTCCTTTATTTATTTATTTTTTCGTTAGCACAAGTTTCTTGTGTTTACCTTGAATAGGGATGGCTCAGGTAATCCTGAAACATCCCATAGTTAAGCTGCTATAGGCCTAGACTGCTGGGGGGACTCATCTGTCACACCTTTCCTCACTTTACTCTCTTTATGTATATGTGACATTATTGTGGTCATTAACTCGTGTTTCCCTGTTCCAACAGATATCCTTTGAATGGTGTTACAGTGCCGCCGCCGCCCCCTTTCTGTCTTCTCAAACCCCAGCTGGTCGAGGCGGATGGCCACCCTTCCTGAGTCTGGTTCTGCCAGAGGTTTCTTCCTGTTAATAGGGAGTCGTTTCTCTCCACAGTCGCCTCAGGCACGTCGCTCAGGCTGGGAGATTGGACCGAAAAACAAAAAGTTTTCAGTGCAATCTGTTGGTTTTCTTAGCTAGGAAATTGTTTTTGAATTGGCTCTATATGAACGAATTGGATTATTTTATGAATTATGATTATTATTAATTAATTGAATTCCAATTGGCTTGAATTGGACTTACTATCCAAGTGCCTTGAGATGACATTTGTTGTATTTGGCGCTATATAAATAAAAATGAATTGAATTGAATTGAATTGAATCAAAAGAAACAACGAAAATAAAAAGGTTTCATCATCAAAGTGTTAGATCTGTTGGATTGAATAATTCAGTGTTTAACTACAATTTAAATAGAAATTCCAGTTAAAATGAACATTATATTCTTTGATATAAATCTAATTACAGTGAAAATATTCTTTCATTTCTGAACAGTTTTACATGTTTGCAGACTTCTTCCACATTTCAGATAAAATTCACTTTACTGAAAATGTTTCAACTTCCTGATGTTTTCTGATCATTCCAAACTGCATGTTTATTGCCCCTCTGAGCGATGCCTCTGCTGCTTTGTGCTGCTTTCTTGGCACTTTTTACCTGAGACTGATGAGCACAGACACTATCTTTTAGTCTTCCAACATGTTTCCTGTGAAGCAGCTTTGCACATCAACTGTCTCTGGTTTGTTCAGCTGCTCGGTGTTCTGTCTCATGCTCTGTATCCCAATAAAGTCTCAGACTCGTTGGTTTCAAACTTTGAAGACTGAGAAAGATTGAGTGGAACCTGGAAAAGGCTTGAACTCAGTCCCTATGAAAAGAGTTTAGGATTCAACCTTTCAGTGTGTAGTTGATCCATGTAGTTGTCTTATCCACCAGTGAGCTCACATTTCCCATGATGATCGAGGGAAGAAATGCTTTAAACTTCCTCCTCCTTTTCCTCCAGTTTGTTCCTGCTCTGCATCCTAGACGTCTCCTCTTCAGCTCATCCACATTTGGGGTATTTTTCCAGCCATTTCTTGGGCTTTTGTGAAGCTCAGTTAGCTGCACCAACAGGTGAACAACTTTCCTGTTGCTACGGTTACGCATCATAACAGATGTGAAAAACTACCAGAGTGACCAGCAGAGGTCCTTCCAGCAGCATCCACACCAGCTCAGAAACATGTTTCAGAAGTCTCTGTTTTCACAGAGAAAATCTGAAGAAGATGCAAAGAATTCTGGAATAATGGTGCTGACCTGGTTCGGTTCCACCTGAACCCAAAACATTTCATCCGGAGCCAAAAGCTTCCATCCAATTTGTATTATCTATTTACATTTATAAATAACTAAAGCTGACATATGAGTTTATTATTTGATTTTTTTAACTAGAATTATATTACGGTGGAATTCTGCAGTTAAAGAAAGAGGAAAACCTCCATTTAACCAGGAGTTACAGCAGATTAAATCTATAAGTTAGTGTAAATATAAATATATATGATGAAAAAAAACTAACTTCATGGAGGAAATGGAGGTATTCTGCAGAAGCACAGGAGTTCACCCCAGTGGTTAATTTGAGCCGGATCCTGCCGGAACAGGATCTGGCACCTCTTCATTTTGGCCACCCTGTGTTCTGGCACCTATTTGGGCCGATCCGGTACCTCTCACAAAAAAAAAAAATGGTTAAAATGAAATAAAATATGCAGATATAAATTTACAGAACAAATCCCAAGAATTTCATGCTGTTTATTAAGATTAAGATTTGAAAAAGTCGGAGATCTGTGTTGACGCACAGAAAAGCTGGGCCAACGAACAAAGTGCTTTCACTTTTGAAATTCGCCACATCGAGGAGCACGTTAGCCGTTAGCAAGCCAGACCCGTGACGCTGGATAGCAGTATGGGCGGGATAAACGGTTGTCTGTCAAGTTGCCTCTACACTCAACGCCACGCAATAGGATAGCGCAACAACCAATCAGAGCGATGAAGAAGGATTACGTAGTCATTGCGACGGACCAACGGCTGGTAAATTAAACTTTTACCGTACCCGGTGGGCAAAACTCCGAAAACGTCCTTTTAAAAAAAAATAAAAAACTTAAGTGCAGTTATCTGTTCGTCTCGTAAAGAAAACTGTATATCTAAATTTTCTAGAGTCGCTGCCAAAGCCAAATCGAAAGACTGTTCGCCGGGCGCATCCACTGTTTACCTCTCTCTGGAACTACACACTGAAACGTAGCACCTCTGTTGTCACTAGGTAGCCCGGCCTCCGACCCTGCTCCTCATGATTTGATTGGCCTAATTAAGTTTCGATTTGCAGCCTCGCAAAACGACCACAAGTGACTAGACTAGCCCCGGAGCAAATTCAATTTGCGGTCGCTAGTTCTCAAATTAACTTGATTTGCACTCCCAACCGTAGCTCTTTGCCCACATCCACCATGTCATCTTTACTCTTCTTAAATCTTGTTGGACCCCCCCTGGTTAAATTCAATCCAGTCCCGTACGTGAGGTCCTGGGTGGCCAAAGGACACAAACTGCCACAGACACACGCAGTAAAAGCAGAAAACAAGAGGTAGAGGACATTCCAGACATGCTCGTGATGTGGGGTGTTTTAAACAACTAAATATGGTGAGCAAACATACTGTCTATTAATAGGCCGCCGTGCCAATCTTTGAATAATAAATATATTTTTTACACGTTAGACCTGTTGAGAAATTAATTGCTGGCTGTATACCAGTCCCACCTGTGGTGATGTGGGCATTTGCCTATGTTTTGCGTACTAGCCTAAAATAATTATAAATTATCGTCATAACATTTATACCATGGACATTATTTGAAATTGAGGCTTGTAAGTCCAACAGCTTTTCAAGTGGACATTTTCATGTTGTTTTCAGCACCTTTTCTGTATACGTTCCGGGACCTGTACGCGTCTCGTCATCCCTGAGCTGTCATATGTACTTTGCGTTCCGGCACCTTATGATTTACAAATTAAGCACTGGTTCACCCCCTTCAGATCATGAATATCTGACGCTGATTCCTGCTTTTAAAAGAATCAATGAGAAATCCCCAGTGAGACGACACTGCCACCAGGAGGTCAGATTGGAACATTACACTATTGTTTGGATCCAGCACTGTTCTTCAACAACCTTCAGTTTTACAGATCATTATGGAGGTGGAAAAAGTGAACACAAACTCCTGAAAAACACTGAAGCACAGAAGCAGCGCTCAGTGTGCTTTGGCAGCAGGAACCCCAGAAAGACTTCTGGGGACTGAGGGTATTTTACTCATTTTTACGTCCCTTCATTCATTTGCCTTTTTCAAGCACTTGTTATTACTTCTTTGAATTGGCTGATGTGACAATTCTTCATGCTGCTTCCTGATTTTGATTAGTTTCAGGTGTAGCCTGAGTAAGAGGAGAGAATAATGCAAAACAAGAAACTGCAGCACTGATCAGACACGGCTGGATCTCAGCAGGAAACACTCCCTGAGAACCAGATCTAACGTTTGACTTCCACTGTGAGTCAGCTCAGTTACAAACTGGGTTTAACTTCTGAGGTTGGTCTCTGACTGAGGGACTGTCTCTGTCACGCTAACAGCCCCCCGGCTGGCTCGCCATGTTTTGCCACATATACACAACATGACGGGGTTCATTCGGGGGAGGTGACTTCACTGATGACCATCTGCATACAGGAAGACAGTCCTGCGTAACATTCAGTGGGTACAGCGACTGTCCTGCATTACTGGTGGCTACTTCCTGTTCAGCCAGGACTGTAGCGCCAGTCGCTAACACACAAAAGTCACCGCTGATCACATCTTTAGGCCAAAGTGGGATTTGTCAGTGAGATTCTCCCACTGTAAGCGGCAGAAAGCGCTTTCTAAGAAACTCTTCAGGACATAATAGCTGTGGGGACGTAGTTACCACAAGAACACAATACAACTCCAAGTCTGTGCTGAACATTTTCCACTGAAATGCTCAGGGCACGCCAAACACAGTCAGCTTAAAGCTAAAGGGAACAGAAACAGCCTGAAGCAGGTTTAAATGATCAGCGTTTCAGTTTGTAGATACAATCCAATAAAGTATAAGGGTGTCGTGTGCACACTCTGCCACCAGGTGTTCTGGGTAAGTTGTGTAGCCGTCTGGGCAGAAGAAGAAGAAGAAGAGTTGTGGACTAAAACAACGTGAGCAGCGCGACTGAGAGCATCTGAGATTACAGCAGAATGTCTGTTTGGTAAATCTGCTCAGTACCTGATTGTGTGAGTAACTGAGCAGTTGTAGAAGCAACAAACAGATCAGTTCAGTTTTCTCCTGTTAAACGGTTCAATTCAAAGTAGCGTTAGCCTGTTTAGCTGCCTTTTCCCTCAGTGCAGCCATGACGTTTGGACTAAAATGCGTTCACACGTCTGATTCCAACACAACAGACATTTGAAAGAGTTTCACAGCTTGAAGTTGAGCCTCGTGCCCTTTTAGTGTTGGAACAGCCTTAACTTTCAGCTTCAGTCATGAGCATCATACAGCTGTGTTTGGAAGTACAGGGAACAACTCCAAACCTTTTTCAGACTGCGTTAAAGATTTCTGGGTCTTTGGGGAAGATGATGAGGGTCAACTTTCCCTCGTAACCAAACACACATTTTCTTCAAAAATATCTGTGTAGCAAGAACATGAAAAGCATGAGAAAAGTTAACATCTGCCCTTTAATGAAATGCAGAACAATGAAATACAGACGAGTGTAAAGCTCGACTTCACATCAAACTGAAATTATATATTGCTTCTCCAGATGTTTACAGAAATACCCACAGCTGGTGCAAAGCTACTTTGTGGATCTTAACTTTAAACAAAACAAATATATTCAGTATAACAGAATAAACATGTTTCTACTTTCAAACAGACTGTTTGTCTTGAACGTCGGGAGATCCCAACGTTCAGTTAAAGCAATCCCAACAAATTATAAAGCACTTTCAATGGTTCTTCAAACATGTGCTCCCCACAGAACATTCAGAACTAAAGTCCTGACAAGAGAAGGTGGTAATCCACAAAGAAAATTTTTAATCTGAACAAAGGCAAGGCTTCTGATTGGTAGTTCCTGTTGCTGCTCCCAGGTGAATGTTTTCTTATCTGCCGTAAAAAATTATGTTGATTTCAGCCAATCATTTCTCTGCAGTGTGACTACGTTGGTGTTTCTTTAGATGATCTAATCGAGTGAAAGTTGCCCCACACTTACCACAGCTGAAAGGTTTCTCTCCTGTGTGACTACGTTGGTGTTTCTTTAGATGATCTAATCGAGTGAAAGTTGCCCCACACTTACCACAGCTGAAAGGTTTCTCTCCTGAGTGAATACGTTGGTGTTTCTTTAGACTAGATAAATGAGTGAAAGCTGCCCCACACTGACCACAGCTGTATGGCTTCACTCCTGTGTGAATACGTTGGTGTTCCTTTAGATTAGATAATCTAGTGAAAGCTGCCCCACACTGACCACAGATGAAAGGTTTCTCTCCTGTGTGACTACGTTGGTGTCTCTTTAGACTATCTAATTGAGTGAAAGCTGCCCCACACTGACCACAGATGAAAGGCTTCTCTCCTGAGTGAATATGTTGGTGTGTCTGTAGACTAGATAATTTAATGAAAGCTGCCCCACACTGACCACAGCTGTATGGCTTCTCTCCTGTGTGAATACGTTGGTGTGTCTTTAGATGAGATAATGTAGTGAAAGCTGCCCCACACTGACCACAGATGAAAGGTTTCTCTCCTGAGTGAATATGTTGGTGTCTCTTTAGATGAGATAATGTAGTGAAAGCTGCCCCACACTGACCACAGATGAAAGGTTTCTCTCCTGAGTGAATACGTTGGTGTGTCTTTAGATTACCTAATGTAGTGAAAGCTGCCCCACACTGACCACAGCTGAAAGGCTTCTCTCCTGAGTGAATACGTTGGTGTGCCTTTAGACTACCTAATGTAGTGAAAGCTGCCCCACACTGACCACAGCTGAAAGGCTTCTCTCCTGAGTGAATACGTTTGTGTGTCTTTAGACTAGATAATACAGTGAAAGCTGCCCCACACTGACCACAGCTGAAAGGCTTCTCTCCTGTGTGAATACGTTGGTGTGTCTTTAGACTAGATAATTGAGTGAAAGCTGCCCCACACTGACCACAGCTGAAAGGCTTCTCTCCAGTATGAAGCCTCTGATGATACCTCAGATTTGATCGTTTGATAACTTTCCCACAGTCCTTACAGCAGTGCCATCTGGATCCCTCTTGGGCTCTACGTTTCTGCAATGACAGAGAGGAAGAAGACTTAGATCCTTTTGAAGTTCACACAAAAGATTTCTCTAAGCTAACCTACGCTAACCAACATATTCTAACTGGAGCTGGACAGACCGAGCCACACAGGTCTCAATATCTCAGATCAAACGTGAACGCTGAGGGTGCGTTTATAAGTGCCCTCAGCTATCAGCACTGTGCTCTGATGTGTTCTGCACACGTTCAGCTTTTTAAGCAGTAAACTCTTGCTTTTTGCTCTTTTACTAATTATTTTTGTCATGATGAAACTCTGAAAAGGAACTTGAGCTACAATATTTCTAAATGATGGAAGGAACCAGAGTCTTGTCCAAGTTTTTCACTTAAACACCATGTAGAGGTTGGGCTGAAAAAGGTTGATGACCGCTGGTTTAAAGGAATAAAAGTAACAGCGGTGGTAATACATGACATTCTTTACACTAACCCTCTGTTCCAGCTTACAACTCAGAGGTCTGCAGCCATTCAGCTCAACAGCCATCAGGGAAACACAGTCCGTTTTAACTCAACCTGTTTCTCTTTGTTAAAACAACTCTACAAACCTGTCATCTAACCATTAAAGAGCCAGAATATTACCACCACCAGGTTCAATTCATGTAACCCAGAGACTTTAAACACAAATAATGAAGATTAGCTCCTGAACCTCTCAAATCTGCAGACTGAGAGCCAGAAAACGTCCCACCACAACAATCTGCCCGCTGATTTTCTTCCAGCAGATCATTCAGCCTGCAGCACATGTTGAGTCTAAGCACATCTGGATCTGCAGCTCAGAGAGAGGAGATGAAACCAGGAAACACTTTGCTGTTTTTAACCAGGAAAAACACAAACTGAGCAAATGGAACATTTATTAAGTGACTCTAATATTGATATACTTGGAATATGTGAAAGTTGGTTGACACATTCATCATCATCTACAGCAGCTAGCAGCATTCCAGGATATAATGTATTTAGAAAGGCTAGACAAGCAGGGCGAGGTGGGGGAGTATTAATCTGTCAGAGAGAAGTTTCAACATGAACTAATAAGGTGGCCTAAAGACGTTAACGCTGAGTGTATTGGTCTAAATGCATCACTCTGCTCTGCAATGTCTTTTACTGTGATTTGTGTGGATCCACCTCAGCAAAGGATGTGTTTTATGATCATCTTCAGACAATCTTAAATCACTGCAACTCGAAGAAGGAAATCATCCTACTCGCTGATTTTAATATCAACTGGGACATCAAGTCAGGAAAAAAAATAAACAGCTGATGGATGAGTACAATTTGACACAAATTATAAAAGGAGCGACAAGAATAACAAATAAGTCAAATACAACAATTGATCTAATATTTACTAATAATCCTGAAAGAATCTCTAAGACTTTGATGAGGTGGCTCGGGCATCTGGTTAGGACGCCTCCCTTGTGAGGTGTTCCGTGCCCGTCCCACTGGGAGGAGACCCAGGACACGTTGGAGAGACTGTTTCTCAGCTGGCCTGGGAACGCCTCGGGGTCCCCCTAGAAGAGCTGGAGGAAGTGGCCGGGGACAGGGACGTCTGGGTTTCTCTGCTCAAGCTGCTGCCCCCGCGACCCGACCCCCGGACCAGCGGAAGATGATGGATAATGGACTTTTAATCTATTATCTGGCCTGTCAGATCACAATTTTATCTTGTGCTCATGGAAAATTAAGAGGAAGCATTTAATGGCATCCACCAGAGGTCACCAGTTCTACTTCATACCCAAAAGCCAGCAACAATAGGAGGGTTTCAGTTGACGTCACTTCCGTATTTTTCTAAGCGCGCGAACCTAAGTGGTGGGCAACTGGAGCTGGAGCCCATTGAAAACACTGTTTTGTCTGCCACTTTTTGCCCAAAATACCTCAGTTTTGTGCCGTTTTTGGATGTAGCAATTGGTCTAACCGAGAGAAGGGAAAGGGTTACTATCGAGTACCTAAGGTAATCTCCCATAGAGGTGAGAAATGGAAAAAAAAAAACTCACAGAACAACGCCGCAAAGAGTGGATAGCTAACCTACGTTTACAGACTGGAGGGGCTGAATCTGCAAATGCTCGTGTCTGCGGTGACCACTTCGTCAAAGGTATGTGGGAAATCTAACTGTTTAGTAGTAGTGCAGTAAAGTATTATGTTGTTAAATGCCAATCAACAGTAATGTAATACGGGCTACGTTTGGGCTTTGTTTTGAAGGCTGCCCCAGCGCGTTGTTAGCTACTGAGTCAGTGGACTGGGCTCCGACGGTCAAGTTGGGTTACCAAAACACAGAGCTAAGACACCGTCATCGGTGTTTCATGCGATCTCTGAGAGTGGTTGATCTAAACAAAACAAATCGTCACAATCTTCACGTTTCAGTAGTATCCACGAAGTGCTTAAGTGCTAACAGCGCACATTAGCTCCCAAGTTCTTGACAACAGAATCGCTCTCCCTCTCTCTTGTGCATTAGGCAACAAAGACACAATGTCAGCATTTGGATATTTGGATCTCGGCATTTTATGAAAACATGAATGCCAACATTCACAGCTCGGCATTCAACATGTTAAGTTCGGCTTTACTGCCCAGCCCTGCACTACACACTGCATTTTCCACTGGGATAATGCACCGTAAACAACACAGAAAACAAACTTACCCTGGCCAACACCAAAACACAATCATTCTGTAGACGTTTTACTCCGAGTTTGCTGATCCATCCGCTGTGGTAATAGTTGTATGCTTCCAAACTTTTGTGGGCCTTCATCTGTTGCTTGGTGTAGTAAGACGTCTGGAGAACCAGGTAGCTCGTCATGTCCACAGCCTCTATATTCGGCAAATCGTTCCGGTTTTGCGAAAATTCGGACATTTTCATTAAGTATGTGTCACGCCCAATGTATTTCTCACCTAACGCAAAATACCTTTCCCTATGTGCCGGCTCCAAACCACTACAATATTCACTCATCTCCATAATCTCCATGTTGTTGCTGTGCTGTAGTCAAGCTTCCTGCCCACCAACTGAAATTTGTGCGCTCCCGTGATGACGTAACTGAAACCCTCCTATTGAAAACACTAGTAGTGTTGCACCGATACCATTTTTTGGCCCCGATACGATACCTGGCTGTGCAGTATCGGCCGATACCGATACCATACCGATACCACTCTGTTTGAAAAAAAAAAAATTAATAATAATATATATATATATGAAGAGCTGCATACTACTTGGATGTAAAATGTAAAATCTTTATTAGTTTACAAGTTCATAAAACACATGGGGTGGGGGGCTCTGATCTAATGGAGAGAGAGAAGGATTGGGAACGCAGGCTTCCTTGGTCGCGACACACACGACAGACTAACCCTTAACACAGCACACGGAATGAAAACCCACTACAAGTCAGGCTAGCTTCACTAGCTTTAAGGCACGCTTTAGACACAGCACACAGAGTCAACACACCACAAAACACGCGGTTAACCTGCAGCATATGGCGCCCGTTTAACCACAGACCCGTCACTCCTCCCCACGCAACCCCACCAATCAATACCACATAACAATAGGCCGACCTATACATAAACACTAAAACACAAAGTTAAAAGGAGAGGAATACTTAACTCGCCCACTTGGCGAGACCCTCCCCCGGGGTCTGAGCTTGTGCCGCCGCCCAACTCCCCGGGGTAACGGCTTTGCTGGACGGCAAAGACGGTAACTGGCTGTCGGCTGGTAGTGCGCTGTCACGACCGCACAGGGAGCGATGGCGGCCCAGCACTCTCTATCGTAGACCCTGTTTTGACTACAGGAAGCACCCAGCCTCCCCTCCTCACACTCGCGCTGCAAACTCCCCCTGGCTAGCTGTCTTCGTCGCCGGCAGCTCTAGATGACTGCGAACGGCACCCTCCCCAGCTGACAGAGTGCCGTGTCGCCAGACGTTTTGCTCCTCACACATAGAAAAAGCTGCCCTGGCATTGGTTAAGAGCGGCTATTGGCCCGCTCTCATTGGTCTGGAGCAGGCCAATAGCGACAGCTGCACAGTGATCACAACACAGTGTAGCGAGTGTCGGGAGACGTTCAAGTGTCATACAAGTATTGGAAATGGTGCGCTATTTGTTGGTACTCGCTGATACCGATACCACCATTTTAGTGCCGATCAGGGCCCGATACTGGTATCGGTATCGGTGCAACACTAAATGCTAGCACTTGTTTCGTTCACCAAACAGATTGAGGATGATGTGTTCAAAGGGAAATTATATGTGGCTTATAATGTTGTAAAATGTGAGTTAAAGCCAGCTCAACTTTGGCTGTGATATGTTCATATGTTTAAGCTTTAAAATGTATGGTTTAAAATATGTGTGTATTTGAATGCTAAAAAAATGCTAAATATTGCAAAAAACAACAAAGACTACTGTAGTGGCCGTTTGTCAAACAAATCAAATAAAACTTAAATTAAAGCAAATCAAACGAACACTTCAGGCACCATGGGCAGGTAATGTACGCAGGCAAGACATTGTCCAATTTCCAGGCAGAAGTTTTGAGTTGAGGCTGGTTTATTTGTTATTCCAGAAGAGCAAACAACATCAACGTCTCTCTCGCACTGGTAAAAAACCATATGCCCATCACCCAGGTGCCTACACAGATCACCACCTACTTCCTACCTATATACAGGTGTGCCTATGCTCACTACTGCCCCCAAGTGTTCAAATCACATCAGTAAATAAATCAAAGAAAAAGACTAAACCTATAAAGCAAAGCAATTAACTAAACAAATAACTAGACAACAATATTAGCAAAATATCAATAATTAATGTGAGCAAAATAATAATGAAAACAATAAACAAATTAACCATTAAATGTACCATTACTCAAAAAGAAAAATAGTATAGCTCCAAACACTACCATATGTTATTCGTAACATAAAGTTAAACACGAGTGGCAACCATGTCTGAAACCAAAGATTCTGCAGGAGAAAAGGACCTTACAACACTGAAAAGGAGGCGAGGACAAGCTAAAGCAGCTGTAACCAAGATGATAATGGCTGTGAATGTAAAAATCCGAGAAAACAAACCTGAAGAGTTGAAAGCAGCATTGGAAAGCCTCGACCAAGCCCTCACACAACTTCAAGAAGCACACAGATGTTATCATGATAGACTCACTGATGACATTGACAAAGAAGAGTTTGATGCCTATGAGAAGCTCATCTTGATGAGCGTTCATGATGTGCGTCATGAGGCTCTAGCCTGGCTGCATGAAGTGAAAGATGGAGCTGACGATCATCCAGATGTTGAGGAAGATTTAGACGTCACAAACCAAAATGATTTAGTCAATGAACCTCAAGCCGACAAATGATGAAAATTCTGTGTCAGGAGAGCTAGAGATGAAGTGCTGCTTCAACGCAACAAAGAGGAGTTTGAACTGGAACTCCAGCGAATGCATCACAAGGCCGAGCTAGATGCACAGATACTACACAATGAAGAAAAGAAGCAAGCCCTGACTGCAGATTTCTATTCTACACCGAGAGCTGGCAGGATCCCTGCAATGACACAACCGTCACTTTCACCTATATCTAGGGATTCAATATCACAATTGCTAGAGTTTTCAAGGCAGCAGTATCAAGTCCAAGTAGACTCTCTTAAGCTCCCACCAAGGGATATGGTCAAGTTTGATGGAGACCCCCCTCCAGTATTGGAAGTTCATGAGGCTTTTCACCACAATGGTTAACTCGTCTACACCAGTACACCGAAGGAAAGGCTCGAGATGCCATAAGTCACTGCTTATACAACCCCAGTCCTAGTGCGGGTAGCAAGGAGGCACAACAAGATTCAGAAATCCTCATTCCATCTCACAAGCTTGGGTAGGAAAGGTTTTGAACTTTAAGGAGATAAGAGACAATGTGCAACTCAGAGACTTTGCAGACCAACTGAGAGGCTGTGAGGATACGCTTGCTGCCATGAAGTGTGAGGAAGAGCTCAGTGGTCGCCGCACATTGGTTGAGATCATTGGCAAGCTACCATCAGACCTCAGGGCCAAATGGTTGAATAAGAACTATGAAATTACAAAAGAAGAACATCTTCCGAAACTTGACGACGTTGTCAGCTTCGTAGAGACAGAGACAGATAACACATCTCATGGACAACAAGATTTTAGTCTATTTCATTTTAAGTGGGCCAAATCGCTTTTATTAAAAGTAAACTAATGGAAATTGCTGCTGTGATTTGATTCTTTTAATAAGCCATGTAACTGGCTATGATCCAGGGTGTTGAACAGGTGTGATACAGGTGTGTGGCCACAGCGTGCACATCTGATGCTGCTCACAGTGCTCCTCAGTGTGCTCAGGGAGCTTGTGTGTTTGTCCAGACACATGAAAAATTAGAGGGAAGGCAGCTAAGTATGATGGAGTATCCCTCAATGACGTCCACTATTTCTGCCTCCCTTCATATCAATGCTAACAGCCACCTAGCGATAGCCGCATCTGTTACGGTGTTTGCTGCTCGGAAGCAGGGGAGTGCTCGGGCTGCACTTCGGTCTGCACGGTTTACACAGCAGGCAGTGATACGAAGGGAGAGAAAATAGGGCCAAGCGATGTGAGCTCTGACTTTTTCTGGAGGGAGGGTTTTGTGATGCAAATGTATTACTCTTTTGAACGCATATTGTTTTGAGAAGCAAAACGCTTTATTTTCGGGACCTTAGCAAACTAGCCGGACTACTTTCATCAACACCAAAACGAGGCTGGAACTCTGCTCACAGGACGCAGCAGGGGGGAAGAAGATGTTCATAAATGATGTTGCTGATATGGGATGTCACACAGCTTCATGTCAAAAGAGGCGAACTATCCCTTTAATTTTGATGTGAATCTTTGTTTGTTCTTTAGTTTTTTGTCATGGTGTATTGTCTGTATGTTTTTATGATACCTGCCTGAGGACAACGGATGAAATTTAGCAGCTGTGCTAACTCCGGCATATTTACATGGATGCTTTGCTGATATGTTGATTAATGTGCAGAGTCCTAACCAAATAAATAAGAAATAAAATAAAAACCTCCTCCACACTGACCTGTGGCCCGGTGGACCCAGAGGATGAGCGGGCTCGTTTCCTGGTGGAAGGGTTCTGCTCCTGGTTCTGCTCCTGGTTCAGTTCTTGGTCCTGCTCCTGGTTCAGCTCCTGGTTCTGCTCCTGGTTCTGCTCCTGGTTCAGTTCTTGGTCCTGCTCCTGGTTCAGCTCCTGGTTCTGCTCCTGGTTCTGCTCCTGGTTCTGCTCCTGGTTCTGCTCCTGGTTCAGCTCCTGGTTCAGCTCCTGGTTCAGCTCCTGGTTCTGCTCCTGCTTCAGTTCTTGGTTCAGCTCCTGGTTCAGCTCCTGGTTCAGCTCCTGGTTCAGCTCCTGGTTCAGTTCTTGGTTCAGCTCCTGCTTCAGTTCTTGGTTCTGCTCCTGGTTCTGCTCCTGCTTCTGCTCCTGCTTCAGTTCTTGGTTCAGCTCCTGGTTCAGCTCCTGGTTCAGCTCCTGGTTCAGTTCTTGGTTCTGCTCCTGGTTCTGCTCCTGCTTCAGTTCTTGGTTCTGCTCCTGGTTCTGCTCCTGTTTCAGTTCTTGGTTCTGCTCCTGGTTCAGCTCCTGGTTCTGCTCCTGGTTCTGCTCCTGGTTCTGCTCCTGGTTCAGCTCCTGGTTCAGCTCCTGGTTCAGCTCCTGGTTCAGCTCCTGGTTCAGCTCCTGGTTCAGCTCTTGGTTCTGCACCTGGTTCTGCTCCTGTTTCAGTTCTTGGTTCTGCTCCTGGTTCAGCTCCTGGTTCAGTTCTTGGTTCTGCTCCTGGTTCTGCTCCTGGTTCTGCTCCATTCTGGTCCGACTGATGGACTCTGCAACTGTCAGCACATAACAATAACAATTTTATGTTGTACACAGCTAGATAGATGACCTATACCCTTAAACCTATAGCCACACTATATCGACAGTTCAGTGTAGGCATTAGGATGGAAAAGAAATTATAGTTTGAGTTGTGAAACTAGTCTTAACTCTAATGTCCTCATTATGTGATCTTCACTCATACATAGTTCTGTTAAATAATTTTTAAATATGTTGAGTTTTAAATATGTTAAATCTGATTGCTATATTAGATTGATCAATATTCAGTTTTTTTTATTTTTTATGAATATTTTAATATGGCCATATACATCATGCATTGGGTATGATTTCAGCATCAGATTATTAAAAGATGATGCAGTGAAATGACTTGAAAATCACCACAGAGGTAGCTGGGGACATATAGAACAAGAATCTGGTGGAGTTTGCAGAAAACAATCCTTTTTTTATTTTTTATGAAAGTTTCAACACCCATCCTAAAAGCGTTTTACTCCTCAGCAGTGGAGAGCACCTTGACAGGGTCCATCATCACCTGGTACGGAAATGCCACAGTGCGTGAACGCTGTATTCGTATAGTGTCCATCAAAAACCTTATTACGTTATGATAGAAAAACTTGCATATGTAAGCACTTTGAAGTGAAATGTTGACCCAAATGTCCATTATTCTTGGCAATGGATTACATGGACATATATTTGGTACCACTTAGTCATGCCTGAACAAAGAACCAATAGATTTTACTGTACAATTTTGGAGCTAGGGCCCTTCAAAAACACAACATTGCATTTTAACAGACACAAAAATCAAGTACAGTGCTTATCCAGATGTTCATTATTATTAACAATGAATCACATGGACATACTGACAGCTCCACTGAGTTATGCCTGGAAGAGGACTTAGTAGATTTTACTGTAAGAATTTGGAATAATTGTCCTAATAACTCACGTTATGATGGGCAAAACTTGCATATGTAAGCACTTTGAAGTGAAATGTTGACCCAAATGTCAATTATTCTTAGCAATGGAGTACATGGACATACTGACAGTACCACTGAGTCCTTCCTGAACAAAGAACCAATAGATTTTACTGTACAATTTTGGAGCTAAGGTCCTTCAAAAACCTCACACATCATGATTTCTAAACGACAAAAACTTGAATATGCAAGATGTTTGAAGTGAAATTCTGATCCAAACGTTAATTATTATTTGCTATATATATATACGGAGAGAGAGAGAGAGAGAGAGAGAGAGAGAGAGAGAGAGAGAGAGAGAGAGAGAGAGAGAGAGAGAGAGAGAGAGAGAGAGAGAGAGAGAGAATTCCATCTATTCACATAGGCCTATTATTATATAGCAAGCATATTGGGGACGCATTTTCGAGTGTGGGAGTGGTTTATTTACGTTTACACTGTGCTAAAGCCTGCTGTAACTCGCTCATCTGGCAGTGCATTTACGATGGTCAAGCTAGCCGCCATTCCCAGCCGCCACTCTTTCACACGTCGTTTAGGCGTTTAGGTTAGAACTAATAACGTTGTGTCGCGCCGTTTAAAACCGTAGTAGTAGAGAATATGAGCGCATGTGAAAGTTTTTTTTTTTTTTCTTCTTTTTTTCTTTTTTTTTTTTTATTCAAATATGTCACATAGACAAAACAATGACATACTCAGAAGTAAACAATTATTATTTTTAACTTTACATATTCACACCTCCACATATAGAAAAACAACTTGAAGGATCTTAAATGCCCAAGATAAAAACAATAAATAAAAAAAGGGGGATAATAAATAATAATAATAAAAATAAATGAATAAAATAAATAACTTCTAAACAGTTACAAGAGGTCAGGACAGGTTAAGATCTTCTATGAGTGTGTATAATTTATTTGCATGGGGATTATTTATATGTTTCAAACATTTTTGTAATGAGGATATATTATTTTTTAATGCAAGCCATGAAGGTGGGGATTTGGCATATCGACACTTGTGAATATAAAATTTTGTGATGATGATGAGGTTATTTATCAAGAACTCTGTTTTCTTATCTTTGAGGATTACGCCTACTTGGATATCTTGAAAAGACCAAAAATCTGTGCTCATGGAACTGGATGATAATAAGTCATGTAGAGATTTCCACAAATTTTGGACAGTCTCACATTCATAAAATAGGTGTTCTGTTGTTTCCAAATTTATTTTGCAGTTATAACAGTTTTCTACAACAAATTTAAATCTTCTTTTTAAAAATTCATTTGAGGGATAGATGTTGTTTATACTTTTGAAATGAACTTCTTTACATTTTGGGGGAACTGGGAATTTGAAGTATTTTGTCCGAATATTTGATTTTTCACATTTGTTATAATCCCTAAGAATGAATGAGCTTCTTGCTATACCTGGGTATAAGGTGTTTACTGAATACTGTCTTAAAAATTTATTGTTACATTTATCACTTACTAGGTCCAAATCATCTAATTTTATTTTATGTAAATTTGGAGTTGGAATGATCAAGATATTGTTCTTTACGGATTGGATAAGGGCTTGTGGGATATTATGTATAACTTTCCTATAAGTCGCACTGGAACAACTCAAGCTATATTTAGCATTAAAATAATTCAATTCAAGAATGTTTCCATTATCATCCATTATGTGTCTAACAGACCAAATTTGTTTAGTCATCCAGTCTTCCATAAACACAGACTTCCTTCCACTCAATATTACCCGATTATTCCACAATGGTACATTATGAGGGCTGAAATTATGCTTGAACATCAGTTTCCAATTTAACAAAAGCTGTTGATGAAATTTGGATAATTTTATGGGCAGTTTTGAGATTTCAAAATCACAGACTAAGAGAAAATCAATGCCTCCAACTTTCTTAAAAACAAGAGAAGGTAGCGAGAACCATATCTCATCATCATTTCTTAAAAAAGAACGAAGCCATTTGATCTTCAATATACCATTCATAATTTCAAAATCAATTGCTTTTAAACCACCATCCTCATAATCCTTTATCAAATCTCCATTTTTGATGTAGTGATGCTTATTTTTCCATATGAAATTAAAGTTCATTCTATTGATTTCTTTTATAATTCTAGGTGGGATGGCGAGGGAGTATGCTGGATAAATCAATCTGGATAATGATTCAACCTTGGTTTGCGCATGTGAAAGTTAAGTGGCGGCTGCCTTAACGGCGGATGAACGAGTGGCGGCTCACTTGACCGCAGTATTATCACGGCAGGCCTCGAGCGGAGGACGTAAAAGCCGTTGAGGCTAACAGAAAGCGGATTGAGGATGAGGCCCGTTAAAGGCCAACAGAACCGGAGCGGAGCTCAGAGCTGCAGCCCTGTTCCTCCACACAGCCTTACTTACCCACTCTGTGGAGCTTTATTTGCGGTTTCCAGCTGATATCCAGCAGTCTGCGCTGACGGCCGATCTCTTCCTCGTACTGGACGATGGTTTTCTCAAACTCTGAGAATATTTCTTCGGCGGCAGCAGTTAGTCGCTGGCTGATAAACTCTCTCAGATGCTGAACTGAAGACATTGTTGCTGCTCACACTCAGATATTCAGCTCAGACACGCTAACACACCGTCCAGCAGCTGAGTCCCACACAGAGAAAACTGGCGGCCGGCTGCGGTGTTTGCTTCCGGGGTCACAGGGTGCAGTTCCTGCCCAGAGGTCCGGAAATGCACGGCGTAAATTTCAAAATAAAATCGCGAATGCACTTCCGGTTGAATCGTTTTCCTCACAAATGAATTAATTAGTAAACAGTATGACATAAATTCTATCAATTCCCGGTCTATTGTGCATATTGTTTTTATTTGTATAGTAAACTTTTGTTTGGTCAGTGCACATTTTCTCTTAAGCTATTACTCATATTCATAAGCCAACATCTCATAAGATGCCATTGGCCTATACATTTTATTGTGTACTATAGAGTACGTCACTGCCGTTTCATTATCATTTCATTTTGACTTTATTGGACTGCTCTTTTTCTATACATTTGTTTCAATTAGTTTTTCTGTTGTATTTTTCTGTAAATTTATTCTTAACGACCATAAATTTCATGTTTGGTTCTTTGTCTATGCTAATTATGTTGATGTGCTGCTGGAACACCTTAGTACCACTAAATACTACCCTAAAGGCTGAGTTATACTTCTTTTAACTGCCCTTGCGCTTGCGTCTTGCGCGTATGTTAATGGCTCGAGACGTTGATACTTCATTTTGCTTTGTCGGCGCTTGCGTGTGCTGCGTGGCGATTCACCGCCAGGACAGTAGGTGGAGTAGCGGGTTTTTTCAATGACAAGCCTACTATGATGAAAGGAAATTCACCGCCAGGACCTCTTCGAGTGGATTCATGCTTCTTCTTCTTGTAAATAGCTGGTATTTTGTCAGATTTTCAACACCTTGGGGGTCTAAACGACTACTTTCTCGCCTGAAAATATTTCAAATGTTGCTAAAGTTATATATTTACAGAGTTTATAGCTTAAGAGAAATCAGCTTTTCAGGCTGGGACAGGAGTGAAGTGCACTGTGTGTAAACGCTCTGCATGCTGTCAGATCGATGAGTATGCCGTTTTCAAGTAGTAGGCGAACACAGCCAGTGGCTTGTGCTTGCGTCTTGCGTAAAGTTTAGAAAATTGAGGTGACACACGCAAGCACGCAAGGGCGTCTTGTGTCTTGCGTTACCGACTATAAACCAGGCTTTACTCTTGATATCTACAGTATAATCCAAGTCAAATTATGAAGTGATCAATGAGAAAACATAAAAAACACACCAAGTCACAACATGATCAAATGTTCTGGGGTGGTCTGTGGCGTAGTGGGTTAAGCAGCCGCCCCATGTACAGAGGCTACAGTCCTCGCCGCAGCTGGCCCTGGTTCAAGTCCCGCACCGAGCGGCCCTTTGCTGCATGTCTTCCAACTGTCCTATCATTAAAGGCATAAAAATATTTTTTTAAAAACATGATCAAATGTTCTGTAGACCTTTACTCAGTGAGACATTCACAATAGGCCCAAACTTTTTGTTTTTTTTCTACTACTCCTTCACAAAATCTCAACATGTCGTCAATGTTGTGAAATATGAATTTGAATGTCTCCAGGATCGCTCCAGATGGTTTCTTCTGCTCTGAACACATCCCGGTTCGTTTGAAATAAATGCCATTTGCTGATATTGTTGTGGACACATGACATCCTTGGTTTGGCACAAGGGCAATGCCATGTGTTTGCTGAGGAACTGTGCGTTACAAATATTCAAGATTCAAGATAGTTTATTTGTCACATACACAATCATACACAGTACAATGTGCAGTGAAATATCCTCCCAAAGGCGACTGTAATAGTGCAAAGTTGGCTCATGGACGGAAAAACAGAAGTGCTTTGAGCTTTCCACAATAATACCTCAACACAGAGAGGGACATGTGCTGCTTGTGCATATTTTTGCCTTTAAAGGCAGGTTGACTTTTTTTGAATCACCAAAAAACTTTAAATGCACCATTTCTGTTAACATATCTTCTCTGAGGCATTCTTCTGTGGCTATATCTGTGCAGTATAGTAAAGAACGGATGTGTTCGCAGTGTGTGAAAGTTAAGAGTACTGTTTGCAATCCTCCAACTCACACTGCAGCTTGTGTACTCGGCCCCAGGTTTTGTCCTGTACGTGTATAGGGACTGAAAAGCCATGTCCTCCTTTTTGGACTGTGGAAATGACATATTTGGCATCCACACAGACACTCTTTAAATGGTTGGTTTGAGTTACATCATTTCATTTTTTGGGGGGTGCTTCCTCTGCATATGTTTGGCCAAGTTTTTCAGATGGCAAGTTGGTGAACAGAGGGGACATTCAAGCTTTTTCAGTTTCAACAGAAGAGGAAGAAGGACATGGCGATGACAATTGTGTGTCTGCTGAGGAGTGGATGATAGAAGATGTTTGAATTGATTGTTGCACGAGAAGCTCTGGAGATGGGGATGCAGATGGACTTGGTTGCAGGGAGAGGAAGGATGAATCCTGACTCAGATTGGACTGAGCAGCTGAGGTGGATGTTTGTTGTATGGAACAAGACTTTACATGCGCCTCCATGTCTGTCCTTCTGATGACAGTTGTGTCACAGATGGGACGATGATAATGTCCCCCATTCCTGCAAGTCAAACTGCAGCAGCAGATCTTATCTAAGAGCATGTCAAGAAAATGTTTACGTTAGACAATGACAAACAAGTCACATGAACATACATAAGGATACACATTTGTGTGTGTGTGTGCACGTATATCTTTAATCTAAAATGCAATGGCATTACCTTCAAATGTAATGGCGTTTTTGATGTGGACCTCCAAATGCTGCCGAACTCGGCCTGGTTTGGTTGGTTTAAAGAGGTGTTTGGGACGCAGGGGGCGGTGGACCTGACTGCAGCATGTTGTGCTAACAAATATGCAAACAGTTACTTTACGTTATGCACTAAAAAGTTAACAATCCTTAGGTGTTGATGCTACACACCATTGGTGAAAGTAAACTTTGAAGTCATCTAACTTAGCTTCAGAACAACAACACAAACCGACATGTAACATTCGGTAATTTGTGTCATTAATGACTTCTACGCTATTCGTTAATGATCACTATTAACGACTAATAAAACTTTTTCTCTCTTTTTTTCTCCGTCTCTCTTTCTTTTTTTCTCTCTCTCTC
Source organism: Odontesthes bonariensis (assembly GCF_027942865.1). Taxonomy (NCBI): domain Eukaryota; kingdom Metazoa; phylum Chordata; class Actinopteri; order Atheriniformes; family Atherinopsidae; genus Odontesthes; species Odontesthes bonariensis. The sequence continues at coordinate 2,529,768 of NC_134524.1, forward strand.
TTTCTCTCTTTTTTCTCTCTCTCTCTCTTTTTTCTTTCTTTTTCTTTTTTTCTCTTTCTTTTTCTCTCTCTTTTCTCTCTCTCTTTTTTTTCTTTTTTTTTCTCTCTTTTTTTCTTTTTTCTCTCTTTCTTTTTTCTCTCTCTCTTTTTTTTCTCTCTCTATTTTTTCTCTCTTTTTTTCTCTCTCTTTTTTCTCTCTTTATTTTTTCTCTCTCTCTTTTTTCTTTCTTTTTCTTTTTTTCTCTTTCTTTTTCTCTCTCTTTTTTTTCTTTTTTCTCTCTCTCTTTCTTTTTTCTCTCTCTCTCTCTTTTTTCTCTCTCTCTTTTTTCTCTCTTTATTTTTTCTCTCTTTTTTTTTTTTACCTCTTTTTGACCTGTTTCTGTATTTAACATGATGGCTTTTATTCTGCATTGTACTTTCTGTCTTTTGATGCTAACACCCTTTTGCATACTCTTTCTCCATGTTTCTATGTCTGGAGCACTGTTGGCACTGTTATGTTCACCGTCTCTGTCGTTGTCCTAAATGTTGTCTGTGTGTGTTTGAGCAGCCAACTCTTTTAACTGCAACCAAACCTACCTTTGGGTATGAATAAAGTTACCTAACCTAACATAAATGTAGCCAATGACGATGTTCTCAATCTGTGTCCAATAAAGATGATAAAAGATCAATAATAATGTTATGTGCTTCACAAAATCGTAAGTGACTTCTGTGCTGTTAAACTCAAACACTTACCAGCTCTGTCAATGCTCCCACTTGCACTTTTAGAACTATTTAACCCCAAATAAAAGGTTTTATTTCACGCAGCTGTCTTGTTATGTCATCTCTGGTGTTTATGTGTCACCTCACCTGCACACAAGAACAGCTGCTTCATGTTGATATCAGTCATGATAGGGTCTACATGTGTGTGTATGTATATAAATATATATATAAATATATACATACACACTACATTATGGTGATCAATAGCATTGCATTTTCAGGAATAGTTATTCCAAACAAACTATTTATAAGAATACATTAGATTTTACTTTTTTTTATTGATCATTATGTTTCTTTTGTTCCATAGGAGTATTATGTAGGGTGTAAAGTTGGTGTAGAGTCCCAGTCATCCAGCTCATGGTGATCCCCAGAGCTTGAATAAGGACAGCTGCATTTGTTCTGGAAGACGTTTCCTCTCTTATCTGAAAGGCTTCTTCAGTCCTAAACTACATGGTGGAGAGTATCAGCCGAATAGCAGACAGTCAACCTGACCAGCATCCGTGTTATTTCAGTCATTCTCACCTATTCATGGCCTACAAGATTATTTATCTTTTTAAATGTCTTCAAGATCCAAGAAGAAGTCCAGCTGCCCTTATAAACCCTAATAAAGTTATGCTCATGTATTCATTTCGAGTTCGGCAGAACTTGCAGAAACTGTTCATTAATTTCAACTGAAGTCATAATGTTGAAAATATTAGTTCTTTATCTCTTTTCATTTCCATGAATACTTCCTGCAGCTCTATTTATTTTGCTATAAAACAGGCGGAACGTTAAACTGGTCCGTTTCCTCTGCCGGAACTCCACCCTGTGACCCCGGAAGCAAACACCGCAGCCTGCCGCCAGTTTTCTCTGTGTGGGACTCAGCTGCTGGACGGTGTGTTAGCGTGTCTGAGCTGAATATCTGAGTGTGAGCAGCAACAATGTCTTCAGTTCAGCATCTGAGAGAGTTTATCAGCCAGCGACTAACTGCTGCCGCCGAAGAAATATTCTCAGAGTTTGAGAAAACCATCGTCCAGTACGAGGAAGAGATCGGCCGTCAGCGCAGACTGCTGGATATCAGCTGGAAACCGCAAATAAAGCTCCACAGAGTGGGTAAGTAAGGCTGTGTGGAGGAACAGGGCTGCAGCTCTGAGCTCCGCTCCGGTTCTGTTGGCCTTTAAAGCCCGATTTATGCCCTAAGGAACCGGACGAAATTCGTCTGTCCGGTCCATACGTTGCTCCCGGAGCTTCTGTTTATGCCTCCGTCCGTATTGCGCACGTCCGTAAGAAATCCTCAAGAGGGCGGTATTATATATTGAGTCATTGTCGGCCGCGGGTTTGAGAAACATGGCTTCAATTGAGGAAGTTGCAGTCATACAAATGTATATACCCCCTGACCATCTCACAAATCCTCTCCTCCATTACCTGGCATTTTTAAATCTTAAAATGTTTTAATCTCCTACTCTTCGTTCTTCTTCTTCCTCCATAACTTCCGGAGCCAAGACGCTCCTGACTCTCTACTGCCCCCACGAATTCCTCTGGTATTGCTCCGTTTCGCCCGGAGCTCACCGGATTGCTAAGCTCTTGACCTACGGACAAACTGACGGATGAAACGCCCCCCGGAACCGGGTGAAAGCGTCCGTTTCCGTAGTTAACGTAGGGTATAAATGGGCCTTAACTCAGCTCATGTTACGGACCTGTGGTCCAGCTAGGGTTGCCACCTTTCAGAAATGAAAATAAGGGACGCCCACCATGGCTCGTCTGGGCTATGCCCACCACCGCCGGCTCCTTTGGCCGCTGCTCGCAGCAGTAATGTGTTATTTTGTGCCAGTGTCTTTAGTACAGTTGTGATTTTAAAAAAAAAAAAAAAAAAAAAAAGCAACTTGATTGATACTTAAAGCTTGAAAAGCTTTATTACCAATAAACACATTCTCTTATAAAGTGCAGTTAATTAAATCTTAAATTAAATCTGTGTGGAGTGTGGAACAATGAACTTTTAAATTATAAAAAAAAATAAATTGATAACTTAATATTAGAGATGCACCGATCAACCGGCCACCGATTAAAAAAGCCGGTTTTATATCCAATCGGCTCCAATCGGTGACCGGCCGGTCACTGTCGTAATTTCCGGTTTTCGGCTGATCAAACTGACCCGCATGCGCGGTGCGTAGCAGCTCAACGCGCCCAGAGCAAAACAGCTAAGAACTAGCAAGACTCAGGAAGAAAACATGTCACTGATTTGGACTTATTTCACTTTGTGCCAGGACGACCCAAAACACGCTGTTTGTAATGCTTGCAAGTCAAAAGTAAGCGGAGGAGGATCAACAATCATGGCTGGAAAAAGGAAGTCATGGAGGAGCATGTGTCCGAGGATGGGTGCTGGAGAGCGGATTGAATGCGCGTGTGACCGCTGGAAGCTCCAGGCTGGTTCTTGTAAGATGGGAGGCCGGTGGTTTTGCGCATGCGCGGAGCCAATTTTCTAAGTTTCGTTTTCACGCCAAGTAGCACAAATCGACAGAACACCAGCACGGAGGAGCATATATCCGAGCAGGGGTGCTGAAAGGCGGATTGAATTCAAACTTTATTTTCAGACTTGTAAAAAAAAATGCACCGGCGGCACAGCAGAGAATAAGTTACGTACTGTATTTGAGTTAGCCTACAGCAGTGGTTGCGCTAGACTTTTTCACTGTCCGTCATTTTGACGGACAGGGTCGTAAAAATTCCATCATTGTCCATTATTATCCGTCATTTTATTTTAAATGGTAATATACAGGCTTTTAAATGGTAGGCTAATATACAGGCTATACCCTAATGCTTATAATAACTCGTGTTTTATTGACTTATTTTCATTTAAAAAATAATTCACAGAACAAGTGTGTATTATCTAATATTTTTTTTATTTATGCATTTCTTCAGAGATTGACGTTCGGTCACTTGTGAACTCGTTTTTTTCGCTGCTAAAAACATTGCGGCTGTTGGGCATATGAACATGTTATTTTATAACGCAGTCGAACGAAGAAAATTGTAGTGAAAATACGAACAGTCCACTTAGAACAATTGAAGTGAAATATGAACAGTCCACTCAGAATGGTTGCAGTGGTAATCTGCAGACCTGTTGTAGCTCAAACCTTCCTTCTGGCCCGCATTGATTTGAATAGGGAGCTCGCTTGTGTGTAATCGAACGCATCAATTGAGACTGCTGCCGAGGCGATTGTCATTCAATTTTGCGTCCTTGCCTCCGACAGACGACTTCTCATTGAGGTTTTAATTTTATTCTGAAGGCTGAACCCACGCTCAGCTGCGACGCTGGAGACTGGAATGACCAGCGCCACTTCAGCCAAAGCTCTGAAGTCGGGAAACATGTCTCCCAATGAAACGATAAGAAGCCGGCAAGAGCCTCTGAACGTGATGACAGCTAATCAATCGCTAATAAATTGCTAATTAATATGCACGAGCTCGCCACCACCAGGTCGGGTGTGAGGTTACCGGTAGGCTACTTTTATGATTCATCATCTGTCAAAGTTACAGACAGGCGGCTATCAGAACACCCTCGTGCAGCTGGCTAATGTATCGGCCCACTGAACACCAAAGCTGCGGCTCAGATTGAAAGTTGGTGACGGCAATGAAACTTATGTAGAGTAAGAAAAATGTCATAACTTGCCTATGATTTCAATTGTGTGTTTTATTGTTATTTTTTTATTATTGGTAATGGTAATGGTCAAATCCGTCAAAATGACGGACGGCCTTCAAATTTTTCCGTCATAGCTGAAAAAAATCCGTCAATGACGGACAACTGTCGGTTAACGCGACCTCTGGCCTACAGTATGTCTGCGCACTGCGCAGTACTGTAATTACTTGCATGGTAATAAAATTCAGTAAATGCTGAAGCTATTCGTTTCGTTTCATTTAACTCATTGAAAAACGATACAAATGGTATTTAGATGATATTCTGCATAAAAAAATAAGTGAAATACCTGTAATACAAATTTGTTTTTAGCAATCAACCGCTAATAGTGTTCAAATTCGCTCTGGACCAACGTGATCACTATAAGCGGTTTCCACTAGGTTTGTTTAGCAAATATAAGGAGGACACTGCCGCTAAGAGGAGGGATGCAGGCAGCAGAGTCGCAGCAACCACAACAACCCTCCACCGTGGCTGCTATGTTCGACATCAACACTGAAAAGTCCACCGCCACCACTAGGAAAATAATGGAGTTCATGGCACTGATGAAACACCTGAGTCCACGGTACAAATGACCAAGTAGGCGGTACTTTTCTGACAGCACTGCCAAATGTTGTCTGGGAGAAGGGTACTTGTATTAAATTTGGGAAAGGGTACTCAAGCCAAACAAATATAGTGTCTATTATATGATTATAATTATTTCTTAGATAGAAAATCGGTATCGGAAAAACCGGTTTTGGCAGGTCAGACCTCCTCTAAAACCGGAAATCGGTATCGGCCAAGAATTTTGCAATCGGTGCATCTCTACTTAATATAACTTTTTAAGTGCAAAACCATATGAACCTCTAGGACATTTTTACTCATAGGAAAAAAAACAGAACAAAAAAAAACAACAAAAACATTTGTAAACTTTATATATATATATATATACGTTTTCTCCGAACAAATGTATTTACTTACTGTTCCATACCTTATCAGTCTCAGCAGATGATTGGGGAATGAAGAACTGTGCCACTGAGGCTTGGGTCTGCATGCTTATGTGTCTGCAGTGTTGCTCTGCTGATGCATGCTGCCTGATATCAGACAGCCCACCGTGAGCCGCAGAAAACACTCGCCGACACGTTTTACAATCGGCTTTCTACTCATCGGCGAGTGCAGTGGACATTATTAAAAATGCGGGTTTTGTCCCGCGCTGGTGTGTGTGTGTCTCTAAGCAACTGTGAGTGACTTTATTCAGTTGTTTCTCATATTCACACCAGTGTTCATGCTGCGGTAAAACAGGGTATGGACAGGGCATCTTCTCCCTGTCCAGGCTTCATGTGGGACAACCTGACAGCATTCATGGTGGCATCTGGAGTAAATCTCCGGTTAAATAACATCATAGGGAGAGCTTCAGCCCAAGTTAACTGTGTGTCTGCATAGGTTTTGTTGGGCTCTCACCAAGCTGCTCTCTGCTCACTGTTTTTAAATGCGCCAGAAAAACAAACCTTGACTTGTCTTGTGATGCCTCAGCCTCACTGCAGCTGTGTTTTTGTTCATCTCCTAATACCCGAACTTATTTAAACCTCTATAAAGCACTTTGCTGCTTTATTAAGAGGGCATATTAATTGTTTCATAGATCTGCTGCAGTTAAATAGTCAAATGGTTTAATGAGTTTAAATCTAAATATTGATGATAACTATTAACTCAGAATTGGTGAAAAGAGGCAGAGGAGAATTATTTAGAGCAGTTCATTTTTTTTAAAGTCAAGTTAATATCTCCTAATAAGAATAAAGGCTAAGCTTTAATACTTTAAGATGGTAACAAATTGTTTGACGTCTGACTGTCTGGCCGTGCTATTCAATCCTGATAGTTTAACCTATGTCATATGGTCTGTCTGATCTCAGTCCTGCTTCAGCTGGAAATCATAAAGTTTCAATTTGTAGAACATTTTTTTAGATGGTTTTCCAATTAAAGGAGCAAATCTCCTAAACGCTCTGCTTGTGTGTTTGATTTTAGCTCTTTAAGAGAGCTGTTAAATCTTATTTCAGCAACAATTTGTATGAATGTCTTGTTTCAAACACTGTGTTCTTCCTGGATTTATTTTGGACATTTTATTGTTTCTTATCTCATCACTGCGATTTTTGCATTGTAAAGCTGTTTTCAGTTGATCTAAATCAAATCAAATCAAATTTATTTGTAGCACATTCCATGTACAAAACAATTCAAAGTGCTTCACATAAAATAAAAGCATAGCTGCCAACATACACGATTTTGGCGTAGCAGATACGATTTCCAGGCCCTAATTACGCCGCTACGCTTGACTTGAATATCCTACGCATTACCCAACAAAGATGCTCAGGCACCCTGAGGCTTTTTACCTTTACCCATTGAAATACAATGTTTAATGTATGTGTGTGTATATGTATGTATACATGTGTGCAGAAAGGTTATCAAGAGAAGAAGAAAAGTGGGTGTGGTTTAACACGCTGCACGCCACAGCTGGATCTTATCGTATGTGCTGACAGTTGCAGAGTCCATCAGTCGGACCAGAATGGAGCAGAACCAGGAGCAGAACCAAGAACTGAACCAGGAGCAGAACCAAGAACTGAACCAGGAGCAGAACCAGGAGCTGAACCAGGAGCAGAACCAAGAACTGAACCAGGAGCTGAACCAGGAGCTGAACCAGGAGCTGAACCAGGAGCAGAACCAGGAGCAGAACCAGGAGCTGAACCAGGAGCTGAACCAGGAGCTGAACCAGGAGCAGAACCAGGAACAGAACCAGGAGCAGAACCAGGAGCAGAACCAAGAACTGAACCAAGAGCTGAACCAGGAGCTGAACCAGGAGCTGAACCAGGAGCTGAACCAGGAGCAGAACCAGGAACAGAACCAGGAGCAGAACCAGGAGCAGAACCAAGAACTGAAACAGGAGATGAAGCAGGAGCTGAACCAGGAGCTGAACCAGAAGCAGAACCAAGAACAGAACCAAGAACTGAAACAGGAGATGAAGCAGGAGCTGAACCAGGAGCAGAACCAGGAGCAGAACCAGGAGCTGAACCAGGAGCTGAACCAGGAGCTGAACCAGGAGCTGAACCAGGAACAGAACCAGGAGCAGAACCAGGAGCTGAACCAAGAACTGAAACAGGAGATGAAGCAGGAGATGAAGCAGGAGCTGAACCAGGAGCTGAAGCAGGAGCAGAACCAGGAGCAGAACCAGGAGCTGAACCAGGAGCTGAACCAGGAGCAGAACCAGGAGCAGAACCAGAAGCTGAACCAGGAGCTGAACCAGGAGCTGAACCAGAAGCTGAACCAGGAGCTGAAGCAGGAGCTGAAGCAGGAGCTGAACCAGGAGCTGAACCAGAAGCTGAACCAGGAACTGAATCAGGAGCAGAACCAGGAGATGAAGCAGGAGCTGAACCAGGAGCTGAACCAGGAGCTGAACCAGGAGCTGAACCAGGAGCTGAACCAGGAGCAGAACCCCTCCACCAGGAAACGAGCCGGCTCATCCTCTGGGTCCACCGGGCCACAGGTCAGTGTGGAGGAGGTTTTTATTTTATTTCTTATTTATTGGGTTAGGACTCTGCACATTAATCAACATATCAGCAAAGCATCCATTTAAATATGCCGGAGTTAGCACAGCTGCTAAATTTCATCCGTTGTCCTCAGCAGTGTTAATTTCGTCAACCAGGACGATGACGAAAATATTTCGTTAACGCCCCTTTTCCCCGTGACGATGACGAGACGATGACGAACGAAATTGCTTCCAGAAAATAAAAATATGACGAGAATAAAAAATTATTTTCGTTAACAAGACTAAGACGAGACGAAATTTACAAGCCACGGACGAATGGACATTAAAAAATGTAATTGTTTATAATTAATTTGTAATTTGTAGAAATCTTCATAGAAGATTACGCGCTGTTGCCGTGTTTGTCCCTGCACGGCGCCTGTCCCACAGTGCCTCGTGCAGCTCATCAAGTTCAGTTGAGTTTCGGTCAGGTCAACTAACGTAGCCGGTAGCTTGTTCAAATTTGCAGCCTGAGTCCAGTCATGGCGTCGGGCTCGGATACCGGTGTACGGTTCGTTGGAGCTGGGCGCAAACAACGCCTTGATGTATGGAACCATTTCAATTTTAACGCGAAGGACAACAAAACAACCTGCATGATAATAATTGATCATGCCGCCGATGCCGGTGTGGGGGGACCGGAGGAAGGACGCCGCCAAAGAGTCTGCGGCTTCAAAATGGCAGGGAAGAACACGACAAATCTCAAGCGACATCTGAGGTGTCAACATGCTGCCATATGGAAGAAGGTAAGGAACGGGTGGGCCTGTCGGTTCTTAAAAGCTATTTAACGGGCCCCAGTAGTAGTACCGCCTGTATTCTTGTCATCTACTACTAGCCATTAGTTAGCTAACTAGCTCTGACAGCGTCACACTGAGGGTGTTATTTGTCGCCCATATCAAAATAATTGGAGAGAGATGCTTTTACGCACAGAAGCTTTTGGAAACATTGGTCATGACTGATCATTATATTGAATTGGTCATTTTCCGACAAGCATGGTGAACAGCACTCAACGTTAACATGATCAGAAGTGTGTCAGAATCATAACAGTTAGCGTAGTGTGTTCGGACAGTGGGATAATTACAAATACACGTCTGCCTGTGTTGTGTTGATCAGAATATTTTGGCGAGTAACATATGGTAGTAGATTCGCCAGACCAGAGCTAGCTACTATGAGAGTGGCAAATACTGACCGAAAAGTAGTCGAACTTAGATGCACGTGGTGTTGAAATTGATTGGGTATAGTAGTAAAGCCAGTCATGATCAACCTACCGGTAACTAGCTAATGTGTGTGTGTGTGTGTGTGTGTGTGTGTGTGTGCCTTCCTGTGCCTGTATCTGTCTGTCTCTCTGTCATAGAAGAAAGATGTTCTACTGATACACTGGATATTAATCATTTAAAATTCTTCCTCCCAACTAGATACCTGACACAGTAACACCACAGCCAAATCAGACGTTGGGGAAGGACGGGAAGTCTGTTGCAGAGATGTTGGGAGCACCCCCACCGTACAAACCTGACGCCAAAGAGCAGAAAGCCCTGGAGAACTCAATGGCAAAGTGGATTGGGCGTTCTGGCCTGCCTGCAAGGACCATTGAGGATGAAGACTTTGTGGAGATGATGAAACAAGCCGACAAAAGGTTCAATGTGCCCAAAAAAACCAAAATTAACAATTTAATCAATAAGCAGTACAACGATAAAAAAGCGGCATGCAGGGAGCAGGTTGAAGCAGCAAAGAACTTGACAATTGGTCTTGACATTTGGACAAAAAAAGGACTCACAGCATCATTTTTGGCAATCAGCGCTTGTTTTTTTTGCAATATAAAAAAAACCCCTGTTCACATCATGTTGCAGATAGTGGAGATTGATCACCCTCACACTGCAGAGTCCATTAAAAAAGTGGTCGAGAAATGCCTGGAGGACTGGGGAATTCCCAAAGAGAAAGTTTTAACTTTCATAACAGATAACGGGAGCAACATGGTCGCAGCCTTCAAGGACGAGAATGAGGAAGATGAAGGCGAGCCCAGCTCCTCTGAAGAAGACGAAGAGGACAAAGAAGACGAAGAAGATGCAAGATCCATGACTGAAGAGCAACGGTACGGTTAGAAAACATCAGGCACTTGGCCATGTTTGGCTGTTAATCTCAGGGTATCACGATTGGGTGTTATTAAAACATGATTCATTGTAGCAACGCACTAGAAGTGTCTTGCTCTCTTGTTGGTTGTAATTGAATTTAGATAAGGAATGAATGATTAAGCTTGCTTTCTCTTTCTCTTGTCTGTCATCACTACCTAGCTATGGAGGACTGAAGAGGACACCATGTGCTGTACACACTCTGCAGTTGGTTGTCGACCTGATCAACAAAGACAGCACTGTTCAACGGGTCCTAAACAAAGCCCGCAAGTTCGTCAGGACTCTGCGAAAGTCATCCGTGGCCCTAGAGAAGCTTATCCACCTATGCGGGTTGACTCTGACAAAAGACTGTCCCACCAGATGGTCAAGCACCTATCTAATGATTTCCCGCCTTCTTCGAGTGAAGGACTCAGTTGTCAAGGTTTGATTTGATTTTTAATGTGAAAATTAATTAAGCCATAAGACCTGAGATGCTGTTCTTTACGTTGTGTTTATGGATACAACAGGGATGTGGTAGTAGGCCGCGTTATGTACACAGCCCTGGAGTACCCATAAACATTGTAAAGAACGGCATCGAGGGTCTTATTGCGATCCTACAGATTTCTCATAAACAATATGTTAAAAAGCCCAAAGCCATAAGCTACTTCCATAACTGTGCTTACACGCTTAAGACAAAGCACTGCTCCCAGCCAATCATAATCCTAGCCTTCCTCTCCAAGTTGTAGAAAATGTAAAAAGCAAACATGATCTGATGAACTGTTCAACAGCTTTAACAGCTATTATGATTTACAGAAACAAAAATGAATAGTTATAACTATAGTAACATGCCTTAATATTTGTGTTTAAGGTGGCTGATGCAATGAACTGGGACTGCCTCCAAGCCAGTGAGTGGCAGAAGCTGGCTGCCGTGCGAGACCTCCTGGCACCATTTGCAGAGCACACCCAGACGCTGCAGAGTGACACATCATCACTCTCTCTGGTGGTGCCCACCATCCTGGACCTGCGTGTCCATCTTACGGAGTTCAGCACTACCAGTACCTACAGAGACCTGAATCTCCTGGCAGAAAAAATGAAGACCAATCTGGATGAGCGCTTCAGGTGACGCCTCCCCCTGTGTGTGTGTGTGTGTGTGCTGCATGCGTGTGGAATTATGGGGGCAGGAGGGGGGGTTGTGATAGTAATACTGTATTGTCCAAACCTTGGTGTTATTTTGGTGTCCCATTGACCTTTGTTTGTTTGACAATTCCTGGGGTTCGGTGTGATGATCACTGACTCGTGTTAAACAGTCGAGGAGTCGAAAATAAAGTTGATTGTGGTTTATTAACAGAAATAATATAAATTACACACTTCAAGGGTTCAAGTGTCTTTGTAAGTTTCTAATGTTCTGGATTCCAATGTCCATTCATTCTTCCTCTCTTTGCCACGGTCTTTGATGGTGTGCGCATCACCGAACCCTCCCATTGGCATCTGGATGGCACACCTATATACCTGTCGGTATATTTCCCCCTTTGCCTGTAGAGGGCGTACTCATTCATTCACACTCACTCATTCACTCACTCTTACTCATACATACTCAAAACAGGAATTATATTGGATGTAGAGAAACAAATTAAGTTCTGAAAGTAAAAAAATGGAATTTGTAAATAATAATATTTAAAGACAATAAATGATAAACATAAACTATTCAAATGGCTCCTACACACCGGCCCCTAATTGTGTGCATGGGCAACAATTATCAAACATAAATACTTAAAAGGAGCCTAAAAATGCTTCAATGCATTATTATTCTTCAATGTAAACATTAACAAAACATCTATCAAAATCATAATTAATTATACTCAACTTTCTGCACATTCCAATAGCAGACAGAGTTTTGTCACTGGTCTGTCATATACACCAGTCTTCGTTCTGATCTTCACTGTTCTCACAAGCCCTTTGGAGTCTGGTAGAACATCTTCAATTCTTCCCAGAACCCAGGATCCACGGGGGGCTGTGCTGTCCACCACCATCACAATGTCTCCTATTGCGAATCCTCTTCTCACTCTTGTCCAATGTGGGACTACCACACTTCTGGATTGCAGCATTGCATGTGGCTGAACTCTTCACCTCAAGGTCATCTTCTGAAAGTGACAATGACTGTAATGGGTTCTGCGGCCACTCACCCTCTGATGTCCAAAGGAATTCTGGTCCATTCAGCCACTCTCTGCATTTCACAAAGGTGGTTGCCTTCACTCCTCTGCTTGCAACATCAGCCGGGTTCAGTTTAGTTCCAATGTATCTCCATTGCGAGATGTCTGTATTCTCTCTTATAACAGCAATTCTATTGGCTACAAATGTTCGAAATTTTGTTTTTTGGTTTGCTATGTATTTCAGCACTGACTGGCTGTCCGTCCAGAATGTTGAGCTGTTCAGCTCCATCTCCAATTCTCTTCTGAGCATCATGTCCACTCTCACTGCTACGACTGCTGCCACCAGCTCCATGCGAGGTATGGTCATCTGCTTCAGTGGCGCCACCCTGGCCTTGCCGAGCATGAAGGCGATGTTCACAGTGTGGGTCTCTGAATGTAGGCGCAGGTAACTGACTGTACCATAGCCTTGCTCACTTGCGTCTGAGAAGTGATGGAGTTCAACCTCCACAGACGTTCCAGCTTCACTTGGCTTCACACAGCGTGCCACTCTGAAGTCTTTCAGCTCATCCAGACCAGCCACCCATCTTCTCCATCTCTCCACACACGCCTGGGGTATTGGATGGTCCCAGCTGCACTTCAGTCTGCAAAGCTCCTGCAGGAGCAACTTGGCAGGCAGAGTTAGAGGAGACAGGAAACCCAGAGGGTCATATATAGAACTGACCATTGACAGTATGTTTCTCCTTGTGGGTGCTTTGTCAGGGATGGAGATATTAAACTTGAATGTGTCACTTTCCACACACCACAGCAAGCCTAATGCTCTTTCTGTGGGCAATTTGTCTCTGTCCAAATCCAGCTCTTTCATTTCAGTGGCTCTATCTTCTTTGGGTACATGTGCAAGTACAGTGCGGCTGTTACTCACCCACTTGGTAAGGTGAAATCCTCCCTTGTGGCAGACACAGGTAAGTTCTCTCATCAGCTCCACTGCTTGTTCTTCTGTTTCAAGAGACTTCAAACAGTCATCAACATAAAAATTTGATTCAATTGTGCTCACCACATCTGGACTACAAGTGCCTCTATTGTCTTTAGCTGTCTGTCTTAGTGCAAAGTTTGCACAGCTTGGAGACACTGCTCCAAAGATATGCACAGTCATGCGGTACTCAACAGGGGGCAGAGATACGTCACCTTTAGGCCACCAGAGGAAGCGAAGAAAGTCAACATCACCTCTTGACACTCTGACTTGGTGAAACATTGACTTAATGTCAGCCATCAAGGCTACTGGATGTTGTCTGAATCTTGTAAGCACACCAATGAGAGTGCTTGTCAGATCTGGGCCTTGGAGGAGTGCAGCATTGAGAGATGTTCCATGGTATGTGGCGCCACAGTCAAACACCACTCTGATGGTGCCTTTCTTTGGATGGAAAACACCGTGATGTGGGACATACCAGAGCCTTCCATCAGCTCGTTGACTTCCAGCTTGTGGTACCACTTCTGCATGTCCATTTCTTATCACATTTTCCATGAACTCTGTGTAATCAAGTCGGAATTGTTCATTTCTTTTGAATTTCCTTTTGAGGCTAATTAGCCGTTGTTCTGCAACTTGGTAGTTGTTCGGCATCACTGGACAGTCACTTCGAAAAGGTAAGTCTATGCTGTAATGACCATTTTGCAGCTTGACTGACTGTTCAGCAATTTTCACAAACTTTCTGTCTTCCATTGACATTTCTTTGTCATCCACTGTTTCATTAAAATCATGATTGTACTGCTGTACAAGTAAGTTCTCCAATTTCTCAACAGATATTCTGTTTACACTCACAGCATGACACTCACCAGCATCTGCAGTGGGCGTGGCTTCTAGGGGACCGTTGATAACCCACCCCAGTAGGGTTTTCACTGCATAAGGTCCTTTTCCACAGCTGTTGATTACGTTCCATGGTTCTAGAGCCTTAGGAGCATTGTTTCCAATCAATAGCTCCACTTCAGCATTCACTGTTGGAATATGCACTTCGTTTAGGTAAGTCCATTTTCTTAGTTCCTCAGTTTTAGGTATGTTTGTTGTATCCACAGGCATGGAGGATTGGGTGTATGTTTCTGGGAGTGCAATGTAGTTGTTCTCCTTTAACGCACTGACCTCCAGTCCTTTTACCAGGTAAGTATCAACAGGTTTTTCTTGGTTCATTGTTTTTAGCAGTATATTGGTCCTTTTTCCAGGGATGTTCAATTTGTGCATTAGATTCTCTGTGCAAAATGTTGCAGAGCTGCCAGGATCTAAGAAGGCATAGGTGTTGATGACTCTGCTATCCTTGTTGCACTTGACCTGCACAGGTACAATTGACATGGCACAGTTCGATGTTTTGTGTGTGCTACCGGCCCCAATATGCTCACCCACATCAGATGAAGACTTGATGGTACTGGCAAATGTCTGTTCTGATGTTGACACTGCGGATTTGATGTGTAATGCACTGGGGTGTCGCTTGTCGCAAATTGAGCAGGTAAGGCGCTTTGCACAGTCTTTGCTAATATGACCGGCTTTGGTCAGGCATCCAAAACAAATTCCACTCTGCTTGAGGAATGTGATTTTGTCCCTGTGTGGCTTTGTGTCAAACTGTGTGCATGTCTCCAGGTTATGCTCACCAGTGCAGAACAGACATGTGGTGGTTGATGGTACTGCAGTTGACGTCACATCCACCTTTGTAGCAAAGCTTCCTTTGGCAGGTGGTTTCACTGGCATTTTGGGTTTCATTTTAGTGCTTGAATCTTGGATGTCACCAAACACTGGGTCAGAAATAATGGTGGCTTGTTTTTCAATGAAGTTGACCAAGTCCTTCATTCTGACTCGGATATTCTGTTCTTGAATTTTGCATGCTTCCACACGCCACCTTTCTCTCCATCTATAGGGTAACTTTAGCAAAATGCTTTTCATGTTTGAGATGGTGTCCAGCTCCTCCATGTATTCCACATTTTCCATGGCATTACAGCAACTCCTCAAGAACAATGCAAAGTCCTGCAGAGCTTTCACATCTTCTGTTTTAACTGTGGGCCATGAGAGTGCCTTTTCAATATAGGCGCATGAGATCCTGTACTCATTCCCAAAGTGCTGGTCTAACAGCTTTCTGGCCTTCCTGTAGGCTCTGCTGGCATCATCAATCAGCTGGCAACTTTTGACGAGCTCTTGTGCTTTCCCCCTAGTGTACTGAATGAGGTACAGCAGCCTGTCATGGTTATTGTCAGTTTTGGCCTCAATGATGTGATCAAACCAGTGAATGAATGACTTGTACTGTAATATGTCACCATTAAAGTTCTCAATGTTGCCTTTGGGTAAAGTAGTCAATGTTTGCTGCTTTATGAGCAGACTGGTTAGCCAGTTTTGCATTTCCATAACTCTGGTGATGGCATCAGTGCCCTGGTTTCCTCCTGGTCGCACTAGCGGCGTTTGAGGGAATGGGGTTCGGGGTGCTGGCCCATATAGCCTACCACCACCAATGGCTATAGGTGCAGCTGGTGTTCTGGCGGTTGCAGATGGGATTCTACTTGCTGTTCTAGCTGCTGCAGGGGTAAATGGGAACTGGACAGTTACATTTTCCTTGAGTCTCACTGTACTTTGTTCAAGGTATTCATTCATTGCATCTCCTGCACTGTCACCAAATGGTTTTACTTCAGCATCTTTAAGATATTGCAATTTGGCTGAGTTTGCATTTAATTCTGCTTCCATGTCAAGTTTTTCTTTCTTTTTCCTTAATTCATCTTTTTGCAGCTGCATTTGCACTTGTAATTGTGCTTCTTCATTTTCAATGCTGTGTCTTTTTTCTAAGGCTTTGGCCTTTTCAAGTAACGCAACCTGTTCAGCTTCAGCAACAACGCGCGCCGACTTTGTGGAGGACTGGCTGCGTGCAGAAGTTCGACTGCGCATTGAAGCTACAGAACTTCTGTCTTCGTCATCTAAGACGGCACCTGTTTGCAGTTCTAAAGGCAACACAGTCTCTGAGCTGGTTACATTGCTTTCCACAGCATAGATCCATTTAGACACGTTTTCCATAAACAGATTAATTTCCTCTATTCGCGGATTGTACCAGGCCTTTGTGTCGTCGGTTTTGTCCTTTGCGCTTAAAGTGTGTTGGAATGAGACATGCAATTCTTTGAATTCTACCAGCTGCTGATTAAACTTGATCATATTTTCTTTTACTTCATCTAAACCGTCTCTGTCAGCCATCAAAGTATCAACTATTCCCATTCGTCTCGTCAGGTGAGACATTTTGCCTTGGCGAGACAAGCGCATCTTTGCTGACGTATACTTCATTTCCAAATTTTCTTCCTCTAGCTCCAAATCCGCCATTTCGATTGCAAACAATTACTTTTTCGTTAAGGCAAAAATAATAAATCAAAAATGGGTCGCTAGTTTTCAACAAAACGTGTCCATCAAACTCAAAAATCCTTTTCAAAAAGTTTCAGAAAGGTATAATGGCGTTTTCTTCTCGAGCCGTCAAGTCAAACCAAAAGCGGAGTTTAAAACAAAAATATAGGCATACTCCTTAATTCAAAACTCAAAAGTTTGTCCGTAAAAGGGTATTCAAAAGTTCAATATGTCTTCTTTAAAGTCCGACAGTTCAATTAACTCAAAGTTTCCATACCTTCGAAGGGGCTTTGCTTTTAAAATGTTTGTTCTCCGCTTTTTCCTTTGTTCTTCAAGTTTGCGCTTTCCAAGTCCAGCGAGTTCCTTTCCACATAAATCCAAAGAATGTTCAGTGTTCCACGAAGCAGTTCTTCTTGCGTTCATCAAAGACTATTGTATTGTCCAAACCTTGGTGTTATTTTGGTGTCCCATTGACCTTTGTTTGTTTGACAATTCCTGGGGTTCGGTGTGATGATCACTGACTCGTGTTAAACAGTCGAGGAGTCGAAAATAAAGTTGATTGTGGTTTATTAACAGAAATAATATAAATTACACACTTCAAGGGTTCAAGTGTCTTTGTAAGTTTCTAATGTTCTGGATTCCAATGTCCATTCATTCTTCCTCTCTTTGCCACGGTCTTTGATGGTGTGCGCATCACCGAACCCTCCCATTGGCATCTGGATGGCACACCTATATACCTGTCGGTATATTTCCCCCTTTGCCTGTAGAGGGCGTACTCATTCATTCACACTCACTCATTCACTCACTCTTACTCATACATACTCAAAACAGGAATTATATTGGATGTAGAGAAACAAATTAAGTTCTGAAAGTAAAAAAATGGAATTTGTAAATAATAATATTTAAAGACAATAAATGATAAACATAAACTATTCAAATGGCTCCTACAAATACAATTACTCAAAGGGTTGATATAGTTTGAATTCTGATTCCTCCTTTGTGAATGTGTATGTGATCTGAATCTTCTTGTAAGTGCTTTGGGTTGCTGATAGGTGCTTTAATTTTAATTCACATTTCTTTTCATGTTATAGTTGTTTCTTTAACCGACACGGGGAGAAGTTTTCACCACTTGCTGCCACTGCCACCTTCCTGGACCCCACTGTTGACGCTGAAGCTCTACTGGGGAGTGAAGATCCAGAAATCCAGGAGCTTGTGACCCAGGTAGAGACTTACATTTCCCACACACTTTCACCACCAGCAATACGAGAGGAAGCAGACGACGAAGAAGCTTTATCCGAACAACCAACCACTTCCCAATCCCATGGCAAGCGACCAAGGTTTAGATTCCTATCCAAAGGTACTAGCCGGCCAAAGTCTAGCAAGCCCAGTATTTTAGATGAAATTAGGAAGTACAAGGAGCAGCTTTCTGAGCCCATCAATGAAGAGAGTGCTTTTCATTTTTGGGATGCACAGGGTCCTACTGCTTATCAGACCCTGAGACCTATTGCCCTTGACCTTCTTGCAATGCCAGCATCTCAAGCATTTGTTGAACGCATTTTTAGCATTACTGGTGACCTCAGCCGAGGGAAAAGAAACAGGGCAAAGGACATACTGGAGAGAAGTGCTTTCCTTAAACTTAACTGACCTGAGATTGGCTCTGTTTTGTCAGGATGGTCAGGTCAGGATAGGGAGATGAGAAAGTAAAGGGGGCTAAGGGGTGGAATGGTTCAGTTTTATACATGTTTACTATTGAATGGGAGGTGGAGAAGTTCTATTCTGCACAGTGTTATTTATGTTAAAAAGAGAATCAGTGTGTGAAGTTCTATTCTGTACAGTGTTATTTATGTTAAAAAGAGAATCGGTGTGTGAAGTTCTATTCTGCACAGTGTTATATAAATAAAATAGAGAAAAAGAGAAGCCGTGTGTGGAGAAGTTTTATTCTGTACAGTGTTGACTAAAATGACTAAAATTTGGCTAAGACTAAAATTGATTTTCGTCATTATGACTAAGACTAAGACTAAATTTAAAAAAAAGCTGACGAAATTAACACTGGTCCTCAGGCAGGTATCATAAAAACATACAGACAATACACCATGACAAAAAACTAAAGAACAAACAAACAGAAAATCTTTAGAAAGATTCACATCAAAGTTAAAGGGACAGTTCGCCTCTTTTGACATGAAGCTGTATAACATCCCATATCAGCAACATCATTTATGAACATCTTCTTCCCCCCTGCTGCGTCCTGTGAGCAGAGTTCCAGCCTCGTTTTGGTGTTGATGAAGGTAGTCCGGCTAGTTTGCTGGGGTCCCGAAAATAAAGCGTTTTGCTTCTCAAAACAATATGCGTTCAACAGAGTAATACATTTGCATCACAAAACCCTCCCTCCAGAAAAAGTCAGAGCTCACATCGCTTGGCCCTATTTTCTCTCCCTTCGTATCACTGCCTGCTGTGTAAACCGTGCAGACCGAAGTGCAGCCCGAGCACTCCCCTGCTTCCGAGCAGCAAACACCGTAACAGCTGCAGCTATCGCTAGGTGGCTGTTCGCATTGATATGAAGGGAGGCAGAAATAGTGGACGTCATTGAGGGATACTCCGTCATACTTAGCTGCCTTCCCTCTAATTTTTCATGTGTCTGGGCAAACACACCAGCTCCCTGAGCACACTGAGGAGCACTGTGAGCAGCATCAGATGTGCACGCTGTGGCCACACACCTGTATCACACCTGTTCAACACCCTGGATCATAGCCAGTTACATGGCTTATTAAAAGAATCAAATCACAGCAGCAATTTCCATTAGTTTACTTTTAATAAAAGCGATTTGGCCTACTTAAAATGAAATAGACTAAAATCTTGTTGTTCATGAGATGTGTTATCTGTCTCTACGAAGCTGACAACGTCGTCAAGTTTCGGAAGATGTTCTTCTTTTGTAATTTCATAGTTCTTATTTAACCATTTGGCCCTGAGGTCTGATGGTAGCTTGCCAATGATCTCAACCAATGTGCGGCGACCACTGAGCTCTTCCTCACACTTCATGGCAGCAAGCGTATCCTCACAGCCTCTCAGTTGGTCTGCAAAGTCTCTGAGTTGCACATTGTCTCTTATCTCCTTAAAGTTCAAAACCTTTCCAACCCAAGCTTGTGAGATGGAATGAGGATTTCTGAATCTTGTTCTTAGTCGCTCAAGTGCCTCCTTGCTACCCGCACTAGGATTGGGGTTGTATAAGCAGTGACTTATGGCATCTCGAGCCTTTCCTTCGGTGTACTGGTGTAGACGAGTTAACCATTGTGGTGAAAAGCCTCATGAACTTCCAATACTGGAGGGGGGTCTCCATCAAACTTGACCATATCCCTTGGTGGGAGCTTAAGAGAGTCTACTTGGACGTGATACTGCTGCCTTGAAAACTCTAGCAATTGTGATATTGACTCCCTAGATATAGGTGAAAGTGACGGTTTTGTCATTGCAGGGCTCCTGCCAGCTCTCGGTGTAGAATAGAAATCTGCAGTCAGGGCTTGCTTCTTTTGTTCATTGTGCAGTATCTGTGCATCTAGCTCGGCCTTGTGATGCATTCGCTGGAGTTCCAGTTCAAACTCCTCTTTGTTGCGTTGAAGCAGCACTTCAAAGTTTTCCTGTTCCCTCTTTCGCATAGCTTGTAGCATCTCTAGCTCTCCTGACACAGAATTTTCATAATTTGTGTCGGCTTGAGGTTCATTGACTAAATCATTTTGGTTTGTGACGTCTAACTCTTCATCAACATCTGGATGATCGTCAGCTCCATCTTTCACTTCATGCAGCCAGGCTAGAGCCTCATGACGCACATCATGAACGCTCATCAAGATGAGCTTCTCATAGGCATCAAACTCTTCTTTGTCAATGTCATCAGGGAGTCTATCATGATAACATCTGTGTGCTTCTTGAAGTTGTGTGAGGGCTTGGTCGAGGCTTTCCAATGCTGCTTTCTTTTCTTTTTTTTATAATTTTTTTTTTTAATGACATTCAGAAACAAACATTCACATCCGGTACATGTGCATATATCTTGCATCTCTTGTCTGTCCTAAATTCCAAAGTGGTATTTTTGTTTTATGTCTAAACGATAAAAAAAGAAAGAAAGAACCAAACAACAACAAAATCACACAAGAATATGTACAAAGTGGGGAGTGATCCTTTTTATATGGCATAGTTATTGATTTGTAAAAATAAAATCAGGCCTATGGGGCGTGACATAGTTGACCCAGTTTTCCCAGTATGAGGTGAATTTCTCCAGTTTAAAATGAACAAATGCTGTTATTCTCTCCATTTTATATCTGTCCATTGTGATGTCCATCCAGATGTTGACAGTTGGGCTCTCTTGTGATAGCCATTTCCTGGTAATATTCTTTTTGCAAGCCATTAGCAGGATATTTATGAGGTGCTTATCTCTTTTCAGCCATCCCTCAGGTATGTGTCCGAAAAACATAGTCTTAATGTCGAGCGGTATCTCGCATTGGAAGATGTCCTGTAGGGCGTTGTGTATCTTTTTCCAATAGTCCTTCGTGACCGGGCAGTCCCAGAAAATGTGATAATGGTTTGCATTTTGATTTCCACACTTCCTCCAGCAGACTGAGGAGTTATTGTCATAGTGAGATTTCTGGGAGGGTGTAATAAAGCACCTAATCAGGCTTTTCCAGCCAAACTCCCTCCACTTCTGTGAGCTGGTACACATCCACTGATACCTCCATATTGTTGTCCATTCTTCTTCAGATATAATTATTCATCCTTCCTTCTCCCATTTTGTTTTAATATATGAAGTTGATTGTGATTTCAAATTCGACAGACTTATATAAGCATGAAACAGTTCTATCTATTCAATATCAAGGCTTTTGTAAACAGTTCAATCAAACATGTGCTAATCTTTGTTACATTTTTCATCTTCGTATCAACGTAGTGCCGCAGCTGCAGATATCCATAGAAGTCTTGTTTTTCTAATAAATGTGTCCATTTAAGCGTTTCAAAATTGAGCATTTTTCCATCTTTCATTACCCTGCATAAGGCTGTTATACCCTTAGCTATCCAATCTTTGAATCTAGAGTCCAATTTATTAGGTGTAAACTCTGAGTCATAGGCGCACCATTTAAGAACTGTAATATCACTCTCGAGTTTATGTTCCTTTATGATAGTTTTCCATGTTTTAAGGGTCCATTTCACCCATGGGTTATCAATGTTATTTATGTGGGTTTGTAGGTTATTATCAGCTAAGATTGCCTGTATGGGAGTAAATGGTATTAATTCCTCAATGTTTTTCCATTGACGGGTTGCACCAGCATATCACCGCTCTCATCTGCGCTGCAAAATAATCATTTCTAAAACAGGGTAAGCCCCATCCTCCCTCTCGTTTAGCCAGCTGTAAAGTTTTGAGGCGAACCCTTGGTCTTTTACCTTGCCATATATACCTGGATAGCATTTTGTCCCACTCGTTAAATTGGTTTTGGTTAATCTCTATTGGTAGGGTCTGAAATAGATATAAAAATCTTGGTTATATATTCATTTTAATGAGTCAATTCTCGAACTAAGGCTGAAGAAAGGAATTAAATTCCATCTTTCTATGTCATCCTTTATTATTATTTTATGTATGGTAGATAATTGTGTTCTGATAATTTTGTAAGATCTTTTGGTAGGTTGATGCCCAAGTACTTAAGAGACTCTGTTTGCCATGCCAAGGGGTAACTACTTTTGATTTCTCCTGGTGGGCTATAATTATATGAGAGTAACTGAGTTTTACTGATATTGACTTTATATCCTGATAATTGACCGTACTGTTCAAATGATTGCATCAATTTAGGTAGAGAGTATGTTGGGTGCCCAAGATAGACCAAAATGTCGTCTGCATAACAGGCCAGTTTATATTCCGTCCCTTTAATGGTGATTCCTTTGATGTCTTCATGTTTGTATACACCCTTAGATACAGATTATATTTTTATGTTTTAAGAACAAACGATTGCAGAAAAAAAAAGGCCAAATAGACTATTGACCCTTCCCAGTCACGTGACTTTCGTAAAGCAACCGCCATTTTGGACGTATAGAAGACAACGATTTGCGAGTAACGATAGTAACAGTAACGATACAGACAGACTGAAAATTGAATAAAAGAAGAAATAACAAGATGCAGAAAAAAACTCCACTATCCAGCGAGGTCGGGCATTTAGTGGGCCAGCAGAGGGAGAGGTATTTGGAGAAGCTGAAAATTGGAGGTTTAGAAAACAACGTGTACTTGCTTCCACCAGGGCTGTTTACAGACGTCCGACAGCATGCCACCACCTCGTCTTTACCCGACTTCGGCCCCCACGACCTTTATATTTATGTTGTAAAAAACCCATCGCCATACACGGGAAAGGATCTAAAGGCATCCAAGAGTTTGGATGCCAACAAATATTTTGTGTCGGGCAAATATTTTGTGCCAGTGGATCGTCCCTGGAGCCGGTGGGCGCCATCTTTTTACAGCTAAGGTTTGTTTACATTTTTCATTTAACGTTGTTCACCAGGATAAACGACATGTAAACCCGTTGACACGGTGTTATAATCTTGCTATTACGAGAATTGCAATGACCAAGTCGTAGTGCTTTACTAAAGGCGCTGTGTTATGTTTTATCTAGTAGAAAGGCAACCCTGAAATGGCACGGGGGAATACTAGTGTGCCGTGGAAAATTATAGAATGAATGTAGTAGTACATTGTTAATATAGGCAAGAGGATTTTCTCTTCAGTTAACGTTTACAACTGGTGGTGTGCCTTGGCATTTTGTCCAGCCAGCACTAGGGGAAAAGCCGGAGAAGAAGAAACGCACTGTGCCACCCATCACAGCTGAGCAGACTGCACAATTCTATGAAGACCTGAAGAACAGCGGTCTCAAGCCCGCACTACTATCCATGCTGCCATGGTACTGCAAGGACTACATCCCGAAACAGGTTGCCCTCGGCCTGCCGAAGCCATTGACAGAGCTCTTCTACAACCCGGAACACAGGAAACTGTCTCACACTGACCTAATGGCTGAATGTGAGAAGGCATTCTCTGCACTGACAATTACTGAGGAGCAGGTAAAGTGTACCAGTACCTGAAATGTCAGAAATGAAACTTACTGTAAGTTACTTAGCATTGTAACTAAGTAAATATTACAGATGTTTGCCCTGTAATGCCTTACATTACTGTGTTACAGCTAAAGCATTGTATTACAGTAACTTTTTACAGTTACTTTTGTAATACGTTACTCCCAACACAGCTTATCACATGACTGGTTTGAGTGGGCACTTTTATTTAAAAGTTGTCCATATCATTGAATGCACCTACATACTGTATTCTATTTTAACATTATTCATACAATGCGTTGGATTTGTTTTCTAACAGGCAGAGCACATTGAGCGGGAGACCAGATTGCAGGCGAAGGCCAAGCTGTGGTTTTCTATGAGGGAGGGAAGGATCACAGCTTCCATGTTCAAGGACTCTGTACGGACCAATCCTGCGAGTCCTGCTAAGAGCCTCATACGCCAGATCTGCTATCCAGAAACAAAAAAAATTGCAACGGAAGCAACACGGTATGCCTGTTTACTGCAACAAAGTACACAAAGCCAAAGTTTATTTTGTTTAAATTGTTTATTTGCCATATGTGGCCCTCCAAGACAATAAGTAATGCAAGAAGACAATGACACATCAGTAGGCCTACGATAATATATTGAGACATTATAATATGGTTGATGAAGACACATAAGAATACTTGAAGTAGGCTGTTCATTGATTTGTTTTGACATCAGCCTAATAATTATGGTGATTGTAGTAGGGAAGAAGCTGTCAATCTGACTTAATACTATGCATTTTGTTTTTTACATATGCTTTTCAGATGGGGATGTGACAATGAAGAGCAAGCAAGACAGTGCTACGTGGAGCTGCAAAGCAAGATCCATACAGACCTCAAAGTGGAGCAGTCTGGACTTCAGATCAACCCAGCTTTTCCGTTCCTGGGGGCATCTCCTGATGGCCTCGTTTCCTGTGCTTGCTGTGGTGATGGACTGCTGGAAATAAAGTGTCCTTTCAGTGGCAAGGACGTTGGACTCCAGGCAGCTGCAGAGAACCGGGGCTTCTGCCTGCAACTGAGCAACGGCGCCTACAACCTGCAGCGAGACCACGGGTACTACTACCAGGTACAGGCTCAGTTGTTGGTCACAGGAAAACAGCACTGTGACTTTGTAGTTTGGTGCACCAAGGAGGGAAACCAGGAGCTCTTCATTGAGCGCATTGCCGCGGACCACCAGTTTTTCAGCTCTGCCCTAGCTGCTGCCACCACCTTCTTTAAACAAGGAATTCTTCCAGAGCTGTTAGCCAAGGCTTTTACAAGCCCACAAATCCTACCCCCGCCACAACCAACTGCCTCACAAGCTACATGGTGCTACTGCAAAGCAACAGTGCAGACTACAGGCATGATTACATGCCACTGCGAGCAGTGCCAGATCAAACTATTTCACTTGAAGTGTCTCGGGTTGAAAAATATCCCCAAGAGGAAATGGCTGTGTCACAACTGCAGAGTCTTGGCATCAGTTGGCAAGACGGCGTAATGTTTGAGGGTCTGACAAATGTACCCAGTATGCTTGCCACTTTAGAGAGTTGGCTCTTATTTTTTATATATATATATATATAAATCTTGTATTTTATTGTTAATCTTCTATTTTATTCTATTGTCTGTAAATAGTACTATTATATACATGTCATTATCCTTTTAAATAACTTGTTTGCACTGACTTGTTTGACTGTGAATTCTGCTTCTAAATGTTTACATTAAAAGACATTCTATTCCCTATGTGCTGACTCCAGAGTTAATTGCACTGACATTTTCACACAGTATGCAACTTAAATTAAATATCACAGACAAGAAGTTGTTGAAGTATATGTACATGGATTTATTCTTCACAGCAAAAGTATAAGAGAAGATTGAATTGAAAAAGTCACGTCACTCATTTACAGAAATGTACATTTTTACAGAGTGTGACAATATTTACAGGGAGGATCTCAGATAATGATCAAGTCAAAAGGAATTGCAGAAGGACAGATGTTAGTCAGAGCACAGGCAACCCTTACCATTTTGTCAAGAGTAGTAAACAAAGCATCATCATCAGTGTTGTACAGTAGCGATATTGGTACAGGACCCTGCAGCACTGTATATTTTGACTTTGCAAACCCAATCACTCGTTCCACGTTAATGCGCACAGAGGCTAACTTCCGAGTATCCTCCAACTCCACAGGACTCAGCTGCTTTTTACCTCTGGTGAATGCAGGAACTACTACTTTGGCACAATAAAGGCCCACTTGTTCTTCAATTGTAAAACCTCTGTCTGCTAAGATAACGTCACCAGGTAGTAAATTATCTAAAAAGCCACTGTTTTCTGTAACATGGGGATCTGTTGTTCTTCCTCCATATCCCCTCGAAATGAATGAGATCACACCCTGTGGAGTAATTCCTATCAAGTATTTCATTGTGTTATGAGATTTATACTTTGAGTATGTTTGACATTTTGCTCTCACGTCTGAAGGTGTTTCTGTAAAGATTTCAAAACAATCAATCACACTGATGCAGTCAGGAAAATGTTTCCTGAATCACATAGGTAGTGATGTCTTTACATCTTCTCTTTCAGGCCAAATCACACACTTGGGGACCATGTTTTCATCCATGATGGAAAGTACATTTTCAACCACTCGTGAAACTGTTGAACTACTCACATTAAACAGATAGCCTAGGAACTGCATTGTCAGATTCATACGCAATCGCATACAGGTTAACAACACTTGCTGAAAACATGTCATGGTCAGGGTACCTTTCACGTGCAAACGGACAAGACTTAACACGGACAGCAGAAGCGTAAAACTCGGCAAACCAGTCAAACATCTCACTTTCTCGTCATTGCTCTGAAGAGATTCTTCGGACAGCAGATCACAGGAAACCAGCTTTAACTTCAAGTTAATGTTGTCAACGCGTAGATTTTGACACTGCATCTCCAAAGCAGCAATGTCAGCTATAGTGAGATCTGTTTGGCAACACGCATTACGGTGAGCTACATCATCATCAGCATCAAAATCCAGGTTCTCCTTTTCGTTGTCACAGTACAACAGTTCCAGCAGGGAATCAGCAGCGGCGAGCTTGCCCTCTGCCTCGCGTTTTTTTCCTCTTGAGATGCTGACGTTGGTTAAACTTCCCTAAGCTGGTTTCTGCCCGTCGTTTTTGATGAGGCGTCATGTACTGGAACACACTGGGCACGTAGTCCGGAGATAAGGGGTTGTTGCTTTTCTTGCCTGCAATGACAACATCAACACATTAGCAACGCCATACAGACATAGCAGTTTATGGCACAGACCCGGTCGTTTTTTTGCACACATCTAGGTCCTACCTGACTGCAACAATAGTACTTAAAAAGTTTAAGTATCCATTGTTAAGACGTGAAACACGTCGAGTGGCCAGTGTGTTTACTGATGCGCTAGAGCTATGTAAAAGTAGCCAGACAGAAGGCCACCACACTGCCCTCGTTGATTTCCATTATTTTCTCCAACCATTGCTACAGATTACAGGAAACTGAGGGGATTGAAAAGAAAAATGTTCCTCTTGTTTACAACATTTATTTGTGGGGCATTACGCCTGATATGCCCTCACATACACAACAAGGGCATACAAAGGGCAAACAAAGGAACGCAAGGTTAGCTAGTCCTTAGCTAATGGTGCTGGCTACTACAGAAACAAGGGTGATAGTGGGTTGTTTTAACCTATTTGGTTAAACACACTGGCCGCCATGCAATGTAAAGCCTTTGCATGATATCTTTATTCGACACTTACCTCCAACAAAGTGGTCACTACACAACCGCTGGTATACTGAAGGTTGCCAGTCTTTCCTGTTGATCGCCACGATCCATCTTCTCCGTCGCTCAAGGTCAGTGGGGATCCGGTAAAAAGACAAATCTTTCCTCGTCTGCTGACTGTTGGTACACCCAGGCGTGTAACAATATGCCGGCATGATGTAAACCTTACTGATCGAATCGATATTTTCCTTTGAATGTTCCTCGCTCCTCCGTTGTTGGCTGTGGTAGACTACTCGTTTTCACGTCCAAAATGGCTGACGCTTTTGTTGTGACGTCACATGGGATGGATCAATAGGTTTAGTCTTTTTCTTTGATTTATTTACTGATGTAATTTGAACACTTGGGGGCAGTAGTGGGCATAGGCCCACCTGTATATAGGTAGGAAGTAGGTGGTGATCTGTGCAGGCACCTGGGTGATGGGCATATGATTTTTTTTACCAGTGCGAGAGAGACCATGTTGTTTGCCCTTCTGGAATAACAAATAAACCAGCCTCAACTCAAAACTTCTGCCTGGAAATTGGACTATTTCTTGCCTGTGTACATTACCTGCCCATGGTGCCTCAAGTGTTCGTTTGATTTTCTTTAATTTAAGTTTTGTTTGATTTGTTTGACAAACGGCCACTACGATAGTCTTGTAGTGTTGTTTTTGTTTATTGCCTTATGAATTACACGGTAAAACCGGTTAAACTGTAAACAAATAAATTTGCAATATTTAGCATTTTTTTAGCATTCAAATACACACATATTTTAAACCATGCATTTTAAAGCTTCACAGTAAAACACATGAACATATCACAGCCAAAGTTGAGCTGGCTTTAACTCACATTTTACAACATTATAAGCCACATATAATTTCCCTTTGAACACATCATCCTCAATCTGTTTGGTGAACGAAACAAGTGCTAGCATTTCGCTAACTATCCGCTAAAGTACAAAACCCTTAGAAACAGCTAGTATATTTCAATAGTTTAATGCTAATCTGCGTAACAGCCCATACAGAAAAAACACATTTCCCGATTGTTTACAACGTTCAAAATGAACTTGCCGCGTTGGGCAATGTATCAGAATGTAAGTCAAAGTATTGAGTTTCATATTGTTGGTATGCTTCTTTTAATGACGGAAAAGAAGTTCCTGTTTTATCCCATTTTTATTTTCTTAACTACATCACTTCCGGTTTTCATCAAGACCCAAATCAATGCGATCTAAACAAAATATACAACCTCCCGGGAGGAGTGAAAGGAGTGAACACAACATTATGATTAGAATCAAAGATAACCCTGAGGTACTTAAAGTGTTCAACCACATCAAGTTTCTCCTCATCCACCATGACTGATGGTTGCTGTCCCTCTGTTGGCTGCCGGGAGTAAAACATACAGACTGTTTCTTTTTTTATTCAAATGTAAACATCAGTTTTGGAGCCAATGGGACACTGGCACCGTGGCTCCTGAGAGAATTGCAGCAGCTTCTTGAATTGAATTGGCATGACAGTATAATACAGTGTCGTCAGCATATGGTTGCATCTTTATATTTCTACAGACATTTGGTAAGTTATGGACATTTAGGCTGAATAAAACAGGACCCAATATTGAGCCCTGTGGTACTCCAGCAGAAGAAGTGAGGTATGAAGATGACGAATCACCAATTTGAACTGCCTGTTTCCTGTGCGATGGGTATGATTTCATCCAGCAGAGGGCACTATTTGAAAAGTTGAAATGAGTTGATTTAGCAATAAGCATATCATGATTAATGGTGTCAAAAGCACGCTTTAAATCAAGAAATACAGCAGCTACAAAGCCACCCTGATCCAACAAGCTCTTTAAGTTTTCCAGGAAATAACAGGTAGCTGTCTCTGCTGAATGGAATTTCCTAAATCCAAATTGCATTGGATGAAGAGTGGCATGGCCATTATTTCAATGTTCAGTCAGTTCTGTGGTAACCCATTTCTCCGCTACTTTGGAAATTCTAGGTAAAATACTTATGGGTGGATAGATTTTGTCGACCTTAAAGACGGGGGTGACCCGAGCAATCTTCCATGTCGATGGTACCGTTCCTGTTTTATGGATAGATTTACAAGATGTGCAACTGGGTCAGAAGAGCCTGTTTATTGGTCCTTAAAAGGTCACTAGTAAGACCAAATGAATCTCTGGCCTTTTTAGAGATGAAATATGTGAGCATTTAAAGGGCTTCGCAAGTTCCTCAACTGAGCCAATGAAAAATATATTGATAACTCACAGTAATCTCCAGATTGTCAGTTAGCTCATCATTTACCTGGAGCTGTAGATCACTAAGATGGGGGAGATAACTCATTTAGATTGTTCCATATTAGCTTTTAATCACCATTTGCCCCATTTATGGCCTCAATATAGAATCTGCTTTCACCTTACGGACCATCCTTAAGACTTTATCTCTATTTTTCATTCATTTTATAATTTCATTGTTCAACCAGGGCAGATTATTTCTATGTTGCTTGGATTTACCCTTTTTTTTTTGTGAAGTGCGTTATAATATCATTTACTTTTTTAAGAAGTTATCTGAGCTAGGCTCAATGTCGTTATTTTCCAGAATATTAGAGTTTCTAGATTTTGGATTTCCTCATTCAGGAATTGTTGCTGGCTTTTGGGTATGAAGTAGAACTGGTGACCTCTGGTGAATGCCATTAAATCTCTCTAGGCCGTCTTCAGACGAGCCTTCCATCGTTGCTTCCAGTCTTCCCGATTCTCCATACATCTTTTCACTTCGCTGGTACTCTGGACTCCTGCATCCTTCTTGAGTATGTCCACATATGTTAGTGTGGGACGTCCTCTTAACCGTTTGCTGGCTGGCAGTTATGGGTGCCTTTGGCAATGTCCTGCAAGTCCCATTCTCCTTACAGCAATCTTATCGCTCACCCTGGGTATTCCCTCATACAGGATTTCGTTGGTTACATGTGCACTCTTACTGATGTTAAGCACTGCACGCAGCATCCTGGTGTAGCACCCATCAAGGGACTTCTTTAGGGTTGGCTTCAGGGTCCAGCATTCACAGCCATAAAGGAGAACGGACTCTACTGTCACGTAGAAGAAGCTGAGTTTGATTTGACGGGGGAGATTGGAGTTCCACACACTGGCTTTTAGATCTTGCTCAGTTGAGTTGACCCATGAGCCCAGGTATTTGAAGTCGCTGACTTCTCTCAGCACAGTGCCTCCTGCTGTAGTCAGAGGTTGATGTTCCGGTGGAGTGTTGTAGGTGATGACCTCAGTTGTCTCGGAGTTTAGCCTGAGGTCGACCTTGGCGCACTCTAGCTCTACCCTGTTCAGTAGTGTTTGTGCTTGTTCCATGTTGTCAGAGAGCAAACTGATGTCATCCGCATAGTCAAGGTCTGTGAAGACCACTGCGGGGTATCGACTCGACCTCCTTGGAGATAGTGTGAAGCCAAGTTCCTGCTCTCTCCCACTGATTGCCTTCCTGAGCGCATAATCAAGGACTATGATGAAGAGGAAGTGTGTCCCCCTGCATAACTCCAGCCAGGATGCCAAACTTCTCACTGTTGCCGTCTGGGGTCACCACCTTGGCCCTTGTTCCAGCATACATGGACTCTATTGCTCGGAGTAGGTTGGGGGGAATACTGTATGCCTTTAGGATCTTCACCATCATGCCTGGGTGGATCGAGTCAAATGCCTTTTTTGAAGTCTATGAAGCATAGAACTCACTGGCGCCATCTATGGGGGGGCAACGACCTTTTTGCACTCCCAAAGATAAAGTTGGGGGGGCAAAACCCCCCCAATAATGAAACGTGACAAATATCCAACAGCACTGAATTCATGTTAAACTGACGATTGAAACCAAGTAAACAAATAATCGCCTAGCTTTGAATACAAACTACATAATATAGAAACGCAATCTAAAATGTTATGATCGGACATGACCCGCCCCCTTCTCAGTTTGCAATACAGTGAACCCTCGCTATAACGCGGTTCACCTTTCACGGTCTCGCTGCTTCACAGATTTGCATCGTGCATTGTGTTCTGCATTCTGATTGGCTAAACAGTCTCTCCGCTTCTTCTCTACCTGTGTGTCAATAACGTTGCGGTTTAATATGTACACGTACACGTTCATTACAGTTCTCAAACATAATCGATGGTGGCATGTCGGTATATAAGAATCTTTTCCCCCCAGAAGAAAAAAGAGCGACAACACCGATAACTATGTTCTTCTCTCGAAAAAACACACCTGCACCGCGGGCTTTAGAAGAAAAAAACGCTACAGAGCGGAGTCAGGATGCAGCGGCTCAGTCAGAAGAGCAGTGAAATACACGCGAGTCACTATTTGTCCCACTGTACTTTGTATTTTTTTTTATAATCATTTTTCATTTTCTCCCGTTCTAATCCAATGACTCGGGTCGCGGTGGGGCGGTGCTGATCTCCGCAATTTGAAGCCTTCAGTTCGTATTGATGATTAAAATGATTATTTTACCTGACAGTAGGCTAGTTATTTGTAAAAAAAAACGGTTTTGTTCTTTTATTGTTTGTTTAGTTTTACTGGCCTAGGCTACCTGTTCATTTCTGTGGCCATGAACGAGATGTAGGCTATTGCTGAAGTTTGTAAGTTAGATATAGGCTATATGGTTGGTGCACGTTTGAACTTTTGCACTATTGTCGGTTGTCTCTCGAATTAATTTCAAAGAAAATTGCACTAAACTTACAATGCAATAAATGTAATGCTTGCAATAAACTGTTTATTGAATAAATAATTTTCCATACAATGTTTAAAGTCGTGAGTTTTTTATGCATCCCGCTTGCAATAGTAATGAATGAAAATGACTTGCGCTGTTTCTAAGTCTTTGATCTTTCAACATGACGTCACGCCCCCCCAATGTTGACATGAAGATGGCGCCTATGATAGAACTGCTGTCAGGTTGTTCTTCTTCACCTCCTCAATCATTCTCCTTAGCGCCAAGATCTGGGATGTAGTGGTGCGTCCCTCTCGAAAGCTGTTCTGAGTCGTCCTCAGAAGAGGGTTGATTGCCTGCCGGACCCTGTTTAGGATCATGGGGTTGTAGACTTTCGCAGTAATGCATGTCAGGCTGATGCCTCGATAGTGGTCTGGCTTCGAGAGGTCTCCGGATTTAGGCACTGGCACGATGTTTGATAGAGACCACATATCAGGCAGCCGATTGTGCAGCAGGGCAAGGTTGCAGAACTCCAAAATGATGTCGTCCATGTCACAGTTCTTCAGCATCTCTGGGGGTATACCATCCGGACCAGCACTCTTTCCTACTCTTACAGTGGTTTTTGCTCTGGCAAGTTCTTCCTCAGCTGCCTCTGCTGGTTCTCCCAGCAGCCTTTGGAAGTGGGTAGTCCAGGTTGTCACCCGCTCTTCCGGGCTGTGTCCCTCCACCTGTCCCTCCTTGGTCCTCTTCCGCCCCGTCATCTCATTGATGACCCTCCAGGCCTCCCCATACTGCTGTTCGCCTTGCGCCTCCTGCACCCTTCGCACTCTCTCCATCAGTTCCTCCCCTTTGATGGTGTCACAGGGCTCAGGAGTGCGACCTATTTTCTCAATGGTGCGCCTAAAAAAAATCTCACGTTGCACCGGTGCAACCACCCGTTCGAGGAAAAAAAATTAAAAAAAGTCTACGAGACTCTCAAATGTCTCCCTGTGGTTCAACAACAGACACACGTTAGACCCATATCGTGGTCTAAACCAATCAGAGATAGTGAAGGGCGGGACCCCCCTCTGATTGGCCCGTGTACGCTTGTGTAAAACGAGCGTACTGTAGTCAGACAGAGAGGTGATGAACCTCGGCTCGTCAGATAAACAGTGGATGTAGCCGTGGGTGACAAGATGAAAAGAACGATTGACAACTTTTTGGTTAAGTTAAGGCCTGATTCGTCCGAAAATAACCACAACCAATGCTCTGACACGGAGCAATTAACCTCCCACGTTATGTCAAGCCCTGGTCCGGAGCTATCATCAGATAATGAGCTAGCATCCAGAGCTAGCATCAGATAATGAGCCACATACGATCGACTCCGAGCCAGAACCAACTGAAATTAAAAGGGGTAAAGTATATACATATCTAAGAGATTGGCTTGACCAGTTTCCCTGGCTAAGATGCAGTAAAACCGATAATATAATGCACTGCATTTACTGTAAAGTGTGGCAATAGTGCATTTGTGACTGGTTCTAAAACATTTCGAATTGAAACGCTGAAAAAGCACAACGCATCTATAAAACACATTACCTACTCAGTGTCCCCGCTCCCCGCTGCCTTTCAGCGGCAGGCAGCAGCTGAAAGCACCTGATCGTTCAGGAATGTGTCAGTGTGTAAGGCCGTATCTTGAGGAGAGGAAGACCGGTGAATATACACATATATATATATAACATATATATATATATATATATATATTTATATATATTTAACCCAACTACAGGAGTTGGCCATCCCAGGGGCCTGTGACTGCAATGGAGGACAGTCCATAAGACATTGAGCCATGAGATGTTCAGTTTGAAGCCCTTAAAACACTTGCAATTTTAATTTAGATTTTCTTTTTATTTAATTTATCTTGAGATGTTTTAAGTTTAAATTTCAGGTAAGTGAAGCACTTTAAGCACCAACACTTTTTCAGTAAGTTTCAGTAAGTAGTTAGTAAGTTCAGTAAGTTTGTAGAATTGTGCTTCAAATAAGAACTTTATTTTGACCAGATTGCTAGTTAATAGACATATATGGACAGCGATTTAAAAAAAAAAAAAATAAATAAATAAATAAAGTGAACCTGTAAAACTGCGGTGTTAAATGCAATGAGTTTGAAAATTTGGGTGGACCTAACTTTTGTGCTGGTGCACCTAAGAAAAAAAAGTTAGGCGCACCAGTGCAATAAGTTAGTCTGGAGCTCTGTGTCATACGTTTTGAAAAGAAACTGTTTGGCTTCATTCAGCTCGCCACGACTCTCTGCAGTTGGCTCCCGCTCAAAGTTGAGGCGGGCTTCCTCCACTTTCCCTCGTGCTGCTACGACCTCTGGGTGTTTGGATCGCATGGAGGTTCGGACTCTTTCCATCATGGGTACGCACAGCCTGGTCGCCTCCTCATTCGCAGAGACGAATCTCCTGTATTCGCCACTAGGATCCGCCTCCCTGTCCAGCTGGTGGAATCGTTTCCTCACCTCCTCTGTTTATCTGGTTTGAAGGCCAGGATCACTCGAGAAGGCTTTCCAGTTGTATCGGATCTTGGGACTTGGTTTGGGGACCCTGAGGCTCAGGGGAACTCTCATGGAGACCATGCGGTGGTCTGAGCCCACTGAACTAAAAGTACTGTATGGCTCAGCATTTATGATGGAGTTCCTCCACTTCTTCCGCACTAAGATGTAGTCTAGTTGCCGTAGTGTTCCTGTGGCACGGTCTTGGAAGGTCAACCTCTTTCCTGCTCTCTTCCGGAAGATGGTATTTGCCGCCAGGATCTCGTGCTCCGTGAGGAAGGCAGTGAGGTAGCTGCCGTTGCGGTTGGTAGAGTCTTGGTAGGGGAAGGGTGCGTCCTCTGGTCCTAGCCTTGCATTGAAGTCCCCTGGGATTGCCAGGAAGTTGTGCACTTGGACTTTACGGACCGCTGTTACAAGGTCCTCAAAGAACTTCTCCACCACGTAAGATGGTGCCACGTTGGTGGGTGAGTACACGACTATGACTGTTATTACTGGATTGCCCGAGCGCTCAAAATCCTGTCGGTGTGGTAAACCGACGGAGAGCCTTACGCACCTGGGATCCCAGCATTAACCCGACACCGCCTGTTGTGGCCTGGGCCTCGTTCCTCCATGCAGATGCAGAAATGAACGTGCATCTCTCCACTCTGCTGTAGACGATCGGGTCATCAGTGTGCACTCTCCTGTGTTCTTGGATCCCTAGGATCTCCACTCCCTGCTCCTCAGCACAGTGTGCTAGCTCTATCAATCTCGCCTCTTCTCTCGCTGTGCATGCGTTGAAGGTTCCCATAATAAATGGTCTGTGACAGCGCATGAGTGCATTGGACGGAGTGCTGTGATCGGACAGGACCCTCCCTGGGACAGTCCCAGGGTTTGAGGTCCTGTCGTCATGGCGTCCTCCAGAAGGAGGACCAGCACCACTGGCCGCGGCGATGTTCCTGTGGACTCCCGCCACTGGAAGTATAGGATTTGGGATGACTCTGCTCTCCATGGTTGGCTTTACTATGCTGTTAGCGAACTGTGGGGCGCAACTCCTCATAGTCCCGGTTTTAGATCAGAGTGTCTTTCTCCTAGACGGGTTGCCATCTAAGGCTATGAGCCCCATCTGCCCATGCTATATGACCCATAGCTGGGACAGTGGTTGGCAGACGCCAGGGCGTGTGGGCCTGCACGCCATGCCTCTGGGGCCCACTGCTGCTCCGAGATCCCCTACAGATTGGCCTGGGACGTCGCGGACCCAGTTACCGTGTGTGGCCACCAGGAGGCTCTGCAGGAGTCCTGGTGGTGGAGAGGCTGTGTACCGGCAGGGGGAGGCTTACGCACTCGGCTCCTCTTTTCACCCCCACTAGGAGGGGCTAGCTGGTGGCAGTAGCTGAAAGCAGAGAGTAGCAAGCGGGAGCAACATGCAACACACAACATGCGACATGCACTAACTACATGCACTTCTACGCACTACTACTGCACTGACGCGTCACACGCACCCTGTGTGTAAGCACACACACACATTAAATGCCTCCTCTTAATTTCCCATGAGCACAAGATAAAATTGTGATCTGACAGGCCAGATAATAGATAATAGATAATTCAGGATTATTAGTAAATATTAGATCAATTGTTGTATTTGACGTATTAGTTATTCTTGTAGCTCCTTTTATAATTTGTCTCAAATTGTACTCATCCATCAGCTGTTTAATTTTTTCCCTGACTTGATGTCCCAGGTGATATTAAAATCAGCGAGTAGGATGATTTCCTTCTTCGAGTTGCAGTGATTTAAGATTGTCTGAAGATGATCATAAAACACATCCTTTGCTGAGGTGGATCCACACCAATCACAGTAAAAGACATTGCAGAGCAGAGTGATGCATTTAGACCAAAACACTCAGCGTTAACGTCTTTAGGCCACCTTATTAGTTCATGTTGAAACTTCTCTCTGACAGATTAATACTCCCCCACCTCGCCCTGCTTCTCTAGCCTTTCTAAATACCGTATTTTCCGCACTATAAGGCGCACTTAAAAGCCTATAATTTTCTCAAAAAACAAAAGTGCGCCTTATAACCCGGAGCGCTTTATATATGGATTTATTCTTGTTAGCTTACAGAACCCGAAGCGATTTTGTGTGGTACATGGCGCTCTGTCAAAATGTTTTAGTAAGACTTTGGTAAACTACAAAGCCGCACCGCAGCATTACGGCTACAGTAGTCATGAGCGTAGCGGAGTAATATATATTGTGATTCACCATAATAATAACAAAATTGAACAGTGGGTTATTGAACAGAGAGCAGCGGTTAGAAGCGTCTCTACAGTCTCTATTCAACTGAAGGCAACAGCGTTAGCACGGGACATGAATATCAGTGTCAACAGGGCGTTCAAAGTTAAACTGCGAGCTGCGTGGGAGCAGCTGTGACAGAAGGCGAACACACATTCACCAAGGGAGGGAGACAGCGCCGGGCGACTTTCGCTACTATCTGCCAATGGATCGTGGATGCCTGGGCTAAGGTATCAGGCTCAACTGTGGTCCTAGCTTTCACGAAGGCCGGTGTTCAGTCGATTTGTGCTACTTTTCGAGAATTGCTACTTTGTGGTTTTGCGCATGCGCCGAGCCGATTTTATAAGTTACGTTTTTCGAATCATCACTGAACTGCCAGGTAACGGCAACAACACTGTTTTGTTTCGCTTTATGCGCCTTATAGGCCGGTGCGCTTGAAAAAAGTTTGAAAATAGACCATTCATTGAC
The DNA here is from genome assembly GCF_027942865.1 of Odontesthes bonariensis. NCBI lineage: Eukaryota > Metazoa > Chordata > Actinopteri > Atheriniformes > Atherinopsidae > Odontesthes > Odontesthes bonariensis. The sequence continues at coordinate 2,567,104 of NC_134524.1, forward strand.
AGTGCGCTTTATAACCCAGTGCGCTCTATAGTGCGGAAAATACGGTACATTATATCCTGGAATGCTGGTAGCTGCTGTAGATGATGATGAATGTGTCAACCAACTTTCAGATACTCCAAGTATATCAATATTAGAGTCACTTAATAAATGTTCCCTTTGCTCAGTTTGTGTTTTTCCTGGTTAAAAACAGCAAAGTGTTTCCTGGTTTCATCTCCTCTCTCTGAGCTGCAGATCCAGATGTGCTTAGACTCAACATGTGCTGCAGGCTGAATGATCTGCTGGAAGAAAATCAGCGGGCAGATTGTTGTGGTGGGACGTGTTCTGGCTCTCAGTCTGCAGATTTGGGAGGTTCAGGAGCTAATCTTCATTATTTGTGTTTAAAGTCTCTGGTTTACATGAATTGAACCTGGTGGTGGTAATATTCTGGGTCTTTAATGGTTAGATGACAGGTTTGTAGAGTTGTTTTAACAAAGTGAAACAAAGGTTGAGTTAAAACGGACTGTGTTTCCCTGATGGTTGTTGAGCTGAATGGCTGCAGACCTCTGAGTTGTAAGCTGGAACAGAGGGTTAGTGTAAAGAATGTCATGTATTACCACCACAGTTACTTTTATTCCTTTAAACCAGTGATCATCAACCTTTTTCAGCCCAACCTCTACATGGTGTTTAAGTGAACAACTTGGACAAGACTCTGGTTCCTTCCATCATTTAGAAATATTGTAGCTCAAGATCCTTTTTAGAGTTTCATCATGACAAAAAAAATTTGTAAAAGAGCAAAAAGCAAAAGTTTACTGCTTAAAAAGCTGAACGTGTGCAGAACACATCAGAGCACAGTGCTGATAGCTGAGGGCACTTATAAACGCACCCTCAGCGTTCACGTTTGAACTGAGATATTGAGACCTGTGTGGCTCGGTCTGTCCAGCTCCAGTTAGAATATGTTGGTTAGCGTAGGTTAGCTTAGAGAAATCTTTTGTGTGAATTTCAAAAGGACCTAAGTCTTCTTCCTCTCTGTCATTGCAGAAACATAGAGCCCAAGAGGGATCCAGATGGCACTGCTGTAAGGACTGTGGGAAAGTTATCAAACGATCAAATCTGAGGTATCATCAGATAATTCATACTGGAGAGAAGCCATACAGCTGTGACCAGTGTGACACCAACGTATTCAAGAGACACCAACGTATTCACAAAGGAGAGAAACCTTTCATCTGTGGTCAGTGTGGGGCAGCTTTCACTAGATTATCTCGTCTAAAGGAACACCAACGTATTCACTCAGGAGAGAAACCTTTCATCTGTGGTCAGTGTGGGGCAGCTTTCACTGGATTATCTAATCTAAAGAAACACCAATGTATTCACTCAGGAGAGAAACCTTTCATCTGTGGTCAGTGTGGGGCAGCTTTCACTAGATTACCTAATCTAAAGAGACACCAACGTATTCACTCAGGAGAGAAGCCATACAGCTGCGGTCAGTGTGGGGCAGTTTTCACTAGATTATCTCATCTAAAGGAACACCAACGTATTCACTCAGGAGAGAAACCTTTCATCTGTGTTCAGTGTGGGGCAGCTTTCACTATAGTAGGTAGTCTAAAGAAACACCAACGTATACACACAGGAGAGAAACCTTTCAGCTGTGACCAGTGTGGGGCAGCTTTCACTCAATTGTCTGATCTAAAGAAACACCAACGTATTCACACAGGAGAGAAACCTTTCATCTGTGGTCAGTGTGGGGCAGCTTTCACTCGATTAGATAGTCTAAAGGAACACCAACGTATTCACTCTGGAGAGAAACCTTTCATCTGTGGTCAGTGTGGGGCAGCTTTCACTAGATTATCTAGTCTAAAGGAACACCAACGTATTCACTCAGGTGAGAAGCCTTTCATCTGTGGTCAGTGTGGGGCAGCTTTCACTGTATTATCTCATCTAAAGAGACACCAACGTAGTCACACTGCAGAGAAATGATTGGCTTAAATCAACATCAATTTTTACGGCAAAAAAAGCAAACCTTCACCTGGGAGCAGCAACAGGAACTACCAATCAGAAGCCTTACCTTTGTTCAGATTAAAAATCTTCTTTGTGGATTACCACCTTCTCTTGTCAGGACTTTAGTTCTGAATGTTTTGTGGTGAGCACATGTTTGAAGAACCATTGAAAGTGCGTTATAATTTGTTGGGATTGCTTTAACTGGGGACGGATCTCCCGACATTCAAGACAAACATGGCATCAATTGTGAGTTTAATGGACAGAACAAAATGCAGTCTGTTTGAAAGTAGAAACATGTTTATTCTGTTATACGGAACATATTTGTTTTGTTTAAAGTTAAGATCCACAAAGTAGCTTTGCACCAGCTGTGGGTATTTCTGTAAACATCTGAAGAAGCAATATATCATTACAGTTTGATGTGAAGTCGAGCTTTACACTCGTCTGTATTTTATTGTTCTGCATTTCATTAAAGATCAGATGTTAACTTTTCTCATGCTTTTCATGTTCTTGCTACACAGATATTTTTGAAGAAAATGTGTGTTTGGTTACGAGGGAAAGTTGACCCTCATCATCTTCCCCAAAGACCCAGAAATCTTTAACGCAGTCTGAAAAAGGTTTGGAGTTGTTCCCTGTACTTCGCAGACAGCTGTATGATGCTCATGACTGAAGCTGAAAGTTAAGGCTGTTCCAACACTAAAAGGGCACGAGGCTCAACTTCAAGCTGTGAAACTCTTTCAAATGTCTGTTGTGTTGGAATCAGATGTATGAACGCATTTTAGTCCAAACGTCATGGCTGCACTGAGGGAAAAGGCAGCTAAGCAGGCTAACGGTACTTTGAATTGAACCGTTTAACAGGAGAAAACTGAACTGATCTGTTTGTTGCTTCTACAACTGCTCAGTTACTCACACAATCAGGTACTGAGCAGATTTACCAAACAGACATTCTGCTGTAATCTCAGATGCTCTCAGTCGCGCTGCTCACGTTGTTTTAGTCCACAACTCTTCTTCTTCTTCTTCTTCTTCTTCTTCTTCTTCTTCTTCTTCTGCCCCGACGGCTACACAACTTACCCAGAACACCTGGTGGCAGAGTGTGCACACGACACCCTTATACTTTATTGGATTGTATCTACAAACTCAAACGCTGATCATTTAAACCTGCTTCAGGGTGTTTTTGTTCCTTTTTTTTTTAGTTTAGTTTAGTTTATTCCAAGCAAAAATAATATACAGAACAAGCGGCTAAGTACATTACAATTTTTGTACAATACACAAACTTAACTTATTCGTAGTATTTTAGAAGTACATTTATACAACTTACATTCAAATAAGCTTGGAAAGTTCTCTGTAACAGCAGCTGATCTTTAATTATAACTAATCCTGCAGGGATATAATTTACCTTCAGGGATTAATGAGTATTGTTGAGTTGAATTCAACTGAGCTCATTTACAAAACTGATTTTGTTTGATTCATTGAAATGTTGATAAAACTTTATCATAAAATCACATTCACCTAGTTAATGATAAAGTTTCCCGTCTCATGGCCTCCCCGTCCCAACGAGATGCTGTAAAGTGTGGTTGAGGTGCAGCTTTGAGCTTTCTTTCTGAGGCAGAAACTGAACTGTTCTAACTTTTGTCAGTGTGAGGTCCCAGCCTGGAGCCCTGAGGCGCCCCTGAGTGTGAGAGTCTTTCCCCTCGCCATCCTGGACACATGCCTAAAGTCTCTGAAGGATAGGTGGAGGCTCTAAGTTATGGGGAAATGTCTTCATTTGTAACATTCAGTCACAAAACAAAAGAAACTCCTTAAGGCTAAAATAACTTTAATGATTACAAATCGGTGGAGGTCTGCTCGGGGCCCAAATGCTAATTACTCCTTTCAACAGGGTGAGAAGGAGCAGGAACAACGAGCGCACAAAGACAAAAGGTGATGGAGCAGAGCTGATGACCCCCTGAGAAATCTGCCAGGAGCCGCCACTGAGTTATTATGATAAAACCTGCATGTAAAGCATAAATAAATCGCTGTAGAAGTTAAATAAATCTCCTCTCAGACTGCATCTTCTGCAGCCATCAGAGCTGTTTGTGTTGAGTTCAGCTGCATATTTTCTGATAATCTGCAGTAATCTAAACTGGACTAAAGTCTCTCCCAGCAAATATATACAGGATACAGTGAATTATGATTCCAACTGTTTATTTACAGCTCAGCATAAAGAACATACAATGTTCAGTAGATTTTACATCAAACATTTATTCTTGTTTTAACACTGATGGAGCAACAAGCCTGAAAGAGATACAATTATTTTCTGATATATAACTTCTGTCTTTTGGGTTTTATCTTTTATGTATAATGTATCATTTCTTCATTTTTCAACTTAATAAAATATCTGAGTAGTACACAATCTGCTTCTGCTTCTTTATCATATATTTGTGGTTACATATATATATATCCTACATCACATATGTTACAGAGCAGAAAATTCTATTACTGCTGAGCCTACTATGAATGTTAAAATACGCTGAGTCATGTGTCCCGTATCATGCCTACATGTATCACGTTTGCAGAAACAAAAATCCGGTGAAAATCAGTTTTGTATTCAGTGAGTTGTGATTGATTAAATGCGCTGATGCTTCATGGCTCCAGCCAGACAGATTACACTGAGTGGAGCGGTGACCGGTCCAAGATGGCCGCCCCAGGTTACAGCCATGTTAATGGACGTCCACATGTCAGCTGTCAGGCTGCCAGCAGAGGCCCTGCTCACCAGAGCTGAGGCCTTCTCCTTCGTCGCCTTGGACTTGTCCTCCACCATTGTCCTCAAGGCCTTCCTACCTGGAATGATGTAGGTGGGGTCCAAAAGGTTGACAAAGGCCTAAGGGTGACATTAAATGAAATACAGTTCATGAGGTAAACATGCATCGATTCTCTAAATGCTATACAACTACTAGCCACCGTACCCTGAAAGCTTTATCTTCCACAAAGGAAAATGGTTGCACATCCATTACAATCATATCCACCAACGCAGAATCAAGCTTTTGCTTCCATGACGCGACAAAAATAAAATTCTGCATATCAAGAAAATAAAGGCAGGGCAAACTTGTAAAATGCTGGATTTGAACTCATAACCTTGGAATGCAAAAGTCACTAAGCTAATCACTGAGCTATCAGGTGTGTGACTGTCTGCACCCACCATCCACATCATACAGTAAATAATTACCGGCAGAAGGAGGACTGAAGGTTTGCTTTGGTGTCCGAGGGCTCTCAGCAGGATGGATGGACCGGAGGTGTCCCATCATGGAGGATGTGTTGGCATGAAAGGCCAGTTCTTGTGGGCAAATCAAACACCGCACCTTCAGCAGACAGAAAAGAAAGAGATAAGCACTTTTTAAAATGTGTGGAATAATGGCCGTAAGCGCTTTGTTTGGGATATGCGCTAAATAAACAAGTCCAAAATGAATGTATTGTCCTACATACCTTAGATTCTTAAATGTGCTGCCCCCTTATTTTAAGAAGAGAAGTATATTAGCATGCATACCCATAATAATAATAAAGCTTATATTTACAGTTGAAAAACAAAAACAGGCAAACATCTTTCATCACACAACAGTATATTGTACAATAGTATCAGCTTATTAGGAAAGAGAAAAAAAGAAAGAGAAAAGAAGAGAGAAAAACACAGAAAGAAAAAAGAGAGAGAAAAAGAAAAAAACAGAGAGAGAAAAAAGAGAGGGAAGAAAAAGAGAAAAAAGAGAAAAAAATGAAAAAAAGAAGAAAAAAACAGAGTGAGAGAGAGAAAGAAAAGAGAGAGAGAAAAAGAAGAAAAAAAATAATAAAAGAGAGAGAGAAAGAAAAAAAGACGGAAAAAGAAAAAGAAAGAGAAAACAAAAAGAGAGAAAAAATAAGATTAAAAAAAGAGCGAGATTAAAAAAAATGAGAAAAAAAAGAGAGCGAGAGAGAGAAAGAAAAGAGAGAGAGAAAGAGAGAGGAAAACAAAGAGAGAGAGAAAAAGAGGGAACAAAAAAAAAACAACAGAGCTGCTGTCCTGTTGGCTCTCAGTGTAAACCGTGATGCCATCATTCACAACACGAATGGAATCCGTAACGTGATGGAGGGCTTTGAGTTCTCCCAGGAACCTGAGAGCTTTGTTGTCGGGGGTTACCTTCCTGGTAGGGTCCAAAAGCCTAATGAAAATGAAACAGACTTACTATGAGCAAGGTGAATGATCTTAAAATTCTCTGTAAAGTGTTGGCTAAGCGGCTTGAAACACTCTTGCCACAGATGGTCCACTGTGACCAGAACGGTTTTGTTCAAGGAAGACAAGGTTTTCATAATATACGAAGAGTGTTTAACATACTCTTTGAAAAATCTGGTTGTCATGACACCGCCATTTTGTCCTTAGATGCCGAGAAGGCTTTTGATAGGGTGCCGTGGCAATTAGGGATGTCGAAATTTAAAAAAAGTCTTGACCGACCACTGAGCCTCATTAGTCGATTAAAGTCGGTCACCGAAAATACTATAAGTTCCATTTATGATATCTGTGTCCTGTGGCGCGTCTTTCTCTGCCTCGTGGAACAAGTTATGCCCCCATTTTAGACTGGTTAGGCTCCCATCATACAATCAATGTTAGTTCGTGCCCTTGGTATTAAACATTTTCCCCAATCATTGACCACTAGTTCTAGGTGTACTTGTGGAGGAATAAGGGTTTTGGGTAGAAAAATAATTGCTGTGCCTGCGCAGACACGCACAGCCACACGGCGCAACGGCACCCTTCCAGTCACGGTACTTTTTAAACACGAATCAAACGCGGCACCGAACTCGGGCTGTTAAAAGCACACGTCACAAACAGAGAACGGTGCATTTGGCGGTGTTACAGGAAAGTAGGTCAACCAATGACTTCGTTAAAAAAAAAACTTACCGAATGCCAACATCCTCTGTGGCGTAGCCTATGCTGCACAAAATCCTTTGCAATAAGTTCCTGTCGTCATGCCATTTAAGTACAGATGAATATATCACAACAAGTAGGCTAAGTTAGTCTTGTGTCTTTTGCCATTACAATGTTACAATTATCATTATGTTGTAGTCCACACGCAGCCACATTGGCTTTATTTAGGTTAATAGTGGCGATTTTTTTTTAACTGCGCAGACAGGACCCGTCATGTACGGCGTACAAGTTGCAACCGGTGTAAGAGAGGACCTCTGAGGAGGGCGCTACGTGAGCTCTGCTGCGGTTGTTCTTCCATCGTGGGATGGCTCATGCTCACATAACATTTCGAAAGATATAGTGAGTTTTTTTTTTTTTTTTTTTTTTAAACCGACAGCAGAAAAATTCTAACCGGACGACGTTGATTCGGTCAACCATCGGTCATACGGTCATCGGTTAACATCCCTAGTGGCAATACCTATTTAAAGTTATGCAAAGATATGGTATTAAAGGGAAATTTCTTAGTTGGATTAAACTAATATATGCTGATCCACAGGCCATGGTTTTAACCAACGGACTGACTTCCCAGTCTTTCCATCTGCTACGGGGCACAAGACAAGGCTGTCCTTTATCGCTACTGCTATTTATCCTGGCTATTGAACCACTGGCTATGGCTATCCGTAAAGATCCAAAATTAGAGGGCATAAAGGTTGGAGATGTAGAACATCGTATAGCACTTTACGCAGATGATATTCTTTTATTTTGTTCTAATTTGAAATATACATTAATACTAATAGAACTGATTAAGTTATTTGGGTCTTTTGCAGGTTATAAGATTAATGATACTAAATCAGAAATTATGTTCATGAATGAAAATGAGGCACAAAATCCTCCGATACACAGTCCTTTTCGGATTTCCCCAAAATACTTCACCTATTTGGGCATTAAGATTTCTCCATATGTTGATAAGATTGTTCCTGACAATTATAATCTAATTGTGGAAAAGGTCACTCAGCTGGTGAACAGATGGACAAAACTCCCTATCTCTATGATAGGACGAGTGAATGTTCTTAAGATGTCAATTTTACCAAAGTTTTTATACCTCTTTCAATCCATCCCACTTGCACCACCATCATCTTTTTTTCCCTCATTACGAAAGCTTTTTTCTAATTTCATATGGAACAATAGGCGCCCCAGGCTCAGGTTATCACTTTTGTATCTACCTTATGATAGAGGTGGACTAAAGCTTCCAAACCTTGAGTGGTATTATTGGGAAGCTCAAATCAGGGCAGGGATGTTTTATTTTGAAAAAAATAATCCTCCATCTTGGATTTCAATTGAATCACATCAAATCAATATCTCCCCAAACTTATATATGTACTCTGCCAGTAATAACATACTAACTAGCAAGATAAAAAATCCTTACCTTAAAAATACCATTTCAGTCTGGTTTAAAGTCTGTGCACATTTAGCTGAGCCTCCACAAACATTAACACAGTTTTCCCCCATTTATGGCAATAATGCCTTTCAACCTGGTAGGTCTGATGCAGGATTTACATTTTGGGCATCTCAGGGTATAGCTAAGGTAGCAGACCTATATGATGATAGATCTGTCTTCATGTCATTTGAAGAACTTCAGTCTAAGTACACAATCCCTTCCAAACACTTCTTTAAATATTTACGATTGAGAAGCTTTATCCTAAGTCGCCAAGGTGGTAGCTTACTACTACCCCCTCTTTCTACTTTAGAAAAAATAATTCTCAATTTCTTAAACTCCAGAGGACATGTCTCTTTATTGTATAACCTCCTTGTGGGTAATTCCTCAGAATCATCACATAATATCCTTCAAGCTTGGAAAGCAGACTTACAGGAGGATATCACAGAAGAAGACTGGTCTGAAGCTTATACTTTACTTCAGTCACAACCCATAAATATAAATTCTAAACTACTACAATACAAATGGTTGAATAGACTATACATAACTCCAGCCAAGCTACATCGATTTAATCCCAATATTCCAGACACCTGTTTTAAATGTAAACATGGAAAAGGGTCTTTACTTCATTGTATGTGGGAGTGTCCACATTCCTTTTCATTTTGGAAGAAAGTGACAGAGGTTGCTAGTCGGATCATCGAGGAAGAGGTGCCTCTTAAACCAAAACTATGCCTACTGCACATCTATCCAGAAGACTTTACCCCCTCTAATAATGCACAACACTTGCTGAATATTTGTTTTTTGGAGGCTAAGCGCTGTTTGGCCAAAGAATGGAAAACAAAAGTGTTCTTTGTTTTGGCGCAGTGGTTGAAAGGAATGTGCTTTTATTTTGCTTTGGAGAGAATTAGTTATGCCACAAAAGGCAAGCTAGACAAGTTTTGGAAGATTTGGTACATATTTTGCGACTTTCTTGAAAATAATAATATTAAAGTAGAAGGCTAGGATACTGTTGGAATTTGAAATGAGCCCCCCCCCCCTTTTTTTTACTTAATTTTTTTATTATTCTATTCTAATTTATTATTAATTATTATTATTATTGGTTTTGTTTTTATTTTATTTAACTATTATGTATATATGTATTTTCCTTCTCCCCTTCAAAGAACCCACAACTTTATCAGTTCTTTAACGATTGCTCTTGTTTGTGTGCATTGAGGCTGAGACATTAATCAGCTTAAAATAATATGTAATGTGTCTTGGAACATACATTTGGGCTGTTTTTGGACCACACAACAAGGACTTTCTGTCTTAAGAGACTTTATTTCTTTATATTAGGTGGACACTTACAGTGCTCATGCTTTCAGGGGAGACTTTTTATATTATTTCAGTTTGTGCCTTGGGTTTGGGGTTGTTGTGTGTTTGTATAAAAGAACAAAACCTTAAAAAAGAAATGTTTAAAAAAAAAAAAAGAAACATCCAGAGCCACCGTGTACAGGCGTGTGCAGGAAATGGGCTACAGGTGCCGCATTACCCAGGCCCAGCCACTTTTGAACCAGAAACAGCGGCAGAAGCGCCTGCCCTGGGCTACGGAGAAGCAGCACTGGACTGGTGCTTAGTGGTCCAAAGTACTTTTTTTCGGATGAAAGCAAATTTTGTATGTCATTCGGAAATCAAGGTGCCAGAGTCTGGAGGAAGACTGGGGAGAAGGAAATGCCAAAATGCCTGAAGTCCAGTGTCAAGTACCCACAGTCAGTGATGGTTTGGGGTGCCATGTCAGCTGCTGGTGTTGGTCCACTGTGTTTGATCAAGGGCAGGGTCAATGCAGCTAGCTATCAGGATATTTTGGAGCACTTTATGCTTCCATCTACTGAAAAGCTGTATGGAGATGAAGATTTCCTTTTTCAGCACGACCTGGCACCTGCTCACAGTGCCAAAACCACTGGTAAATGGTTTACTGACCATGGTATTACTGTGCTCAATTGGCCTGCCAACTCTCCTGACCTGAACCCCATAGAGAATCTGTGGGATTTTGTGAAGAGGAAGTTGAGAGACACCAGACCCGACACTGTGGATGAGCTTAAGGCCGCTATCGAAGCATCCTGGGCCTCCATATCACCTCAGCAGTGCCACAGGCTGATTGGCTCCATGCCACGCCGCATTGAAGCACTCATTTCTGCAAAAGGATTCCCGATCAAGTATTGAGTAATCAACTGAACACAATTATTTGCAGGTTGACTTTTATTGTATTAAAAACACTTTTCTTTTATTGGTCAGATGAAATATGCTCATTTTTTAGATAGGGATTTTTGGTTTTTCTTTGCTTCCCCCCCCCCCAAAATCATCAATATTAAAACAATACAAGGCTTGAACTACTTCAGTTGTGCGTAATGAATCTATAATATATGAAAGTCTAATGTTTATCAGTACTTTACAGAAAATAATGAACTTTATCACAATATGCTAATTTTTTTTTGAAGGACCTGTATTGCTTCTTGAGATGTTTACATAAATACCCACAGCTGATGCAAAGCTACTTTGTGGATATTAACTTTAAACAAAACAAATATGTTCAGTATAACAGAATAAACATGTTTCTACTTTCAAACAGACTGCATTTTGTTCTGTCCATCAACTCACAATTGATGCCATGTTTGTCTTGAACGTCGGGAGATCCGTCCCCAGTTAAAGCAATCCCAACAAATTATAAAGCACTTTCAATGGTTCTTCAAACATGTGCTCCCCACAGAACATTCAGAACTAAAGTCCTGACAAAAGAAGGTGGTAATCCACAAAGAAGATTTTTAATCTGAACAAAGGCAAGGCTTCTGATTGGAAGTTCCTGTTGCTGCTCCCAGGTGAATGTTTGCTTATCTTCCATAAAAATTGTTGTTTATTTAAGCCAATCATTTCTCTGCAGTGTGACTACGTTGGTGTGTCTTTAGATAATCTAATCTAGTGAAAGCTGCCCCACACTGACCACAGCTGAAAGGTTTCACTCCTGAGTGAATACGTTGGTGTGTCTTTAGACTAGATAATACAGTGAAAGCTGCCCCACACTGATCACAGCTGAAAGGTTTCACTCCTGTGTGACTACGTTGGTGTCTCTTTAGATGACCTAATTGAGTGAAAGCTGCCCCACACTGACCACAGATGAAAGGTTTCTCTCCCGTGTGACCTAGTTGGTGTCTCTTAAGATGAGATAATCGAGTGAAAGCTGCCCCACACTGACCACAGCTGAAAGGTTTCACTCCTGTGTGAATACGTTGGTGTCTATTTAGACTAGATAAATCAGTGAAAGCAGCCCTACACTCCTCACAGCTGAAAGGTTTCTCTCCTGTGTGACCTAGTTGGTGTCTCTTTAGATGAGATAATCGAGTGAAAGCTGCCCCACACTGACCACAGATGAAAGGTTTCTCTCCTGTGTGAATACGTTGGTGTGTCTTTAGACTAGATAATACAGTGAAAGCTGCCCCACACTGACCACAGCTGTAAGGCTTCTCTCCTGAGTGACTACGTTGGTGTTTCTTTAGATCAGATAATTGAGTGAAAGCTGCCCCACACTGGTCACAGCTGTATGGCTTCGCTCCTGAGTGAATACGTTGGTGCGTCTTTAGATTAAATAATCGAGTGAAAGCTGTCCCACACTGATTACAGCTGTATGGCTTCTCTCCAGTATGAAGCATCTGATGATACCTCAGATTTGATCGTTTGATAACTTTCCCACAGTCCTTACAGCAATGCCATCTGGATCCCTCTTGGGCTCTACGTTTCTGCAATGACAGAGAGGAAGAAGACTTAGATCCTTTTGAAGTTCACACAAAAGATTTCTCTAAGCTAACTTACGCTAACTGGAACTGGACAGACCGAGCCACACAGGTCTCAATATCTCAGATCAAACGTGAACGCTGAGGGTGCGTTTATAAGTGCCCTCAGCTATCAGCACTGTGCTGATATGTTCTGCACACGTTCAGCTTTTTAAGCATTAAACTCTGCAGCTCAGAGAGAGGAGATGAAACCAGGAAACACTTTGCTGTTTTTAACCAGGAAAAACACAAACTGAGCAAATGGAACATTTATTAAGTGACTCTAATATTGATATACTTGGAATATGTGAAAGTTGGTTGACACATTCATCATCATCTACAGCAGCTACCAGCATTCTAGGATATAATGTATTTAGAAAGGCTAGAGAAGCAGGGCGGGGTGGGGGAGTATTAATCTATGTCAGAGAGAAGTTTCAACATGAACTAATAAGGTGGCCTAAAGACGTTAACGCTGAGTGTATTGGTCTAAATGCATCACTCTGCTCTGCAATGTCTTTTACTGTGATTTGTGTGGATCCACTTCAGCAAAGGATGTGTTTTATGATCATCTTCAGACAATCTTAAATCACTGCAACTCGAAGAAGGAAATCATCCTACTCGCTGATTTTAATATCAACTGGGACATCAAGTCAGGAAAAATATTAAACAGTTGATGGATGAGTATAATTTGACACAAATTATAAAAGGAGCGACAAGAATAACTAATACGTAAAATATAACATTTGATCTAATATTTACTAATAATCCTGAAAGAATCTCTAAGACTTTTAATCTATTATCAGGCCTGTTAGATCACAATTTTTTTGCGTGCTCATGGAAAATTAAGAGAAAGCATTTAATTTTTCAATCAGCTCTGATTGAGGTAATCGGGAGCAGCTGATGGCAGCTGAAGCAACACAGCGTGTTTCTCCTGCATTTATTGCTTAATCTCGCACCTTACCCAAAATACATAAGACTCTTGATGGAAAGCTGATAGTAGAAGATGAACTTCTCAATTTTATTGTTGTGAAAATGAGGACTTTGAGCCAAGATGAAATCGTCACATTGGTGACAAATCATTTCTCGTCTGAGAGGATTGAATCATCAAAGAAAGTCCTATTCGAGGTCTGTACCAAGACGACACAGCGGTTGGTCTCGCACAAAGGTGCACAAAAGGAGATAAACAATGTTAAATTGTGCTTGAAAGTACTGAATGAATGTGGAGACGATATTCCTAAATTCGTCTCCCACTTCCTGGATGAACTGCCTCCCGTCTCATTCACTATCATTGATGTGTCAGTGCTGAAGGGGAAAATGCAACAAATCAACTGTAGCATTGCTGGTATGCAAAAAGTTATGGAAGCGCAGGTTGACGCGTGCGAAGGTTTGTGCGCAGCTACCGAATCTCTGGATAAACGGATGGTTGCAGTGGAGAGGCCGTGCGGCCTTCTTGGGGACACCGGGCAGTCCAGTGCTTCCAATGCAGAGAACCGAAGCCGGCCTCCAACCAGGAATGAAAGTGCTGTTGACCAGACGGACCGTGCACCGTCAAGGCGGACAGTTTCAGAGAAGTACGGCGCTGAAGGAAATTCGGCAATGGATAACCACACTGTTGCGTCTGCGGTACCCACAGATCATGCACTGGAACTGCCTAACTCAATCCCGTGGAACTGGGAAGTGAGTGAGAAGAAACCACGGAAAAACGCGACACTGGATAGCAGAAAACTTTCTACGGACTTAACACACCCCTTACACAAACCCTTACGCAAGACAGCTGGCATCTTTGGTACCGGGACAGGCAGTCCAAACGAAGATGGTGAGTGTTTTTGCAACGAGATTCGATCCTAGCCTTGAAGCTGATACACTCAGTGACAAGTCACTGCGGAATGTAAGGAGGTGGCAGAGATGTATGACCCCGAACTTTGGTCCACGGGCTCGTTTGTTCGGCGCTATTACGAGGCGCATCAACGCAGAGTGCCTGGCGTTTCGGTGCCAGTGACGCTCCCAGTTGGGTCCAACTGTTCTGAGATCAGAGGTGCAGATATGAAGGAGAGGACCGTAATGGATTATCGCAAAACACATGAATGAGGATTGCTTCATACAACTCCCGTGGACTGCGGACTGGGCATAGCGATGCTGATAAAGCAAGAAATTTCAATGTCAACCGCTTGTTAGATATGTGTGACATTCTCTGTCTTCAAGAGACTTAGCTCTCCAAACAAGACCTGGGAAAACTGAATGCCCTGCACAAAGACTTCCACGGAGCTGGTGAGTCCACCACTGACCTCGGCACAAGGATTGTGTGTGGTAGAATACCTGGGGGCGTTGCAATATTGTGGAACAAAGAGTATGACCCTATAGTGTCTGTTACGAGACTGAATGTGCCATCGGCCTTGATATTAATGTCGATAATAAAAGAATGATCATCATAAACATTTGCATGTCCTATGAATCTATCCAGTCAGAAGATGAATTTTTAAGCAGACTAACCTTTTTACAGTCATTTATTGAAGATTGTGATTCTACATGTGTATACATTATTGGTGATTTTAATGCTGACTTATCTGATAGCATGGCCTTATTTACCAGAGATTTGACTGAGTTTTGTCATGATAATAATTGGTTTTTAACTAGCCGGCTCTTGCTGCCTGACAGTAGTTTTACTTATGTGAGTGATGCTTGGCAAACTACCTCCTGGCTTGATCATTTGGTGTACACAGCAGATGCTCATTCCTCAGTGGTTAATATGGTGATTAAGTATGACTTGGCCATTTCTGATCATATGCCTATATCTATGACACTGAATGTTGAAAATGTTCCTGCTTTGGTTCCACACAATGATGCAAGTGATGCTAGAAAATTAGACTGGTTAAAGGTATCTGAGGAAGAATTGTACAAATACTTCTCCTCTACTGACAAGCTGTTGGGTGTAATTGATTTACCATAAAAATTCATTGCTGTGCCAGGACATGAATTGTAAGAATGCTGACCATGGGCGTGAATTATGCTCTTTGTATGATGGCATTGTCAGCAGTCTTACTGCAGCTAGCACCCCTATAACTACAAAGAGAGGTAAAATACATAGTAATGCCAAACCTAGATGGAATGAACATGTTAGGAATCTACATACTGTAGCCAGAGAGGCTTTTAAACTTTGGTGTGCTGCAGGTAGGCCACGACAAGGTCCCCTGTTTCAGAGTAAAAAGGCCACAAACGCCAAATTGAAATATACTTTTCGTTTTATCAAGAGGAATGAAAGCACCATTAGAGCTGATGCACTTGCTAATAGGCTACAGAATGATGATTATTATGACTTTTGGAAAGAGGTTAAAGCATTGAACAACTGCAAAACCTCTCTCCCCTCTGATATAGAAGGGGTGTCAGGTACTGACAATATTGTTGAGAAATGGCGTAAGCATTACCAAGAACTGTTTAATTGCATTAGGAATGATCCCTTTGAAGTAAATAGCATTGATTCAACTGAAAACTTTGTAACTAGACCTGAAGAAATTCTTGAAGCAATATCAGCACTAGATAATAATAAGACGTGTGGCATGGATCAAATCTGTGCTGAGCACCTTAAGTATGGCAGCAAGAAACTCTGCCCTCTTTTAGCAATGTGTTTTACTGGACTTCTTATCCATGGAGTGCTACCTGAGTCACTTTTGTCTATATTTCTTGTTCCAGTTCTTAAGGACAAAGCAGGGAAACTGAATAGTATAGACAACTACAGACCAATAGCACTGTCTAGTATTCCCTCCAAGGTTCTAGAACGGGTCCTCATTACAAGGCTTGATGTTTTTCTAGTAACAGCAGATAATCAGTTTGGTTTTAAAAAGAAACATGGCACTGATATGTGCATATTTGCTTTAAAGGAAATGGTTGCCAAATATGTGAACCAGAACTCTACTGTTTTTATGTGTTTTCTTGATGCCTCTAAGGCTTTTGACAGCCTAAGGTCATCATTAGGATCCTAGTGTACTGGTACAGCCACCAGACAATGCGTGTAAAATGAGGGTGTGGAATATCCTCCCCATTCCACGTATCAAATGGTGTCCGCCAAGGTGGGCTTCTATCTCCTGCACTATTTAATGTGCTATGAATGACTTATCAGTCCAGCTGAGTTTGTGTTCTACAGGCTGTCTAATTGGTAGCTCTGTGATTAACCATCTCATGTAGGCAGATGACCTGGCCATTGTGAGCCCATGTAGTGCTGGTTTACAACAACTTCTTAAGGTATGCACTCAATATGGTCTTTTGTATGACATTAAATTCAATGCAAAGAAGAGCAATGTCATGATAGTGAGGAGTAAAGAGGATAAGAAGATGACATTCCCTGTTTACCATCTGTGTGATAGTCCACTTATGGTGTGCAAGGAAGTAGGGGTGGGCGGTATGCACGGTATCATACCTTATGCGGTATTTTTCACCAACGGTAGAGATTTTTTTGGCATACCTTATACCGCAATAGCTCATGAGTCCGGCATTAATGCAAAGTTTTAAACATCCGCTTGGATATGCCGGGCGACAGTAATCGCAAGACAAGGTAACACGAGTAATTTGTTTTACCACCTGCGGGCTAACCATGCTCCGGAATATGAAACGAGTCAAAGCCGGTGCTCTGTCGATTTCTCCTACTTGTCGAGATTTGCTACTTTGTGGTTTTCCACATGCGCCGAGCCGATTTTCTAAGTTTCGTTTTCACGCCCATAATGTTTTGCTACCCTGCGTCTCAGCTGGTGTGTAACGGTGACATCCTCAAAATCCTGATTATTTTCTCTTTTGGAAGACATGCAAAGTAATTAAACACTTATCGTAGTAACAAGCAGTTAGCTTAACATGCACAAATGGGGCGTCTGAAACATGACGCATATTTGAGCATGTTGAATAAGTGGAAGGCGCCTATGAAAGTTCCATTATCCAAGAGGCAGCGGCTATTCTCTCACAGAGTTTATTCGAGGAAATTGACCTTTTCTTATTTTTAAATATAAATATAACGTATATATTTTTTATTTTTCCTGTGTTTTCTGTTTTGCACAATACATTTAATTTAATATTGCTGCAAACATCCTGATTGAAAGTGTTTATTTGGTGCTATGGTAACCACTGAGAAACTGTTCTGTTGTAATTTATATACAAAAGTACCATACCGCGATATATACCGTGTACCGTCAGTGGCTCAAATTTTACCGGGGTATACATTTTAGGCCATACCGCCAAGCCCTACAAGGAAGTTAAGTACCTTGGTCATATAATTTCAGATTATCTCTGCGATGATCGTGATATGTACCGTCAACGACGTAAATTGTATGCCCAGGCTAATATGCTACTTCGCAAGTTTAGTATGTGTTCTTTTAATGTCAAATGCTCTCTGTTCAGGGCCTTCTGTACACCCATGTATACTGCCCACTTTTGGTGGAAATATAAGAAAAACAGCTACCAGAAGCTCACAGTTGCATATAATGACACTATGAGACTACTGATGCAGTTACCTAGATGGTCCAGTGCCAGCTACCTGTTTGCACACTCCAATGTCCCTGGATGTGATGCAGTCCTGAGAAATGCAATGTATAAATTTATGTGCCGACTGGATTGCTCTCAAAATAGTATAATTGAATCTTTAGTAAATCCAACGAAGAGCTCTGTGAGGTTCTCTTCTAAGCTTAGGCGACATTGGAGAGAGTGCTTATATGCCTGATGGCTGTGTACTTGTCTTGTCTTTTTTTTACTGTGTATTTATATTGTGATATGGACCATGCACTTGTGTCTGATATAAATAAAGAATTGAAAGGCATCCACCAGAGGTCACCAGTTCTACTTCATACCCAAAAGCCAGCAACAATTCCTGAATGAGGAAATCCAAAATCTAGAAGGTCTAATATTCTGGAAAATAACGACATTGAGGCTAGCTCAGATAACTTTATTTAAAAAAGTCAATGATATTATAACGATTCACACAAAAAAAAAAAAAAAAAAGGTAAATCCAAGAAACATAAAAATAATCTGCCCTGGTTGAACAATGAAATTATAAAATGAATGAAAAATAGAGATCAAGTCTTAAGGATGACCCGTAAGGTGAAAGCAGATTCTATATTGAGGCCATAAATGGGGCAAATGGTGATTAAAAGCTAATATGGAACATTTTAAATGAGTTATCTCCCCATCTTAGTGATCTACAGCTCCAGGTAAATGATGAGCTAACTGACAATCTGGAGATTACTGTGAGTTATCAATAGATTTTTTTAATTGGCTCAGTTGAGGAACTTGCGAAGCCCTTTAAATGCTCACATTTTTCATCTCTAAAAAGGCCAGAGATTCATTTGGTCTTACTAGTTACCTTTTAAAGACCAATGAACAGACTCTTGCTGACCCAGTTGCACATCTTGTAAATCTATCCATAAAACAAGGAACGGTACCATCGACATGGAAGATTGCTCGGGTCACCCCCGTCTTTAAGGCCGACAAAATCCATCCACCCATAAGTATTTTACCTAGAATTTCCAAAGTAGCGGAGAAATGGGTTCCCACAGAACTGACTGAACACTGAAATAATGGCCATGCCAGTCTTCATCCAATGCAGTTTGGATTTAGGAAATTCCATTCAGCAGAGACAGCTACCTGTTATTTCCTAGAAAACTTAAAGAGCTTGTTGAATCAGGGTGGCTTTGTAGCTGCTGTATTTCTTGATTTAAAGCGTGCTTTTGACACCGTTAATCATGATGTGCTTATTGCTAAATCAACTCATTTCAACTTTTCAAAATAGTGCCCTCTGCTGGATGAAATCATACCTGTCGCACAGGAAACAGGCAGTTCAAATTGGTGATTCGCCATCTTCATACCTCACTTCTTCTGCTGGAGTACCACAGGGCTCAATATTTGGTCCTGTTTTATTCAGCCTAAATGTCCATAACTTACCAAATGTCTGTAGAAATATAAAGATGCAACCATATGCTGACAACACTGTATTATACTGTCATGCCAATTCAATTCAAGAAGCTGCTGCCATTCTCTCAGGAGCCACGGTGCCAGTGTCCCATTGGCTCCAAAACTGTTGTTTACATTTGAATAAAAAATAAACAGTCTGTTTGTTTTACTCCTGGCAGCCAACAGAGGGACAGCAACCATCATGCAGAGAAATTGATGTGGTTGAACACTTTAAGTACCTCGGGGTAATCTTTGATTCTAATCATAATGTTGTGTTCACTCCTTTCACTCCTCCCGGGAGGTTGTATATTTTGTTTAGATCGCATCGATTTGGGTCTTGATGAAAACCGGAAGTGATGTAGTTAAGAAAATAAAAACGGGATAAAACGGGAACTTCTTTACCGTCATTAAAAGAAGCATACCAACAATATGAAACTCAATACTTTGACTTACATTCTGATACATTGCCCAACGCGGCAAGTTCATTTAGAACGTTGTAAACAATCGGGAAATGTGTTTTTTCTGCATGGGCTGTTACGCAGATTAGCATTAAACTATTGAAATATACTAGCTGTTTCTAAGGGTTTTGTACGTTAGCGGATAGTTAGCGAAATGCTAACACTTGTTTAGTTCGCCAAACAGATTGAGGATGATGTGTTCAAAGGGAAATTATATGTAGCTTATAATGTTGTAAAATGTGAGTTAACGCCAGCTCAACTTTGGCTGTGCTAGGTTCATGTGTTTTACCGTGAAGCTTTAAAATGTATGGTTTAAAATATGTGTGTATTTGAATGCTAAAAAATGGTAAATATTACAAATTTATTTGTTTACAGTTTAACCGGTTTGACCGTGGAATTCACAAGGCAATAAACAACAACAACAACAAAGACTACTGTAGTTGCCGTTGGTCAAACAAATCAAACAAAACTTAAATTAAAGCAAATCAAACAAACACTTCAGGCACCATGGGCAGGTAATGTACACAGGCAAAACATAGTCCAATTTCCAGGCAGAAGTTTTGAGTTGAGGCTGGTTTATTTGTTATTCCAGAAGAGCAAACAACAAGGTCTCTCTCGCACTGTAAAAAAAACCATATGCCCATCACCCAGGTGCCTACACAGATCACCACCTACTTCCTACCTATATACAGGTGTGCCTATGCTCACTACTGCCCCCAAGTGTTCAAATCACATCAGTAAATAAATCAAAGAAAAAGACTAAACCTATAAAGCAAAGCAATTAAAGCTGCAGTCTGCAGGATTTGTTGTTGTCATACGTAAAGTCCTAATTTTTGGCATTTTAAGAGTTTACATGATCTATCAGAACGCTTGAAGTTGAAAACGGTGACCTCCGTAGTCGCAAAATGCAAGAAATGCTTATTTTTTAACCGAAAAATAAAAAGTTATTCAACTTCCTGTCCCGCCCCATCAAAACACATGAGAACTCGTGCACGTAGACGTGCACGCCAGATGCGCTTACACGACTCCTCATTCATCAACTCACCTGTCATTTGCGATCATGGAAGACACAGTAACTAGACAAGCCCGTAATGAAGTTCAATAGTCCAGATAAATAAGCGTGGGGACGAGCCTACCTTGTATCGCGCGTGCACAATCGCTGATTGACAGGCAGCAGAGCCCAGCTCGTAAACCTGATTGGTTACCTTTTACCGGTCCGGTCTGCAATTTTGTAAACAAACCTGCTGGCTTTGGAGGGACCTAGCGGGACATATAGGGGACCTAGAGAACTCATTTTTTTTTTTGTATTGGGGTATTTAATGTACTACTTTCAGAATCCCCGGACAGTTCCAGGCATTACGCTTGAAAAAGAGTTGCAGACTGCAGCTTTAACTAAACAAATAACTTGACAATAATATTAGCAAAATATCAATAATTAATGTGAGCTAAATAATAATGAAAACAATAAACAAATTAACCATTAAATTTACCATTACTCAAAAAGAAAAATAGTATAGCTCCAACAACTACCTTATGTTATTCGTAACAAAAAGTTAAACACGAGTGGCAACCATGTCTGAAGCCAAAGATTCTGCAGGAGAAAAGGACCTTACAACACTGAAAAGGAGGCGAGGACAAGCTAAAGCAGCTGTAACCAAGATGATAATGCCTGTGAATGTAAAAATCCGAGAAAACAAACCTGAAGAGTTGAAAGCAGCATTGGGGGGTTCCGTTGACGTCATCATCCTGAATGGCAGCATAAAGTGAGAGCTCCCTCGCGAAAATAGTTATTTTGCCCCGTTAGACTGTCAAATACAGATTTTCAGATAATACTCGAAAAGACAAGAGGGGCAAGAATGGGGAAGACGCGTACAAACAAAGAAAGCACTGCTGCAGAGCCTGCAAAGGACGAAAATCCGGAGAACAGCTCACCTATACAGGCACAAAATGGCGGAGCTAATGCTAACATTCACCCAAATGCCGCCGCAAGTTTAGCCAAAATTTTGGAGGAAATTCGGGACTTCCGAAAAGACACAAAAGTACAATTAAACGATATTAAATCAGAAATCACCAACTTTAACCAGAAAATAGCGGAGGCTGAAGTGCGAATTGAAAAGGTGGAAGACCGTGTTCAAAACGTGGAGCACGTAATGAACAAGATGCTAAAAGTCATGCATCAGCAAGAAAACAAGCTACTCGACCATGAAGGGAGATCCCGACGGGAGAATTTAAGGATATACAATGTTCCCGAAGGAGCCGAGGGGTCGTCTATGATGCAGTTTGTGGAAAAACTATTGCGGGACACGTTGGAGATCCCCCAGACCATGGAGCTTGATGTCGAGAGAGCGCACCGCCGGAGACAGTAAAGACAAGCCACCGTCAATAATAGTCAAATTCCTCCGCTACAGGACTAAAGAAGAGATTCTGCGCAAGGCTTGGGGAAAGAAGGTCTTCCTGAATGGGAAAATAATATACTTTGACCAAGATTACGCCCCAGCGGTTCTGCAGAAGAGGAAGGAATATGCTGACGCGAAGCGAGTGTTAAAGCAGAGAAATATCCGCTTTCAAACCCTGTTCCCGGCCAAACTACGAGTGTTTTATGAGGACGGGACGCGAATCCTGTATCAGACAGCGGAGGAGGCGACCAAAGACATGAAGGACAGAGGACTGCCAGTCAGTGTGATTACACCGAGGGAGAGTCTGGCTGAACAGCTGTCCCGCTCCGCCTGGGAAACAGTGGGAGGACCGGGCCGGCGAAGGACAGGTGAGGAGCGAGAGAAAAATATCAGGGAGAGACTCCAAGCCTTCAGAAGGCAGCCCTCACCCTCTCCAGAGGAATTATAAGTTTTGACTGACTTTTTTATATATTCATCTCAAGACATCTACATCTATACCCTTACCCCAACTAGGTGAGAATATATACAGACGAGGGATGCATAAGGACACATTTTCTGTGTAATGAACAGAGAGCTTTTTCCTTTTTGTTCCGAGTGCCATGGTGAGGGCCCTCAGCCCACAGGTGGGAGAGGCTTTCCCTCACAGGTAGACGTTCTATCTAGCTTAGCCCAGGGTCATCTATTAGAGACCCCAGCCTTGGAATCACACCTTTTTTTTCTTTCTTACTTATGTTCGTTGTTCTTGTTTGTTCAGGGAGTAGAGCTGTTATGTCTCATTTTGCTGATACACTTACAAATAAATACACATGACTGGTGACAAAGTAAAATGTATTTCGTTCAATGTCAATGGGCTGTTGAATCCAATTAAACGCAGTAAAATCCTATCTAAAATTAGGACAGAACAAGCCCATATAGTTTATTTACAGGAGACCCACTTGACAGATAAGGAACATGTGAAATTAAAGAGAATGGGCTTCACTAATCTGTTTTTTTCTTCATACAAATCAGGACATAGGAGAGGAGTTGCTACCCTCATCTCAAACAAGCTAAACTTTGAAAAAGTATTCGAAATGGGGGATAAACAGGGCAGATTTATTTTAGTCAGGGGACAGATAGATGGGAATCCAATCACCCTATTGAACATCTATCCACCCCCAGGGAGTGATATTAGTTTCTTCCAAAGAAAAAAAAAAATCACTCATATTATGGTAGCGGAAACAGAAGGCCTTTTGGTCTGTGGAGGGGATTTAAATATACATCTACAGCCAAAAGCTAGACTCGTCTAGTAGAAAAACACGCAATATGAAGTCCCTATATAAGAAAGTAAACACACTTTTTGAAGAGGTGGGATTAATTGACATATGGCGAGACTTTTTCCCGAACAGAAGGGATTATACTCACTATTCTGCTCCTCACTCTATCTATACAAGAATAGACTATTTCATAACATTCGGGAAGGATAAAGATAAAATACATACATGTGGAATCGGGACAATAGATGTAAGTGACCATGCACCAATATACTTATCTGTTGATTTTAACCTGTGGTCAAAAAATAACACATGGAAATTGAACTCAAGCCTGCTGAATGATCCGTCTTTTAAGGCACAAATTAAAACGGAAATTAGTCTCTTCTTAGAGTTCAACGACAGGTCTCACCTCCCATGTTATGGGATACTTTGAAGGCTGTTCTAAGAGGGAAAATTATAGCAATACCTACATTTAGGAAAAGAAATAGGAATAAAAAATTTGAGGATTTAAAAAACAAGCTAAAAGAACTAGAAAGAAAACATAAATGGGATCTGGCACAGGATACATTAAGAGAAATTATAAACATCAGGAACGAAATTAATAGTCTGACCACACAAGAAATCAAGAAAAAACTTAATGTTTCTGAAACAGACACACTATGAAAGTGGCTCTAAATCTATGAAAGTATTGGCGTGGAAATTGAAAAAAAAGATGGCGGAAAATACTATTCATAAAATTAGGCATCCAAGAACAAAAGTGATAGAAAATAAACAAAATGAAATTCAGGAAGCTTTTGAAATGTTCTATAAAACCCTATATTCTGAAGTCCCAGGTAGGAGTGTAAACCAAATTGACAACTTCCTGAATCCCCTAGATTAACCCACTCTAGATGGAGAACAAAACGAAATAATGAGTGCGGATATAACTGAAGAAGAACTAAAAGCTGCAATTAGTAGGCTTAAATTAAGCATGTCACCAGGATCTGATGGTTACATGGCAGAGTGGTACAAGGAATTTAAAAAAGAACTAATACCTATTTTACTTCCCACATTGAACTGGGCTTTAAAAAAGGCACAAACGCCACCCAGCTGGAAGGAGGCAATCATTTCAGCCATACCAAAAGAAGGCAGGGATAAAATGGAGTGTGGATCTTTTAGGCCAATCTCTGTTCTTAATGTAGACTATAAACTATTTACCTCTATCATGGCCAGACGATTAGAAGAGTTTCTACCAACGTTGATACGTAACGATCAAACAGGTTTTATACACCAACGCCACCCACAAGACAATATACGAAAGACACTACATATTATGGACCATATACAAAAAAATTTAATTAAAGCTGTTGTGATGAGCGTAGACGCTGAAAAGGCCTTCGACTCGGTCAACTGGAATTTTCTCTACAGAGTCCTATATACATTTGGCTTCCACGATACAATTATTAAAACCATACAGGCACTTTAAGACAACCCTACTGCTAGGATTAAAATCAACGGATATTTATCAAATAGCTTTACGCTAGAAAGGGGCTCCAGACAGGGCTGCGCTTGGTCACCACTACTCTTTGCATTATATTTGGAGCCACTAGCTCAGTATATTATACAAAATGAAGACATCAAAGGAATCGCCATTAAAGGGACGGAATATAAATTGGCCTGTTATGCAGACGACATTTTGGTCTATCTTGGGCACATAACATACTCTCTGCCTAAATTGATGCAATCATTTGAACAGTACGGTCAATTATCAGGATATAAAGTCAATTTCAGTAAAACTCAGTTACTCTCATATTATTATAGCCCACCAGGAGAAATCAAAAGTACCCCTTGGCATGGCAAACAGAGTCTCTTAAGTACTTAGGCATCAACCTACCAAAAGATCTCACAAAATTATCAGAACACAATTATCTACCCATACATAAAATAATAATAAAGGATGACATAGAAAGATGGAACTTAATTCCTTTCTTCAGCCTTAGTTTGAGAATTGACTCATTAAAATGAATATATTACCAAGATTTTTACATCTATTTCAGACCCTACCAATAGAGATTAACCAAAACCAATTTAACGAGTGGGACAAAATGCTATCCAGATATATATGGCAAGGTAAAAGACCAAGGGTTCGCCTCAAAACTTTACAGCTGGCTAAACAAGAGGGAGGATGGGGCTTACCCCGTTTTAGAAATGATTATTTTGCAGCGCAGATGAGAGCGGTGATATGCTGGTGCAACCCGTCATATACTGCTCAATGGAAAAACATTGAGGAATTAATACCCTTTACTCCCATACAGGCAATCTTGGCTGATAATAACCTACAAACCCACATAAATAACATGGGTGAAATGGACCCTTAAAACATGGAAAACTATCATAAAGGAACATAAACTCGAGAGTGACAGTTCTTAAATGGTGCGTCTCAGAGTTTACACCTAATAAATTGGACTCTAGATTCAAAGATTGGATAGCTAAGGGTATAACAGCCTTATGCAGGGTAATGAAAGATGGAAAAATTCTCAGTTTTGAAACGCTTAAATGGACACATTTATTAGAAAAACAAGACTTGTATGGATATCTGCAGCTGCGGCACTACGTTGATACGAAGATGAAAAATGTAACAAAGATTGGCACATGTTTGATTGAACTGTTTACAAAAGCCTATAATTCAGAAACTATTGATAGAACTGTTTCATGTTTATATAAGAGTCTGTCAAATTTGAAATCACATTCAACTTCATATATTAAAACAGAATGGGAGAAGGAAGGATGAATAATTATATCTGAAGAAGAATGGACAACAATATGGAGGTATCAGTGGATGTGTACCAGCTCACAGAAGTGGAGGGAGTTTGGCTGGAAAAGCCTGATTAGGTGCTTTATTACACCCTCCCAGAAATCTCACGATGACAATAACTCCTCAGTCTGCTGGAGGAACTGTGGAAATCAAAATGCAAACCATTATCACATTTTCTGGGACTGCCCGGTCATGAAGGACTATTGGAAAAAGATACGCAATGCCCTACAGGACATCTTCAAATCCTAAATACCGCTCGACATTAAAGGTAGGGTAGGAGATCCTGGATTTTGAGTCCAGCGAAGCTGCATTTTGAAAATACACAGGTAAAAAGTCCCAACCCTTTTCTTCACTTTCCCCCCGAAGGCACGCCTCTAGAGTACATGAACGCGCACGAGCACGAGGTGCACGAGGTGCACGAGGTGCACGAGGTGCACGAGGTGCACGAGGTGCACGAGGTGCACGAGGTGCACGAGGTGCACGAGGTGCACGAGCGCTGTTCTGACAGCAAGCATCGATCGTTGCCGTATTTAGTATTTAGTATATGCTAACTATACGTTTGATAATGCTAGGTGCTAGCCAAGCTGGCTCTAGTTTAGCTTCCTGCCAAGCTTCGTTCACGGAGCAGGGTACGCACACAGGGGGAAGGAGGGGGAAGGAGGGGGGGGGGGGGGGGGGGGGGGGGGGAGCAGGTTGCAGTTTGATAGACGGCATCAGAATCCAATCATTGTGAACGGTCCGTTCACAATGATTGGATTCTGTTTTTCCTAGATTGTACGTTCTAGAGGCCACTAAAACTTTTCATATTTGTGTCAAAACTTTTAATTAATTGGTTGCAATGAGGGTGTGAAGAGTATTTCAAGCAATATGTAAAAAAATGTTCCAGAAAAAGATCCCCTACCCTGCCTTTAAGACTATGTTTTTCGGACACATACCTGAGGGATGGCTGAAAAGAGATAAGCACCTCATAAATATCCTGCTAATGGCTTGCAAAAAGAATATTACCAGGAAATGGGTATCAAAAGAGAGCCACACTGTCAACATCTGGATGGACATCACAATGGACAGATATAAAATGGAGAAAAAAAACAGCATTTGTTCATTTTAAACTGGAGAAATTCACCTCATACTGGGAAAACTGGGTCAGCTATGTCACGCCCCATAGGCCTGATTTTATTTTTACAAATCAATAACTATGCCATATAAAAAGGATCACTCCCCACTTTGTACATATTCTTGTGTGTTTTTGTTGTTGTTTGGTTCTTTCTTTTTTATCGTTTAAACATAAAACAAAAAATACCACTTTGGCATTTAGGACAGACGAGATGCAAGATATATGCACATGTACCGGATGTGAATGTTTGTTTCTGAATGTCATTAAAAAAAAAAAATTATTAAAAAAAAAAAAAAAAAAGAAAAAGAAAGCAGCATTGGAAAGCCTCGACCTAGCCCTCACACAACTTCAAGAAGCACACAGATGTTATCATGATAGACTCCCTGATGACATTGACAAAGAAGAGTTTGATGCCTATGAGAAGCTTATCTTGATGAGCGTTCATGATGTGCGTCATGAGGCTCTAGCCTGGCTGCATGAAGTGAAAGATGGAGCTGACGATCATCCAGATGTTGATGAAAAGTTAGACGTCACAAACCAAAATGATTTAGTCAATGAACCTCAAGCCGACACAAATGATGAAAATTCTGTGTCAGGAGAGCTAGAGATGCTACAAGCTCTGCGAAAGAGGGAACAGGAAAACTTTAAAGTGCTGCTTCAACACAACAAAGAGGAGTTTGAACTGGAACTCCAGCGAATGCATCACAAGGCCGAGCTAGATGCAAAGATGCTACACAATGAACAAAAGAACCAAGCCCTGACTGCAGATTTCTATTCTACACCAAGAGCTGGCAGGATCCCTGCAATGACAAAACCGTCGCTTTCACCAATATCTAGAGAGTCAATATCACAATTGCTAGAGTTTTCACCACAATGGTTAACTCGTCTACACCAGTACACCGAAGGAAAGGCTCGAGATGCCATAAGTCACTGCTTATACAACCCCAGTCCTAGTGCGGGTAGCAAGGAGGCACTTGAGCGACTAAGAACAAGATTCAGAAATCCTCATTCCATCTCACAAGCTTGGGTAGGAAAGGTTTTTAACTTTAAGGAGATAAGAGACGATGTGCAACTTGGAGACTTTGCAGACCAACTGAGAGGCTGTGAGGATACGCTTGCTGCCATGAAGTGTGAGGAAGAGCTCAGTGGTCGCCGCACATTGGTTGAGATCATTGGCAAGCTACCATCAGACCTCAGGGCCAAATGGTTAAATAAGAACTATGAATTTACAAAAGAAGAACATCTTCCAAAACTTGACGACGTTGTCAGCTTCGTAGAGACAGAGACAGATAACACATCTCATGAACAACAAGATTTTAGTCTATTTCATTTTAAGTAGGCCAAATCGCTTTTATTAAAAGTAAACTAATGGAAATTGCTGCTGTGATTTGATTCTTTTAATAAGCCATGTAACTGGCTATGATCCAGGGTTTTGAACAGGTGTGATACAGGTGTGTGGCCACAGCGTGCACATCTGATGCTGCTCACAGTGCTCCTCAGTGTGCTCAGGGAGCTGGTGTGTTTGCTCAGACACATGAAAAATTAGAGGGAAGGCAGCTAAGTATGATGGAGTATCCCTCAATGATGTCCACTATTTCTGCCTCCCTTCATATCAATGCTAACAGCCACCTAGCGATAGCCGCAGCTGTTACGGTGTTTGCTGCTCGGAAGCAGGGGAGTGCTCGGGCTGCACTTCGGTCTGCACGGTTTACACAGCAGGCAGTGATACGAAGGGAGAGAAAATAGGGCCAAGCGATGTGAGCTCTGACTTTTTCTGGAGGGAGGGTTTTGTGATGCAAATGTATTACTCTTTGGAACGCATATTGTTTTGAGAAGCAAAACGCTTTATTTTCGGGACCTTAGCAAACTAGCCGGACTACTTTCATCAACACCAAAACGAGGCTGGAACTCTGCTCACAGGACGCAGCAGGGGGGAAGAAGATGTTCAGAAATGATGTTGCTGATATGGGATGTTACACAGCTTCATGTCAAAAGAGGCGAACTGTCCCTTTAACTTTGATGTGAATCTTTCTAAAGATTTTCTGTTTGTTTGTTCTTTAGTTTTTTGTCATGGTGTATTGTCTGTATGTTTTTATGATACCTGCCTGAGGACAACGGATGAAATTTAGCAACTGTGCTAACTCCGGCATATTTACATGGATGCTTTGCTGATATGTTATTAATGTGCAGAGTCCTAACCAAATAAATAAGAAATAAAATAAAAACCTCCTCCACACTGACCTGTGGCCCGGTGGACCCAGAGGATGAGCCGGCTCTGTTCCTGGTGGACGGGTTCTGCTCCTGGTTCTGCTCCTGGTTCTGCTCCTGGTTCTGCTCCTGGTTCTGCTCCTGGGTCTGCTCCTGCTCCTGGTTCTGCTCCTGGGTCTGCTCCTGCTCCTGGTTCTGCTCCTGGTTCTGCTCCTGGTTCAGCTCCTGGTTC
This sequence comes from Odontesthes bonariensis, assembly GCF_027942865.1. Taxonomy (NCBI): domain Eukaryota; kingdom Metazoa; phylum Chordata; class Actinopteri; order Atheriniformes; family Atherinopsidae; genus Odontesthes; species Odontesthes bonariensis. The sequence continues at coordinate 2,596,595 of NC_134524.1, forward strand.
AGCTCCTGGTTCAGCTCCTGCTCCTGGTTCTGCTCCTGGTTCTGCTCCTGGTTCTGCTCCTGGTTCTGCTCCTGGTTCTGCTCCTGGTTCTGCTCCTGGTCCTGGTTCAGCTCCTGGTTCAGCTCCTGGTTCAGCTCCTGCTTCATCTCCTGCTTCATCTCCTGGTTCTGCTCCTGGTTCTGCTCCTGGTTCTGCTCCTGGTTCTGCTCCTGATTCAGCTCCTGGTTCTGCTCCTGGTTCTGCTCCTGGTTCAGCTCCTGGTTCAGCTCCTGTTTCAGCTCCTGGTTCAGCTCCTGGTTCTGCTCCTGGTTCAGCTCCATTCTGGTCCGACTGATGGACTCTGCAACTGTCAGCACATACGATAAGATCCAGCTGTGGCGTGCAGCGTGTTAAACCACACCCACTTTTCTTCTTCTCTTGATAACCTTTCTCCACACATGTATACATATATATACATATATATATATATATATATACACATATACATATACACACACATACATTAAACATTGTATTTCAATGGGTAAAGGTAAAAAGCCTCAGGGTGCCTGTGCATCTTTGTTGGGTAATGCGTAGGATATTCAAGTCAAGCGTAGCGGCGTAATTAGGGCCTGGAAATCGTATCTGCTACGCCAAAATCGTGCATGTTGGCAGCTATGCTTTTATTTTATGTGAAGCACTTTGAATTGTTTTGTACATGGAATGTGCTACAAATAAATTTGATTTGATTTAGATAAACTGAAAACAGCTTTACAATCCAAAAATCGCAGAGATGAGATAAGAAACAATAAAATGTCCAAAATAAATCCAGGAAGAACACAGTGTTTGAAACAAGACATTCATACAAATTGTTGCTGAAATAAGATTTAACAGCTCTCTTAAAGAGCTAAAATCAAACACACAAGCAGAGCGTTTAGGAGATTTGCTCCTTTAATTGGAAAACCATCTGAAAAAATGTTCTACAAATTGCTTCTGCTGGACCTCCATACGGAATCGTCCCTTATTTAAGACGCGATTTGTTCCGTAGTTTCACAAATGTCCAATACACTTGTCTGTCCCACACGCATCCACACAAAGCCCCGCCCCCCCGGCTGCGCTCCTCTGTGAGTGGCTCCTTGCGCGCGGTGCTGTCACTCACAGTTGCTTAGACACACACACACACACACACACACACACACGCATTTTCAATAATGTCCACTGCACTCGCCGATGAGTATAAAGCCGATTGTAAAACGTGTCGGCGAGTGTTTTCTGCGGCTCACGGTGGGCTGTCTGATATCAGGCAGCATGCATCAGGAGAGCAACACTGCAGACACATAAGCATGCAGACCCAAGCCTCAGTGGCACAGTTCTTCATTCCCCAATCACCTGCTGAGACTGATAAGGTATGGAACAGTAAATACATTTGTTCGGAGAAAACGTGTGTATATATATATATTGAACCCTTGTTTTCCGCGGGGGTTACGTTCCAAAAAGAACCCGTGATAGGCGAAATCTGTGAAGTAGAAACCTTTTTTTTTTTTACAATTATTATACAATGAAATACTACATAATGCATTGAAACCAAAGAACAAAGCCGTTTTACAGGCCCAAACATTTGTGTAACAATTAAAAGTACTGTATAAACGTTTTTTTTTTTTTTTTTTACAAATAACTACTGTAGCCTACTGTAAAATAATCATTTTAATCATCAATACGAACTGAAGGCTTCAAATTGCGGAGATCAGCACCACCCCACCGCGACCCGAGTCATTGGGTTAGAACGGGAGAAAATGAAAAATGATTTTGAAAAAAAATACAAAGTACAGTACAGTGGGACAAATAGTGACTCACGTGTATTTCACTGCTCTTCTGACTGAGCTGCTGCATCCTGACTCCGCTCTGTAGCGTTTTTTTTCTTCTAAAGCCCGCGGTGCTGGTGTGTTTTTTCGAGAGAAGAACATAATTATCGGTAGTTGTTGTCGCTCTTTTTTCTTCTGGGCAAAAAGATTTATATATACCGACATGCCACCATCGATTATGTTTGAGAACTGTAATGAACGTGTACGTGTATATTTTGAACCGCAACGTTATTGACACACAGGTAGAGAAGAAGCGGAGAGACTGTTCAGCCAATCAGAATGCAGAACACAATGCACCATGCAAATCCGTGAAGCAGCGAGACCGTGAAAGGTGAACCGCGTTATAGCGAGGGTTCACTGTATATAAAGTTTACAAATGTTTTTGTTGTTTCTTTTTGTTCTGTTTTTTTTCCTATAAGTAAAAATGTCCTAGAGGTTCATATGGTTTTGCACTTAAAAAGTTATATTAAGTTATCATTTTTTTTTTTTTCATTTAAAAGTTCATTGTTCCACACTCCACACAGATTTAATTTAAGATTTAATTAACTGCACTATATAAGAGAATGTGTTTATTGGTAATAAAGCTTTTCAAGCTTTAAGTATCACCAGTATCAGTAATCACCACTGTACTAAAGACACTGGCACAAAATAACATATTACTGCTGCGAGCAGTGGCCAAAGGAGCCGGCGGTGGTGGGCATAGCCCAGACGAACCATGGTGGGCGTCCCTTATTTTCATTTCTGAAAGGTGGCAACCCGAGCTGTCCCACAGGTCCGTAACATGAGCTGACGGTAGGCGTCCACTATTCCGGCACGTCAACGTAACTCGCCGGATTGGATGCCTAGTTGTCGCCGTGTTGCTACTACAGTGGGTGTGTGGGGCGTGTATGGCTCCGGGGGAAAGTAAATAACTTGTGATTTTAACCAACCGAAGTTTCTCCCTCCCAGCATGCTTTGCGAGCACGGCGACAACGATCGGCCGGATTTCATTGAAAATGAATTGAATGCGTTGGATACGGCTTGACGTGCCGGAATAGTGGACGCCTACCGTCAAGCCGTATCCAACGCATTCAATTCATTTTCAATGAAATCCGGCCGATCGTTGTCGCCGTGCTCGCAAAGCATGCTGGGATTCCGGCACGGCGAGCGGCGGACCTGCGGCACGTCAAAAAGTTGGGCTCGGCTGGACTTTATGCAAATTTGCCACGGCAGACGGAGTGCGTTACCCAATGACAGTAGATCATGTGATCTCCTGTGTCGCAGCAGCAGCAGCAGCACAGCAGCTCTCCTCGCTCGCAGATCCGGATCCATGGTACAATATGAAATAATGTTCCATTGCTGACGATTTATACACATTAATTTCCCTCCAAAACTCAAATTCTTAGAGGGAGAAACTTCGGTTGGTTAAAATCACAAGTTATTTACTTTCCCCCGGAGCCATACACGGCCCACACACCCACTGTAGTAGCAACACGGCGACAACTTGCATCCAATCCGGCGAGTTACGTTGACGTGCCGGAATAGTGGACGCCTATGCGTGGAGACTGCATCCGTGCAGAGAAGTGGAATAAAAACTTTGTTTTTCAATGAAATTTATGAATAATCGCGATCTCAATGTTGATTTATTGTTTTTTAAATGCTCGTGATTATCCCGGCAGGCCTCGAGCGGAGGACGTAAAAGCCGTTGAGGCTAACAGAAAGTGGATTGAGGATGAGGCCCGTTAAAGGCCAACAGAACCGGAGCGGAGCTCAGAGCTGCAGCCCTGTTCCTCCACACAGCCTTACTTACCCACTCTGTGGAGCTTTATTTGCGGTTTCCAGCTGATATCCAGCAGTCTGCGCTGACGGCCGATCTCTTCCTCGTACTGGACGATGGTTTTCTCAAACTCTGAGAATATTTCTTCGGCGGCAGCAGTTAGTCGCTGGCTGATAAACTCTCTCAGATGCTGAACTGAAGACATTGTTGCTGCACACACTCAGATATTCAGCTCAGACACGCTAACACACCGTCCAGCAGCTGAGTCCCACACAGAGAAAACTGGCGGCCGGCTGCGGTGTTTGTTTCCGGGGTCACAGGGTGGACTTCCGGCCCAGAGGTCCCGGCTGCAGACCTCCGCTGTCAGGCCCGGAAATGCACGGCGTAAATTTCAAAATAAAATCGCGAATGCACTTCCGGTTGAATCGTTTTCCTCACAAATGAATTAATTAGTAAACACTATGACATAAAATCTATCAATTCCCGGTCTATTGTGTATATTGTTTTTATTTGTATAGTAAACTTTTGTTTGGTCAGTGCACATTTTCTCTTAAGCTATTACTCATATTCATAAGCCAACATCTCATAAGATGACATAGGCCTATACATTATATTGTGTACTATAGAGTACGTCACTGCCGTTTCATTATCATTTCATTTTGACTTTATTGGACTGCTCTTTTTCTATACATTTGTTTCAATTAATTTTTCTGTTGTATTTTTCTGTAAATGAATTCTTAACCACCATAAATTTCATGTTTGGTTCTTTGTCTATGCTAATTACGTTGCTTTGCTAATGGAACACCTTAGTACCACTAAATACTACCCTAACTCTTGTTATCTACAGTATAATCCAAGTCAAATTATTAAGTGATCAATGAGAAAACATAAAAAACATACCAAGTCACAACATGATCAAAAGTTCTGGGGTGGTCTGTGGCGTAGTGGGTTAAGCAGCCACCCCATGTACAGAGGCTACAGTTCTCGCCCCAGCTGGCCCCGGTTCAAGTGCCGCACCGAGCGGCCCTTTGCTGCATGTTTTCCAACTGTCCTATCATTAAAGGCATAGAAATATATTTTTTAAAACATGATCAAATGTTCTGTAGACCTTTACTCAGTGAGACATTCACAATAGGCCAAAACTTTTTGTTTTTGTCTACTACTTCTTCACAAAATCTCAACATATCGTCAATGTTGTGAAATATGAATTTGAATGTCTCCAGGATCGCTCCAGATGGTTTCTTCTGTTCTGAACACATCCCGGTTCGTTTGAAATAAATGCCATTTGCTGATATTGTTGTGGACACATGACATCCTTGGTTTGGCACAAGGGCAATGCCATGTGTTTGCTGAGGAATTGTGCGTTACAAAGATTCAAGATTCAAGATAGTTTTATTTGTCACATACACAATCATACACAGTTCAATGTGCAGTGAAATATCCTCCCAAAGGCGACTGTAATAGTGCAAAGTTGGCTCATGGATGGAAAAACAGAAGTGCTTTGAGCTTTCCACAAATAATACCTCAACACAGAGAGGGACATGTGCTGCCTGTGCATATTTTTGCCTTTAAAGGCAGGTTGACTTTTTTGAATCACCAAAAAACTTTAAATGCACCATTTCTGTTAACATATCTTCTCTGAGGCATTCTTCTGTGGCTATATCTGTGCAGTATAGTAAAGAACGGATGTGTTCGCAGTGTGTGAAAGTTAAGAGTACTGTTTGCAATCCTCCAACTCACACTGCACCTTGTGTACTCTGCCCCAGGTTTTGTCCTGTACTGGACTGGACTGATAACACACAGGCTCTCTACAAAAAGGGTCAAAGTAGACTCCATCTGCTACGGAGACTGAGGTCTTTTGGGGTCCAACAAACCCTACTGAAGACCTTCTACGACTCTGTGGTCTCATCTGTTGTCATGTATGGTGTGGTGTGCTGGGGCAGCAGCATAACAGCAGCTGAGGGAAAGAAACTCAACAAACTGGTGAAGAAAGCTGGCTCTGTTCTGGGCTGCAGCCTTGACCCTGTGGAGGTGGTGGGAGACAGGAGGATTATGACAAAACTGTCATTAATCCTGGGTAACATCAACCACCCCCTGCATGGAACGGTGGCAGCCCTGCTGAGCCCACGGAGCAGCAGACTCCTCCACCCTAACTGCAAGACAGAGAGGTACCGCAGGTCCTTTCTTCCCTCTGCAGTTAGATTGTACAACAACAACAACAAGTCCCAGCGGTAGCCATGATGGTGATGATGATGATGATGATGACAATGCTAAGGTGTTACTGTGACCCCCTCTTCTTAATTTAATTCTTAATTTAATTTATTTATTACTATTTTAGTCTTTTTCTTATTTGTATGATGCTGCTAATGCTGCACTACCTCTGGGTTTTTTTAAATTTTAAAAAAAAAATTAAGCCCTCTTACTAACGCATTTATTTAGACAGGAATATCTCTGTTTTTATATAACATCCCTATTTTATTATCCCCCTTATATAGTTTTTAACTTCCTGATTATGTGTCTGTATGTATATCTACTTTTTGCACAAGCTGTATGTATGTGTGTATGTTGCTGCTGCGACGCATGAATTTCCCCACTGTGGGATAATAAAGGGCTCACTTACTTACTTACTTTTGGACTGTGAGAATGACATTTTTGGCATCCACACAGACACTCTTTAAATGGTTGGTTTGAGTTACATCATTTCATTTTTTGGGTCGGTGCTTCCTCTGCATATGTTTGTCCAAGTTTTTCAGATGGCAAGTTAGTGAACAGAGGGGACATTCAAGCTTTTTCAGTTTCAACAGAAAAGGAAATCAAAGGAGATGACAATTGTGTGTCTGCTGAGGAGTGGATGATAGAAGATGTTTGAATTGATTGTTGCACGAGAAGCTCTGGAGATGGGGATGCAGATGGACTTGGTTGCAGGGAGAGGAAGGATGAATCCTGACTCGGATTGCAGGTGCAGGTCCACCTCTGCCTCTGCAGCAGCACAGAGTAAAGCTGCAGCTGCTTCAGTTCACTGTTACAAACAGCTGCTTTGCTGTGGCAGTTCTTCTCTTCAGGAGGCAGAAACACACACTCCCAGCAGACTCTGGGAGCTTCTGTGCTGCGCTTCCTTCTGCTTCTTTAGGTCGGCTGTAGGAGGTTGGTCCTTTCTCTTCCTCTGCTGGCTCATGGGGAACTCAGCCGGTGTGAGGGGTCGCCGGGCTTCTGTGCTCAGTCGCCACTGAAAATAAGAAATCAGTTGCTGTACAGGTGCACACGCTTTCATTTCATAATGCGGTTGATAATTAACCTCATTCAGGGTCGTGACTGAGGAGGCAGAGACAGTAAAGTAAAGAATATATATTTATTTGAAATAATCTTTATGAATAAAACTTAAGTAAAGCTGCTGCTGCGAAGAAACGAAAGAAGGTTAAACACAAACACCCCCCCAAAAAATGAGTAAAGTATTTTTAATGACAAAGCTAAAAGGCCGGCTAGAACCATAGTAAAAGCCAAATGACTAACACAATTAAAATCAGTGGGCGGGGCCTCAGTGGAAGGCATGCTACCGGATGTGTGTCGCTTTCTTAAGCCTGATTCTTACTCGGCGCAAACGCGCAACTGTTCTGGCTCGAGAACCATTAATGACGTCATCGAAAGCGCCAGCCCCTTCACAGTTCCTTCAGCTCATAAGCGCAGTTTGCGCCACATTTGCAGTTCTCTCCAGACCAGCGGGCGTCACTGTTGAGGAAACAAGCTGAAGAACCGGACGAAAAAGAGCATACGAAGAAAGCATACACAATGCCACCTGTGGTGTCACGTCAGCTGGCACATCTGATGCGGAATGAATTTACGCTGGGTGTAGAACTGTATCTCAGAGCTAAGCGGCTGCGGCTGCGGCGAAAACAGAAGAGAAGGTGGAATGTTCGTCCTTTGCACCAGAACAGAGAAGAGACTGGTGAGTTCTTTGTCCTTGTTCTGCCAATGAGGACGATGGACAAGCAGAAGCACTTTGGGTACTTCCGAATGTCTGCTCACCGTTTCGACGAGTTGATTCGTCGCATCAAGCCATTCATTAATCATAGGCGCACACATCGCAGCCCTGTGAGTTTGGAAGAGAGGCTTGCATGCACACTGAGGATCCTGGCATCAGGCAGTAGTCAGACGGCGGTCGCTGCTAGTTACAAACTAGGAACTTCAACCGTTTGTAACATCGTCACAGAGGTGTGCAGAGCTATATGGTTGGCGCTGAGACAAGAGTTTGTTGCGCTTCCAAAAGGAGACGAATGGCAGCACATTTCCCGAGACTTCTGGAGGATGTGGAACTTCCTGAATTGTGTGGGCAGCATCGATGGAAAGCACGTGACTTTGACAGCTCCACCGAATGCTGGTAGTGACTACTACAATTACAAAGGTGCACACTCCATCGTGCTGATGGCTACATGCGATGCACGTTATCGATTCACGATGGTGGATGTTGGTGCTTTTGGCCGCGAAAGTGATGGAGGAGTTTTCCAGAGGAGCCGTTTTGGGTCTGACCTGCTAGAACGCAGCCTTCAGCTTCCACAGCCTGTTGCCCTTCCAGGGACGAACATCACCATGCCCTTTGTGTTCGTGGGAGATGCTGCCTTCCCTCTACATGAGAACATGATGCGGCCATATGCAGGTATGTAAACAAATACTTGTGCTCTGTCCTTACATTTACTTTAAAATGTGTCAGTTTTGTGTATATGTAAATGTACTAAATTTTGAATACTGCTTTAAGTAATGTACAACCACTTTCTATTCAACAGGTATCAACCTGGAAGATGCCAAAAAGGTGTACAACTACAGACACTCCAGGGCCCGCAGGATGATCGAGAACAGCTTTGGCATCCTTGCTGGACGCTGGAGGATTCTTGGCAGGCCCATTGAATTCTATCCGGACAAAGCAGAGGCCGTAGTGAAGGCATGTATTGCACTCCACAACATGCTGGCATACACAGATGCTGCAGTGGCACCACAAAGAAGCTACATCCCTCCCGGCTTTGCTGATACTGTGACAACTGCAGGTGACATTGTGCCTGGTGAATGGAGGAGACTTTGCCAAGCTGACACAAACCTGACAGATACTGCTGGATTGTCGACAGCACATGCATCCCGTAGAGCAGTGGCAGTGAGGGATGACTTCAAGACTTTTTTCCAGATGCCACAAGGAAGTGTTCCTTGGCAGGACGCTGCCATCCGGAAAAGATGCCTGAACTAGTTCATGACACCATTGTGACCCGGACAGTAATCCTGAACTAGTTGGTGTGGTTCAATGTACATATTGCATTGTGAATATCATGTGATTCTTCTGTTCTTATGTTTGTACTAATGTGTAATGCTTACAGTTTGGGAAATAAATTCTGACTGCTTCGTCCACTGCTTACGTTGTGTGGTGTTTTGTATAATGTAACACAACAACAGCTGTATAACCATCTCTTATAAACAGCTGTGTAACCATCTCTTAAAAACAGCTGTGTAACCATCTCTTATAAACAGCTGTGTAGAGATCTATTATAAACAGCTGTGTAGCCATCTCTTATAAAGAGCTGTGTAACCATCTCTTATAAACAGCTGTAGGGGGGAGCAGGTAATGTGAGGCACTTTTTTATTATTTAGTATTCTACTTGAGTAGCTATGAGTACTTTGTACTTTTCAAGTAGTTTTTAAAATTAATACTTTTACTTGTACTGAGTGCATTTTGACCCAAGTACTTTACTCAATTACACTGGAATCTGGCCTGAGTACTGAGTTTAAAAAAAATTAGACTGAGAGACAAAATGCCATGCAAAATAATACAACAATCTGCCAGAAATGAAAGATTAAGCAGGATTGCACACAGCATTTCCACTATTGTACTTGTCCCACCTATCTTGGATCACCATCACCTGCCTATTCATAGCTGATGGTCCAGGGCAGGCAGGTGGTTACCATGTGAAAGGATGGCATTCCTGAAGTTAGCACCTTCCTCCAGAGTTCATTGACACATATGACTCATGGCCATGACGCCACACCCCCTCACCATCACCTGCCTATTCATAGCTGATGGTCCCAGGGCAGCTAGGTGGTTACCATGTGAAAGGATGGCATTCCAGATGTTAGCACCTTCCTCCAGAGTGCATTAGATTGAAAACAACCGTTGTGTTATCACATAGCCACCAGTGAGCTCATGTGTCTCACATAACGTAGGCCTACCCATTCATGAGGGCTTATTTTTCCCTTTGCTTATGTCTTTATTGCTGTTTACGTTTCGCCCTACACAAGACCTACAAAAGATCGCCAAACACATTTTGAAGTTACACAAGGGCTTTATTGCTAAATGGAAGGGCACAGTGTTTCAAATAAGAGCAACAATAAATCCAAAAAAAATAAAAAATGACAAAAATACAAAAAACATATGTACAAAAAAATGGGAGATGTCTTCATGTCACATCACTGGTGGATCACTGCTTCTTCTTGTACTCCAAGACGATACCCCACACCTTGTCCATCACCTCGTCCCGGTAGCGTGGTGGCACGTCGTTGTCGACCCACCCCGACAGGATCGTGAACAACTGCATGGACGCCGACTGGGGCACCTGGGGCACCTGGGGCTGCTGTGGCTGCGACAACATTGCCAGCACCGAGTTGTCCATCTCCACTGCTCTGTCCTTCAGCCACTGAAGCACCTCAGCGTCCTGGTCCTCAGCTGCCTGGCGTTTCTTCCTCTTTGTTGTCAAGGCAGCGGAGACGCTCGGCACGGGTACTGCAGCAGGTGTCACGGGCGTTCCTCTCGCTAACCGAGGCACTGGGGTTGGTGGTGTCGCGGCACGTGAGGCTGCCCGGGGCGCTGGTGTTGGAGGGCATGCCCGGGGCGCTGGTGTTGGAGGGCATGCCCGGGGCGCTGGTGTTGGAGGGCATGCCCGGGGCGCTGGTGTTGGGGGGCATGCCCGGGGCGCTGGTGTTGGAGGGCCGGTCCGGGGCATGGTGGCAGGTGTAGGAGCTCCCAGACAGAAGGCGGCGGGTGACTCTGGGAAGAGCTGTCTGCTGCTGGAGGTTGGGCGGTGGCAAGGTGTTGCAGCCTCCTCGCTGTCTTCCTGGGACAGCGTAATCTACGACAATAAGCAAAATATATAAATAAATAACCTGTTCCGTTGCCATCACACAAACCAGACTCTGATTTCAATGAGATAGGTGATCGCCTATGAACCAAATAGTTTATGCTTACCACAGGGTAATTCGTGGAGGTTTCGCGATGTTTGACAAAATCGTTCAGCCATGCCAATTCGGAGAGGATTGCAGGAGGCCTGCTGTATCCGTCGCCACTTCTGTGCACAACCTTCTTCTTTGCCTTCACGAATCGGTCACGGATGCATTTCCATATTTTTTTCACTTCCACCACCGACTGCCCCAGATGCCTGCCGATTTCCCCCAGGAATTCGACACTGCCGTGTTGTCCCAGTGTAACTTCATAGACGTGTCGTACAGATGTTTGTAGAGGCGCACCCTCTCGGTCACCGCGGTCTCTGCAGTGTTCATTTTTTCTTTTTCTTGGTCAGCTGTTTCCGGTTGAGCGCGCGCGAAGTCAGAAAAAAAGTTGTGTGCGCGCCCTTGCGCCGCGCGAGGATTTTCTAGCTTGCGACGGGGGGCGTGGCGGAATTTTGGGTCACGTGACCGTTTGCGCCATTTGCGACCAGCTAGTAAGAGCGAGGTTGCGCCGGGGGAGGAGCTAAAGAGGTGCTTACAGGTTGACCACCTGGGTTGTTTAAGACCTATAGGTCCACTACACTGTCAAAGGCATTGTTCATTGGACAGGACTGTTAGGGCTGTTAGGGCGGGCCTTTGTTCTCTGTGTTTCTTTATTTGTTTGTTCGTTTTTAATACATTTGTATAGTTAGAGGGCATAATTCATTCTTTTATTTGGTATTGAGCAACCTCTTCCTGAGACAGCCGTTTTAGACCAGGCAAACATCTGGGCACCTTTTTTTGCTGTGACTTGAACTGTTTAAGCACCTCATCTGTGTGTAGTGTGAGCCGTGAACTTGGTGCCATATTTAAGTAGCTCTGTGGATATGTGGTGTTTTAGGTCCTAAATGCATCGTTCTGAAATCTAAGATTGGCCTGAAGAGTTACTGGCTCTATTGTTGATAGACTGTCTACAAACTCTGATGCTATTTTTAGTCTACTGTGTCCGAAATCGTTATTGTTAATAAAAACTGTAATTTAATTACAGACGCATCTCTCTGCCGTCCTGTTTGTTCTGGACACTTACCTGCAGTATAGTGGCTTAGGAGGGTTGCACACATTTACACCAACACCCTTAGACACTTTCCCCCACTACACTTTAAAGCACTTTGCAGAATACAAGCAGAGTTAAAAGTGGAAACTTTAACTGATGAGGTTCCCAGGACTGACTGAAGGTCCCAGAGATAATCAGCTCAATCCTTTCTCCTGGAGTTGTGTTTCCTGCAGCTGGAACTGTGTGTGTTTGTTTTCAGAGTCTCCAGCAGAGCCAGATGTCCTCTACTCTTCACTGAGGTAGTCCACCAGTCCACCCACTGATGTCCAGCTGCTGGGACCAGTTTGCTGCACCAAACCACCAGTTCAGCTTCAGGAAGTGATCAGAATCTGACAACAAGCCAAAGCTGTTTAGTGTCCTCAGAGACTTTCCTGTTCTTCATGTTGTATTAATGAGTTCTGCTGCTGTTATCTCAGCAGCACTCTGCTTTCTTTGTTGTTTCTCTTGTGCAGAAGCAGAAGGCAGAGAGAATATTTGACTTGTTCCGCTTTAGCTGTGGCTCACCGACATAAACTGCTCCTCAGAATAATTCACTTCACTTCATTTTATCTATAAAGCGCCAAATCACAACAAATGTCATCAAGACGCTTCAATAATACAGTCCAATTCATTGTTATCATCATCCAATTCATTCAGTAGTACTCCAATTCATCCATCCGGAGCCCATTCAAAAACAATAACAAAGAAGATTAAAGTGAAAGCGAGTTTTATTCAGCGGCTGTAAATGAAGAGAAAAAACTCCAGAAAAAAACTCTGAAGCTGGAGATGTTTGAATTGTTTTGTTTCTGTTGAATGAAATCAAATAACAACTAAAATGTCTTCTCATGTGAACCAGAAGGTGTCTCAGAGTTGTTCCCCACAGTGTTTTTCAGCCCACATGTTTAAATATTGAGCAGATTCTCCTCTGAGCTGATTGGCTGATTGCTTTTTGTTCACACTGTGATGCTGTTAGCTCTCATGTCATAGAGGACCCAGACTCTGCTGGAGTTGGGTTAGATGGTCATGTTGATCATTTCCATCAATCACCAGTGAGTGGGATCAGGTCTGAATCACTGAAAACTCACTTTCAGTAACACAACTCTTTGTCATTCTTAGTCTCCTCCATAAAAGTAGATTTTTCCATCTTCAGCTTCTTGGTAGTTCCCAGAACAACCATCTTCCAGCATGTCCCACCCTCTGACTTTATCACCCGCAGCCATGTTAGTAAGATGGAAATCTCTCTTCTGCCAGAACATCATCTGCTTCTTAGATCAAACTGCATCTCACAGATTCCACTTATTCAGCTCCTCTTAGTCACAGCACCCTCTGCTGGATTGTAGGGGAACTACAGCAGACTGACATTTATTGGAATCTTAGCAGTGTGGTGTGAGGACAGGATGGTGGAACTACATATTTATTGTTCTCACTGTTTTCCCCACAGATTCTTAGTGGGAGACTTATGACACCATCTTCAGCTGAAGCCTCTTGGTCTCATCCTGTTCCCTCTTTGTTCCCAAGATACTTTCATCAGTCAGATTAACCTTCAGTTAGTGCATCATGTAAGTCCAACAGAATCATGTCAGCATCACTATGGGGTATCATGGATATATTTATTTATCATATCTTCAAAGGAATTAAATATAAACTCCATTAGTATATATATTTATCTATCTATCTATCTATCTATCTATCTATCTATCTATCTATCTATCTATCTATCTATCTATCTATATATATATATATATTTTCTGATAAATAGTTTCTGTCTATTGTGTTTTATCTTATATGTATAATGTATTATTTCTTCATTTTTCAACTTAATCACACACAGAATAACATGTTGATTATGTTGATATTTCTACAGTCAGCCCAACACTACAGATATCTGTACAATGTTTTGTATGCCATGCTTTTTGTACATTTACATACAACAATACATTTAATGAAAAAAACCTCTTAAACCGGTCACATGGTACGGCCGGTTCGAAAGGCCTCTGACGTCACCACATAGTCATCGACACGCGCCTCGGTACGAGCTTCACAAAATACATCCGAAGTTATTGGACACGCGCTTCAGAGTCAAGACCCTGTTGGAAACATCACTACAGACAAATACGCACATTGAGAAACGGCCCATTACCCGACACACACTGCGAAGCCTCGGCTCATCTCGGCTCATCTCGGCTCATCTCGGAACATCTGGTATCATAGCAACAGAAAGCTGCATGCAGGTGAGTCCAGAAAAGAATGAATTTAGCGGTCAGACGTTAGCAGAAATGTCTTCAGAGTGCTCTGTGTCATTGGTTTGATTCCTGCTGCTGGACACGGGCAGTCAGAACATGCAGCAGAGAGTAAAAAGTTCAGATAACCTGGCTGCTATTCACTGTTAGCCCGGCCTGCTAACGCTAACGCTAATGCTAACCGTTACAGCGTTAAACCATCCCAGAAACACAACCTCAGCTATAGATTTCAATAAGCCGGCCAGATGGCCAAATAAAATGGAGCTTTATCCTTTTAGCTGTGTGTGAAACATACTTCTGGGCCCTTTTCTTCCTCTTTTCTAACCTTTTGGGGCACTTTTTGACCATCCTGTCACATTTCCCACTAAAGCTGCAGTTTTCTTAACTTCTTTCTGTAGTTTTGCTGAAATCTTTTGTGATATAAAAAGTTTGATGATCAATGTCAAATGTAGAATGGATCTTTCCAGACTTATCTGAGCATCATTTGGCTTTTTGATAGAAGTGTGCAGCCAAAACATGTGATTTGATGTGTTTAACGTACACAATATGCCATATTTCATGATTAGATGTTAAAATGGGACTTAATTCTGCTCAATATAAATCCTTTAATGACATGAAGAGTTTAAGTTGTGTGAAGAGGAGTCATAGCATTATTAGAAAGACTTGTGGGTGATCCAGGAAAGTATCACAGGAGCAGTAGAAATCCAGTTCTCCTCAGTATCAGTGTGTGATTTCTCAGATTTACACTCAGAAGCCCATTAAAAGACAGTCTGACTGTCCTCTTCAGAAGTGTCTCATGAAAGCTTCATTATTCACTTTCCTTTACATATCCAATATTTTCTGTTATCCACGAACCAACAAGGACTGAGCACATGATAAAAAGGTTCTGGAAATGAGAACAGGTTTAGAAACGGAGAGAATCTGAACCTCAGTCTTTGGGATTAGGGCCCGGCCGATATGGTTTTTTCAGGAAATGGGAGGCCGATAACCGATATGTGCAACCGATAAATAGATAATTGTAAAAATGAAAAGTGCAGGGAGCTGCCAGCAGCATTTGTAAAATAAAGCCAAACATAACTTATAAAATAATAATATAAATACATAATTATCAATAAAAAAATAAATCACTCCCTGCTATGAGAATACTTGAATATATGCTATTTTTATATTAAGAAGTAATAGAAAATGAACTGACTGAGAACTGAAAAGCAAGTGTAGGGAGCTGCAGCATTTTTAAACAGCAAAATAAACATAAACATCCCTGTACAACTTTACAATGAACCATCTGAGTCGCGTCGCGTACGGCTTCATGAAGTTGTTCACCTAACACCATGGCTGTTAGCACAAGCCTGCTAGCTACTTGGTGGTGGTGTGACGGCCTGTCTGGCTACCCGTAACAAGATGTTACTCCAGATGTTTGAAACGCAGCGACTGGCCAAAACTTAATTCTATTAAAGTTAAGTAAGAGGGACATTACGACCAATCACCGCTGGTTCTGACGTGCTGGGTAACCAGTTGTTACGGAACAAGATAGGCTCTCACACCGGCAGGCTACCAAGTAGCTAGCAGGCTTGCGCTAACACATGGTTAGTCTCAGGAACAAACACAAACACGTTTTATTTGGTCTTCATTGACCATGGCTTTCAGTCCAACTTTCGTGATAAGGCTTTAGGGATAAGGCTTCGTATATGCTTACCTTGAAGGGAGTTTGTTCTCTCTGCTTCAAGTAGTACTGCCACCACCGCGGCCCAACTTGCGGATATAAACTTATCGGTGGAAATTTATGGAAAGTATGGCCGATGCCGATATCCCCAAAATGCTAAATATCGCCCCGATATATCGGTGGGGCCTTATTTGGGATGATATTGGGACCCTTTCCTCAAACGGGATCATTGTCTTAATGTAGTAAAATGATTTAAGTTGATGGTGTTCCACTGACTCAGATGAGATTTATGGGATATTGCACACAGTGGCTGTCGGTCTACAGAGTTATTATTACATTTTTTTTCTGAATTTGATCAAAAAGCTACAAATATTTTGAACTGTGACCTTAGTGGGTCTTTAAAGAAGCATTTTAAAGTTCACAGGGATTTAAATAAAAAGCACAGTAATGAGTTTAATGGAATGTGACTGGATGGTTAAAAACTGTGCAGACCAGAATGGAGCAGAACCAGGAGCAGAACCAGGAGCAGAACCAGGAGCAGAACCAGGAGCTGAAGCAGGAGCTGAAACAGGAGCAGAACCAGGGGCAGAACCAGGAACTGAACCAGGAGCAGAACCAGGAGCAGAACCCGGAGCTGAAGCAGAAGCTGAAGCAGGAGCTGAAGCAGGAGCTGAACCCGGAGCTGAACCCGGAGCTGAACCAGGAGCTGAACCAGGAGCAGAACCAGGAGCAGAACCAGGAGTTGAACCAGGAGTTGAACCAGGAGTTGAACCAGGAGTTGAACCAGGAGTTGAACCAGGAGCAGAACCAGGAGCTGAACCAGGAGCTGAACCAGGAGCAGAACCCCTCCACCAGGAACAGAACCGGCTCATCCTCTGGGTCCACCGGGCCACAGGTCAGTGTGGAGGAGGTTTTAACCAGGAGCTGAAGCAGGAGCTGAAACAGGAGCAGAACCAGGGGCAGAACCAGGAACTGAACCAGGAGCAGAACCAGGAGCAGAACCCGGAGCTGAGCCCAGAGCTGAAGCAGAAGCTGAAGCAGGAGCTGAAGCAGGAGCTGAACCCGGAGCTGAACCCGGAGCTGAACCAGGAGCTGAACCAGGAGCAGAACCAGGAGCAGAACCCGGAGTTGAACCAGGAGTTGAACCAGGAGTTGAACCAGGAGTTGAACCAGGAGCAGAACCCCTCCACCAGGAACAGAACCGGCTCATCCTCTGGGTCCACCGGGCCACAGGTCAGTGTGGAGGAGGTTTTTATTTTATTTCTTATTTATTTGGTTAGGACTCTGCACATTAATCAACATATCAGCAAAGCATCCATGTAAATATGTCTGAGTTAGCACAGCTGCCAAATTTCATCCGTTGTCCTCAGGCAGGTATCATAAAAACATACAGACAATACACCATGACAAAAAACTAAAGAACAAACAAAGATTCATCAAAGTTAAAGGGACAGTTCGCCTCTTTTGACATGAAGCTGTATGACATCCCATATCAGCAACATCATTTCTGAACATCTTCTTCCCCCCTGCTGCGTCCTGTGAGCAGAGTTCCAGCCTCGTTTTGGTGTTGATGAAAGTAGTCCGGCTAGTTTGCTAAGGTCCCGAAAATAAAGCGTTTTGCTTCTCAAAACAATATGCGTTCCAAAGAGTAATACATTTGCATCACAAAACCCTCCCTCCAGAAAAAGTCACAGCTCACATCGCTTGGCCCTATTTTCTCTCCCTTCGTATCACTGCCTGCTGTGTAAACCGTGCAGACCGAAGTGCAGCCCGAGCACTCCCCTGCTTCCGAGCAGCAAACACCGTAACAGCTGCGGCTATCGCTAGGTGGCTGTTAGCATTGATATGAAGGGAGGCAAAAGTAGTGAGGGATACTCCATCATACTTAGCTGCCTTCCCTCTAATTTTTCATGTGTCTGGACAAACACACCAGCTCCCTGAGCACACTGAGGAGCACTGTGAGCAGCATCAGATGTGCACGCTGTGGCCACACACCTGTATCACACCTGTTCAACACCCTGGATCATAGCCAGTTACATGGCTTATTAAAAGAATCAAATCACAGCAGCAGTTTTCATTAGTTTACTTTTAATAAAAGCGATTTGGCCCACTTAAAATGAAAAAGACAAATATCTTGTTGTTCATGAGATGTGTAGTATGTTATCTTTTATATGTGAGAGTCATGCTCGCAGCCTTGTTTTGCAGAGTAGACCTTTCTCACTCGAAAAAGAAAAAATCTGACCCAGTTTCAGCGCTTGTTCTTCTGTTTGCACTCAGACAGCCATTCCATCCTAAAAGAACCGCATTTCTTTTTTACTTTGGCTCGGTGAGTGGATGTGTCGCTGGCGCTGCCCGTTCGTTTCGCCATGATAAGGGGTTGCGTCTCACTGTTAGCTAGCTAACCTGCACGGCGCATATGGGCAGGGCACATATGCAAGCACCATCAATGCTCTGATTGGCTGCATAGCGTAAGTAAGCCGTATCATTGGCTGAACACCTGTCACTCACTGCGTTATATTGAAAAATGGTACAGAAAAACACAGTATTGGTCTAATTAATTACATTAGATCAGGTCTAGTATTAGATATGAATTATTACGTTTATGGTGAATTTTATTTCATGCGCTGCATAGATGTTCTTGTGCGCTGAGACTGTGCGAGCAGCTCAGAGGGAACGTTGCGTAGCTGCACAATCAAAGACGACACGCACCTTTCCAGGCTTGCGGGGATGAGTCACTGGGTGATGTGGGAGGTACCAGATCTTGCTATCGCTGCGGTCAAGTGACGAAGCTGAGACCTCTTCTGCATAACCTTTGTCGATGGTCGACTTCATCGCCTCCACATACTTCTCTTTCAGGTCTGCGTTCTTTCTTAGTCTGCGCTCCAGTAATCGTAGTCTGTGTTGCTAAGTTGATGTTGTTTTATAATGTCACGGTTTCCTTTTTGAAAGGTATGTCTAAGCTATAGTGTGAGCCTTCTTTGGAGAATGAATTTTCCCACAGTTTAATGACTTTGTTGTCATTGATTGATAGATTGTTCTTGTGTGTGGGGTCATCAAGTTTCCAAAACCTTTCCACCTTAGTTTGCAGGCTATGATCAGACTTGAGATAGTAGGCCCTGGCCTTCCTTTTTTCCTTGTAATCAATTGGTCCATTTCAATTCAATTCAAATTCAAAAATACTTTATTTATCCCAGAGGGAAATTAAATGTTGATGTAGCTCAATTAAATCAAGGAGTTATTATAGATGCTGATGGCTGTGGGCAGGAAAGATTTCCTGTAGCGGTCCGTTTTGCATCCAAACTGAAGAAGCCTTTGACTGAAGAGACTCTGTTTTCCGATTACAGTCTCATGGAGAGGATGTTCAGGGTTGTCCATAATTCTCTTGATTTTATGCAAAATCCTTCTTTGCATTATTGTCTCCAGAGGTTCCACAGTCGTCCCCAGAACAGAACCAGCCTTCTTTATCAGGTTGTTGAGTCTTTTTAGGTCCCTGGTTCTGATGCTGCTGCCCCAACAGATGACGCAAGAGGAAATGACGCTCTCAACAACAGACTTGTAGAAGATCTGCAACATCTTGTTGCAAACCTTGAAGGACCTTAGCTTCCTCAAGAAGTAGAGTCTGCTCTGTCCTTTCTTGTAGATGGCTTCACTGTTGTGTCTCCAGTCCAGTCTGTTGTCCAGATGAACACCAAGGTATTTATATTCCTCAACCACCTCCACTTCTTCTCCCATGATGGAAACAGGGTTTGATCTGACCCTGTTTCTCCTGAAATCTACAATCATCTCCTTTGTTTTGTTAACATTCAAGATGAGATGATTGTTCCCACACCATGCCACAAAGCGGTCCACCAGCTCTCTGTCCTCAGCTTCTTGTCCATCTCTGATACACCCGACAACTGCAGAGTCATCTGAATATTTCTGTAGATGACAGGAAGTACTGGAAGTCTGAAGTGTACAGAGTGAAAAGGAATGGTGAGAGTACAGTCCCCTGTGGTGCTCCTGTGCTGCTGATCACCTGGTTAGACACACAATTCTTCAGTCTGACAAACTGTGGTCTGTTTGTCAGGTAGTCATTAATCCAGGTGATTGTTGAGGCCTCCACCTGAGTCTTCTGGAGTTTCAGACGAAGCAGATCAGGCTGGATTGTGTTAAATGCACTGGAGAAATCAAAGAACATGATCCTCACAGTGCTGCCTGCTTTGTCCAGATGACAGTGGGTTTGTTGAAGCAGGTGTATGATAGCGTCTTCAACTCCAACTCCATGGCGATAAGCAAACTGCAGGGGGTCCTGATATGTGCTGGTTTGCTTACACAGGTGGGTCAACAGGAGTCTCTCCAGGACCTTCATGATGTGGGATGTCAGGGCAACAGGTCTGTAGTCATTGATGTCTGAAGGGTGAGTTTTCTTTGGTACCGGAACCAGACAGGATGTCTTCCACAACAGTGGTACCTTCTCTTGGGTCAAGCTAAGGTTGAAAAGGTGTTGCAGAATCCCACAGAGCTGCTCTGCACAGGCCTTCAGGACTCGGGGCTGACACCATCTGGACCTGCAGCCTTGTTCCGGTTCAGTCTCTCCAACTGCCTCTTCACCTGACTTCTAGAAACAGAAAAGTGGGAGGGGGAGGCAAAGGGGACAGCAGCATCTCCTGATTGGGTTGATGACAAACTAGTGGAAGCAGAAGAATCCATGACTGAGGTGGAGGTGGAGATGTTACGGGAAAGCTGTGGGTCAGAGGAGGGTGGGATGTCTCTTTGGCTGGGAACAGGATGGGAGGATGGTGAGCTTGTTTCTGAACTGAACCTGTTGAAGAATGTGTTCAGCTCATTTGCTCTGTCCAGACTTCCATCCATCCGATCCTCCCTCTGCTTGAGGCCTGTGATCTTCTTCATTCCTGACCACACATCTCTGATATTGTTCCTCTGCAGTTTACTCTCAAGTTTCTTTCTATACACCTTCTTGCTCTCTCTGATCTTGACTTTGAGCTGCTTCTTTATACTCCTCAGTAACTCCCTGTCTCGCTCCCTAAAGGGTCTTTTTTTCTTGTTCAATAGTTCCTTTAGCTCACTGGTGATCCAGGGTTTGTTATTAGGGAAGCATCTCACTGTTCTGGTGGGGATGGTGTTGTCCACACAGAAGTTAATATAGTCAGTCACACACTCAGTCATGGCATTAATGTTCTCTCCTTGTGGCTTACAAAGAGAAATCCAATCGGTTGCATCAAAACAACCCTGTAAGGCTTCTTCAGCTTCCTGTGACCACTTTCTAACAGTCCTTTTTGTGACAGGTAGTCTCTGGACAAGGGGTTTATATGCAAGGTTGTGATCTGATTTACCTAGGGGAGGTCTTGATTTGGAAATGTATGAATCCTTGACATTTGTGTAAAACAAATCCAATGTCTTGTTTTCTCTGGTAGAGCAGCTGACAAACTGTTGAAAAGTTGGCAGTGTAGCAGAGAGTGAGGCATGATTAAAATCACCAGATATTGCCGCAAAAGAATTGGGGTGTCGTGTCTGTATCTTAGCAACAACGGAACTGATGACATCACATGCAGTGTCGGCAACAGCTGAGGGTGGAATGTAAACAGCCACCAAAAAACACTGGTGAACTCTCTTGGCAAATAATATGGATGAAAACTTACTGCCAATAGTTCAATGTCAGGACTGCAGAGACGACTCTTCACAGTAACATGTCCTGGGTGACACCATCTGTTGTTGACGAGCACTGCCAATCCACCCCCTTTCCTATTCCTGCTACTCTTTAAATCTCGATCTGCTCGTACAGTCAGGAAGCCCGGCAGAGAGACGCTGGAGTCGGGGATATGATCCTGCAGCCATGTCTCAGTAAAACACATAATGCTACATTTCCGATATTCTTGCTGAGTCCTTGTCAAGGCTTAAAGTTCATCCAACTTGTTAGCTAATGATCTTACATTTCCCATGATGACGGATGGCAGAGATGGTTTGAACTTCTTCTTTCTTTCTCTCCTCTTTGCTCCTGCTTTGCATCCTCCTTTTCAATTCCAGTGGGATTTCTGGCTTCAGTTGTCGAATTATTTCTGCTTTTCCAATGTTAATCAGCTGCTCCCTGTTGTAAAACACCTTGTTGCTATGGTTATGCATCATGACAAAAGAGTAAAATATACAAAAGTATTGGGAAAAATTAATCCAGCTGCACAGCATCCAAGGCAGGAAGGAACAGTTGTCCAAAAAAATGCAATTTCTTCCAAGAAATAGCAGGAATGAAATTTTGAAAAAAAGAAAAATATCAATGTGAGGTACAGAGCTACTCCAACGTGCTGCCACCCTCAGATAGATTCAGATCATTCTAGAACAATTTTTTTGGATCAGACCCCGGGAATGTCGTCCTCAATGGTTTGGGAGTCATTGAAGGCATATTTAAGGGGACAGGTCATATCTTATTGCGCAATGCTAAGGAAAGCTAACACTGTACGCCTTAAGCAGTTGACAGATGATATTTTGAAGTTTGATATAATGTACAGCTATTCACCCTCAGATGACATACTCAAACAATGCCTGATACTTAAAATGGAGTTTGATCTCCTCTCGACGCGCCAAGAAGAACATTTTATTTTAAAATCTAGACACAGCTCTTATGAACATGGGGAGAAGGCTGGAAAAATTTTAGCACATCAGTTGTGTAAGAGAACCGCCAATCATTACATATCTGAAATTAGTGATGAACAAGGTTTGAAGCATACCGACCACTTGGAAATTAATTCATGCTTTCATCGCTACTATTCCTCCCTCGACACTTCAGAGCCACCAGATGACAGATCTGCTTTGGATATGTTTTCCACAATATTGACATCCCCAGAGTAGGTCCGGAGCTGTCTGCTGAGCTGGAGGATGATATCTATCGAGGAGGTCGTAGAGGTGATTAGGAGTATGCAAAAATGCAAATCTCCAGGGCCTGATGGCTACCCGTCTGAATTCTTTAAAACATTCTCAGAAGCACTTGCCCCTCTTTTGCTCTCTGTTTTCAAGGAATCACTCTCCTCAATTTCTCTCCCCCCAACTATGTGTGAGGCGACCATTTCACTTATCTTAAAGAAACACAAAAATCCGTTCAGTGTGGCTAATATCTCCCAATGTCTCTCCTGAACACAGATGTAAAGCTTCTTGCAAAGGATGTCCAATGTCTCCACTCCTCTTCGCAGTTGCTATTGAGCCGTTAACACTAGCTATTCGAAAGGATATTCATATTAAATGAATTGACAGAGGAGGTCAAGAGTGTAAACCAAAGCTTTACGCTGATGATTTGCTATTGTACCTGTCGGATCCCCTGTCAAACCTCCCTAGAATATTGGACCTATTAAAGAGATATCCGGTGATAAAACTAATCTTCAAAAAAGTGAGTTAATGCCAATCAATCAGAACCTCAAACGTTGGGATTTTCTGCCTCTTTCCCTGAGTGGAAGGATCAATACCATCAAGACGAATGTATTACCAAGACTCCTTTATCAGTTTCAAAGTCTTACTTTATTTCTGACCAAATTCTTCTTTAACTCCATAGATCTTAGATCCATAGACTTATATCAGCCTTTATGTGGAATAATAAAAACCCCGTATACGTAAATGCATACTGCAGAGGCCTCGTGTCCTGGGTGGTATGGTACTTAAAGTGTTCAGTGTTTCCCACAGAATTTTTGGAAACTATGGGGGGGGGGGTAAATTCACGCGACTGCAGATTTTATTTTATTTGATTGATTTGCACACATTCATTCAAATATAACAAAAAAATACACAATAAAACACAACAAATTAAAAAAAAGGAATGTGTGCTGGAGATGTCAGAAACCCTTGTGGGCTTATGAGGAAACCTCATCTTGTCATTAAAACCCAATGATAACAATTGTAATAGAAAATATTTACAGGTTAAAACTAAACTTCATGAAAAATATGAATGGATCATAAACAGTGAGGACTTATGCCTTTTTGAGAAACTTGAAAAGGTTTTCCTTGATAACAAAGGGTGTGGGAAGTACACAATGAGTTCAGGAACACATCAGAAGTGGTTTGGTTTTGATATCTTTAAAAACAAGAGAGCTATTACAAAATAAAAATCTAAAATGGAATTAACTATGCACACTGAGTAAATGTTCTACCTAAAATGATTTTTCTGGAAACTAAAAGACTGTGAAAGCTTTATAGTGAGTTCACAAACCCATCCGAAGTGGTTTGGTGTTCATTGGTTGAATATCCAGTGAGAACAAAAAAAGGCGTTGCACTTTTGCGACGGTACCTAAGCGCTCCGGCTGCCGTAGTTCACTTAGAAATATATTCGGCGCGGTTACTCTGATCTTTCAGGCTTACTTTGGTGAGTTGATAAAGCCTGTGGTATGTTAGTCTTAGTTTTCTGTAAATATTAATACCATCCTGAGGCTAATTGGTGCGGTTTTCGTGACGCTATTACAATTACAAAGCCGGCAAATAGGCGAATGTCGAATATAAAACCAACTTCACCCCGCTCCGCCTAGTCGGGACGGTTGAACCACACATGCGGGACGGATGAAACACCTTATTTTAAACAGAAACTATTGAGCTTACTATTTTTTTTAAGCAACATACCGGACAACATACTAGTGTACTCGTCATTGCTCAAATTTCACATTATTTTTCATAATATAAATTGGTCAAAAAAATATGTTTGTCAACGAAATCACGATGATTACAGCTGACCTTTATGCACGCGCACCCACTGATCTATAACGTGCGTCAATCGCCCCAACAGCAACTAATAACACATAAACCTTTTTTGCCACTAAACTTCAAAACTCTGACATTGCACACTTTAGGACATGTTTAATTACTAATTCACCTGTTGTATAGTCATATTAGTTGGTTTTCGAGGAAATTGCTGTGTTTCAAACGATTGGGATTCGGAAACTATGGCGGCCAAAAGGAAACTTTTTTTCCCATACATTGAGGAAACTATGGCGGCCCGCCATAGTTTCCTCAATGTATGGGAAACACTGAGTGTTGAACCACATCAAGTGTCTCTGCATCCACCATGACTGATGGTTGCTGTCCCTCTGTTGGCTGCCGGGAGTAAAACATACAGACTGTTTATTTTTTTTATTCAAATGTAAACAACAGTTTTGGAGCCAATGGGACACTGGCACCGTGGCTCCTGAGAGAATTGCAGCAGCTTCTTGAATTGAATTGGCATGACAGTATAATACAGTGTCGTCAGCATATGGTTGCATCTTTATATTTCTACAGACATTTGGTAAGTTATGGACATTTAGGCTGAATAAAACAGGACCCAATATTGAGCCCTGTGGTACTCCAGCAGAAGAAGTGAGGTATGAAGATGACGAATCACCAATTTGAACCGCCTGTTTCCTGTGCGACAGGTATGATTTCATCCAGCAGAGGGCACTATTTGAAAAGTTGAAATGAGTTAATTTAGCAATAAGCACATCATGATTAATGGTGTCAAAAGCACGCTTTAAATCAAGAAATACAGCAGCTACAAAGCCACCCTGAACCTACAAGCTCTTTAAGTTTTCTAGGAAATAACAGGTAGCTGTCTCTGCTGAATGGAATTTCCTAAATCCAAACTGCATTGGATGAAGAGTGGCATGGCCATTATTTCAGTGTTCAGTCAGTTCTGTGGTAACCCATTTCTCCGCTACTTTGGAAATTCTAGGTAAAATACTTATGGGTGAATAGATTTTGTCAGCCTTAAAGACGGGGGTGACCCGAGCAATCTTCCATGACGATGGTACCGTTCATGTTTTATGGATTTATTAAGACTTTATCTCTATTTTTCATTCATTGTATCATTTCATTGTTCAACCAGGACAGATTATTTCTATGTTTTTTGGATTTACCTTTTTTTTGTGAATCGTGTGAAGATAAAATTGTGATCTAACAAGCCTGATAATAGATTAAAAGTCTTACAGATTCTTTCAGGATTATTAGTAAATATTAGATCAATTGTTGTATTTGACGTATTAGTTATTCTTGTCGCTCCTTTTATAATTTGTCTCAAATTGTACTCATCCATCAGCTGTTTAATATTTTTCCTGACTTTATGTCCCAGTTGATATTAAAATCAGCGAGTAGGATGATTTCCTTCTTCGAGTTGCAGTGATTTAAGATTGTCTGAAGATGATCATAAAACACATCCTTTGCTGAGGTGGATCCACACAAATCACAGTAAAAGACATTGCAGAGCAGAGTGATGCATTTAGACCAAAACACTCAGCGTTAACGTCTTTAGGCCACCTTATTAGTTCATGTTGAAACTTCTCTCTGACATAGATTAATACTCCCCCACCCCGCCCTGCTTCTCTAGCCTTTCTAAATACATTATATCCTGGAATGCTACTAGCTGCTGTAGATGATGATGAATGTGTCAAGCAACTTTCACATATTCCAAGTATATCAATATTAGAGTCACTTAATAAATGTTCCATTTGCTCAGTTTGTGTTTTTCCTGGTTAAAAACAGCAAAGTGTTTCCTGGTTTCATCTCCTCTCTCTGAGCTGCAGATCCAGATGTGATCAGACTCAACATGTGCTGCAGGCTGAATGATCTGCTGGAAGAAAATCAGTGGGCAGATTGTTGTGGTGGGACGTTTTCTGGCTCTCAGTCTGCAGATTTGAGAGGTTCAGGAGCTAATCTTCATTATTTGTGTTTAAAGTCTCTGGTTTACATGAATTGAACCTGGTGGTGGTAATATTCTTGCTCTTTAATGGTTAGATGACAGGTTTGTAGAGTTGTTTTAACAAAGAGAAACAGGTTGCGTTAAAATGGACTGTGTTTCCCTGATGGCTGTTGAGCTGAATGGCTGCAGACCTCTGAGTTGTAAGCTGGAACAGAGGGTTAGTGTAAAGAATGTCATGTATTACCACCGCTGTTACTTTTATTCCTTTAAACCAGCGGTCATCAACCTTTTTCAGCCCAACCTCTACATGGTGTTTAAGTGAACAACTTGGACAAGACTCTGGTTCCTTCCATCATTTAGAGTTTCATCATGACAAAAAGAATAAGTAAAAGAGCATAAAGCAAGAGTTTACTGCTTAAAAAGCTGAACGTGTGCAGAACATATTGGGGGAAAGTGCTGATAGCTGAGGGCACTTATAAATGCACCCTCAGCGTTCAC
Organism: Odontesthes bonariensis; assembly: GCF_027942865.1. Classification (NCBI taxonomy): domain Eukaryota; kingdom Metazoa; phylum Chordata; class Actinopteri; order Atheriniformes; family Atherinopsidae; genus Odontesthes; species Odontesthes bonariensis. The sequence goes on from NC_134524.1 coordinate 2,623,495, forward strand.
GTTTGATCTGAGATATTGAGACCTGTGTGGCTCGGTCTGTCCAGCTCCAGTTAGAATATGTTGGTTAGTGTAGTTTAGCTTAGAGAAAGCATTTGTGTGAACATCAAAAGGATCTAAGTCTTCTTCCTCTCTGTCATTGCAGAAACATAGAGCCCAAGAGGGATCCGGATGGCACTGCTGTAAAGACTGTGGGAAAGTTATCAAACGATCAAATCTGAGGTATCATCAGATAATTCATACTGGAGAGAAGCCATACAGCTGTGACCAGTGTGGGGCAGCTTTCACTACATTAGGTGGTCTAAAGACACACCAACGTATACACACAGGAGAGAAGCCATACAGCTGTGACCAGTGTGGGGCAGCTTTCACTCAATTAGGTAGTCTAAAGAAACACCAAAGTATTCACACAGGAGATAAACCTTTCATCTGTGGTCAGTGTGGGGCAGCTTTCACTGCATTAGGTTATCTAAAGACGCACCAACGTATTCACACAGGAGAGAAGCCATACAGCTGTGGTGAGTGTGGGGCAGCTTTCACTACATTAGGTAGTCTAAAGAAACACCAACGCATTCACACAGGAGAGAAGCCATACAGCTGTGGTCATTGTGGGGCAGCTTTCACTGAATTAAGTAATTTCAAGAGACACCAACGTATTCACACAGGAGAAAAGCCATACAGCTGTGGTCAGTGTGGGGCTGCTTTCACTGAATTAGGTCATCTAAAGAAACACCAACGTATTCACACAGGAGAGAAGCCATACAGCTGTGGTCAGTGTGGGGCAGCTTTCACTCGATTATCTAGTCTAAAGAGACACCAACGTATTCACTCAGGAGAGAAGCCATACAGCTGTGGTCAGTGTGGGGCAGCTTTCAATCAATTAGGTAGTCTAAAGACACACCAACGTAGTCACACTGCAGAGAAATGATTGGCTTAAATCAACAACATTTTTTACGGCTGATAAGCAAACATTCACCTGAGAGCAGCAACAGGAACTACCAATCAGAAGCCTTGCCTTTGTTCAGATTAAAAATCTTCTTTGTGGATTACCAACTTCTCTTGTCAGGACTTTAGTTCTGAATGTTCTGTGGGGAGCACATGTTTGAAGAACCATTGACAGTGCTTTATAATTTGTTGGGATTGCTTTTACTGGGGACGGATCTCCCGACGTTCAAGACAAACATGGCATCAATTGTGAGTTGATGGACAGAACAAAATGCAGTCTGTTTGAAAGTAGAAAAATGTTTATTCTTTTACACTGAACATATGTTTTGTTTTAAGTTAAGATCCACAAAGTAGTTTTGCACCAGCTGTGGGTATTTCTGTAAACATCTGAAGAAGCAATATATCATTTCAGTTTGATGTGAAGTCGAGCTTTACACTCGTCTGTATTTCATTGTTCTGCATTTCATTAAAGGTCAGATGTTAACTTTTCTCATGCTTTTCATGTTCTTGCTACACAGATATTTTTGAAGAAAATGTGTGTTTGGTTACGAGGGAAAGTTGACCCTTTATCATCTTCCCCAAAGACCCAGAAATCTTTAACGCAGTCTGGAAAAGGTTTGGAGTTGTTCCCTGTACTTCCCAGACAGCTGTATGATGCTGATGACTGAAGCTGAAAGTTAAGGCTGTTCCAACACTAAAAGGGCACGAGGCTAAATTTCAAGCTGTGAAACTCTTTCAAATGTCTGTTGTGTTGGAATCAGACGTGTGAACGCATTTTAGTCCAAACGTCATGGCTGCACTGAGGGGAAAGGCAGCTAAGCAGGCTAACGCTACTTTGAATTGAACCGTTTACAGTTTTTTACGATTGAATAAACACTAAAATCAAAAGCATTACACAATTATCAAAAGCTTACACTCAATGAGCAAAACTCGGCCCAGATTTGCACCACTACAAGCACAAAGTCAGTTCACACTTTTTGCAAAACAATACACACAGTGATTTGCAAAACACTACACACAGTTGTATGCATTAGATACAGAAGTATATCAAGATGTCCCCTCCTTGCAATTCTAAAGCACTGATTGTCAAATGACCACACCTATGTGCCAATTGGTTAAACACAGCCATCAGATGTGCAAACACAAGATTGCTTAATTGTAGACACACCAATCAGGTTTAAGCACTATAAATATGCAGCAAGTGAGGAGGAGGAGGAGGACGACAAGGACAAATTTAACAAATGAAATTCGTGCAACTCTTGTGGACCATGTTTTAAACCATGGTTTGACAATGAGGGAGGCTGGACTGAGAGTCCAGCCAAATCTCAGCAGATACACCTTGGCATCTGTCATAAGGGCTTTCAGACAAGAAAACAGGTAAGAAAAAACCGGTTTACAGCTGTTATTGTATGCACCATATCAGCACTTTTGATATGTTTGGTGTGACATTTTACAGTAGGTTACATGTATTTTGCTCTACGTAGGATTGAGGGGCAAGTGCAACGAGGAGGAAGGGCTCCCATTTTTACACCACTGCAGGAGAGAGAGATTGTGAGCATAGTTTTGGCAAATAATGCCATCAGGCTTTGGGAAATCCAGGCCAACATTCTTGGAGACCAAACCATCTTCCAGAACGTGAATCAGGTCTCTCTGTCCACTATAGCGCGCATCCTTAAGACCCATCAGGTTCAAAAGAAGCAGATCTATCGGGTGCCTTTTGAAAGGAACTCGGAGAGGGTTAAACAGCTTCGGCATGAGTATGTGGAGGTATATATTGTTCACTTTAGCACTCTAATGTTACATACTGCACACATAACCTTTTTACATGTAAATGCACCGTACACTAAATCTATGCTGAACTACACAATCTTGTCTTTCACTGTATTTTAGAGAGTTTTACAAATGGATGCTGAGCCAATTCCACATGAGTTCATCTATATTGACGAGGCAGGGTTCAACCTCTCAAAGGTGAGGAGGAGAGGAAGAAATATAATTGGCCAGAGGGCAATTATCAGTGGGCCGGGGCAACGAGGGGGTAACATCACCCTGTGCGCTGCAATTACCCAGAATGGGGTCCTCCACCGTCATGCCAACATGGGTCCCTACAAAACACCCCACATCCTCACATTTCTGGACAGATTACACAACCTCATAGCCGCACAAACGCAACAGATGCAATACATTGTCACCTGGGACAATTGTTTCATTCCACCGCTCTGCTCTGGTTCAGAATTGGTTTCACCAACATCAACAGTTCTCAGTCCTATTCCTGCCACCGTATTCTCCTTTTTTTTAACCCAATTGAGGAGTTTTTCTCGGCATGGCGGTGGAGGGTTTATGATCTGCACCCCCAGGCTCGCTTACCCCTCATTCAGGCCATGGAGGAGGCCTGTGACCTGATTGAAGCCACAGCCATACAGGGATGGATTTGGCATTCAAGAAGATTCTTTCCACGCTGTCTTGGAAATGATTATATTGCATGCGATGTCGACAAAATTCTCTGGCCGGATCCAGCGAGGCGAAGAGATGACCAGTAGTGATTTCTGTACTGTTTTTTTTATTTTATTTTTTATTATTATTTTTTTTTGGTTATTGTTTTTGTACAGGATACAATTTTATGTTTGTCAGAAGCATGGAAAATGGGGCATGTTTTTTGTTTTGTTTTTTATGTCTGTTGACTAAATTCAGTTTTTGGAGAAATAAATTACATTTTCATCAGTCTGCAGCATTGGTCTTGTGTCGTGTCTAATGCATACAAGTGTGTTTAGTGTTCACTGTGTGTATTGTTTTGCAAAAAGTGTGAGCCGACATTGTGTTTATAGTTGTGCAAATCTGGGCGAGGTTTTGCAAATTCACTGTGGACTTCACCTATACTACTCTATTCACTCAGAAGCAGAATTAGCCAAAAGTGTTTAAAGTTTTCAACAGCAGTGTGTAACTGTTACAGAGTTAAGTCATATGCAACGTGTGTGTTTCATATGGTAACAAAATATGGTTTTGATAAATGAGCGTATAGTTTTTACAAGAGTGTTTCATTTTGCAAAGGATCCAAGGTGTTTTGCGAATTGGGTTTGTGGTTGTGATAATTGTGTGTAGGTTTTGCAAAAAAAAACAATGCTCAAAATTGTGTTTAAGCAATTGAGAAAAACTGTAACAAGAGAAAACTGAACTGATCTGTTTGTTGCTTCGACAACTGCTCAGTTACTCACACAATCAGGTACTGAGCAGATTTACCAAACAGACATTCTGCTGTAATCTCAGATGCTCTCAGTCACGCTGCTCACGTTGTTTTAGTCCACAAATCTTCTTCTTCTGCCCCGACGGCTACACAACTTACCCAGAACACCTGGTGGCAGAGTGTGCACACGACACCCTTATACTTTATTGGATTGTATCTACAAACTGAAACGCTGATCATTTAAACCTGCTTCAGGCTGTTTTTGTTACTTTTTTAGTTTAGTTTAGTTTATTCCAAGCAAAAAAAATATACAGAACAAGCGGCTAAGTACATTACAATTTTTGTACAATACACAAACTGAACTTATTCGTAGTATTTTAGAAGTACATTTATACAACTTAGATTCAAATAAGCTTGGAAAGTTCTCTGTAACAGCAGCTGATCTTTAATAATAACTAATCCTGCAGGGATATAATTTACCTTCAGGGATTAATGAGTATTGTTGAGTTGAATTTAACTGAGCTCATTTACAAAACTGATTTTGTTTGATTCATTGAAATGTTGATAAAACTTTATCATAAAATCACATTCACCTTGTTAATGATAAAGTTTCCCGTCTCATGGCCTCCCCGTCCCAACGAGATGCTGTAAGGTGTGGTTGAGGTGCAGCTTTGAGCTTTCTTTCTGAGGCAGAACCTGAAGTGTTTTACCTTCTGTCAGTGTGAGGTCCCAGCCTGGAGCCCTGAGGCGCCCCTGAGTGTGAGAGTCTTTCCCCTCGCCATCCTGGACACATGCCTAAAGTCTCTGAAGGATAGGTGGAGGCTCTAAGTTATGGGGAAATGTCTTCATTTGTAACATTCAGTCACAAAACAAAAGAAACTGCTTAAGGCTAAAATAACTTTAATGATTACAAATCAGTGGAGGTCTGCTCGGGGCCCAAATGCTAATTACTCCTTTCAACAGCGGCATTCCTCATCAACTGTGACAAACGGGCATTTGTAAAGTCATTAATAAAAATGTAGGAGGATCTCCGGGTGAGAAGGAGCAGGAACAACGAGCGCACAAAGACAAAAGGTGATGGAGCAGAGCTGATGACCCCCTGAGAAATCTGCCAGGAGCCGCCACCGAGTTATTATGATAAAACCTGCATGTAAAGCAGAAATAAATCGGTGTAGAAGTTAAATAAATCTCCTTCTCTGACTGCATCTTCTGCAGCCATCAGAGCTGTTTGTGTTGAGTTCAGCTGCATATTTTCTGATAATCTGCTGTAATCTAAACTGGACTAAAGTCTCTCCCAGCAAATATATACAGGATACAGTGAATAATGATTCCAACTGTTTATTTACATCTCAGCATAAAGAACATAGAATGTTCAGTAGATTTTACATGAAACATTTATTCTTGTTTTAACACTGATGGAGCAACAAGCCTGAAAGAGATACAATTATTTTCTGATATATAACTTGTCTTTTGGGTTTTATCTTTTATGTATAATGTATCATTTCTTCATTTTTCAACTTAATAAAATATCTGAGTAGTACACAATCTGCTTCTGCTTCTTTATCATATATATCTATATATATATATATATATATATATATATATAAAAGGTATCCTACATGACATATGTTACAGAGCAGAATATTCTATTACTGCTGAGCCTACTATGAATGTTAAAATATGCTGACTCATGAGTCCCGTATCATGCCTACATGTATCACGTTTGCAGAAACAAAAATCCGGTGAAAATCCGTTTTGTATTCAGCGAGTTGTGATTGATTAAATGCGCTGACGCTTCATGGCTCCAGCCAGACAGATTACACTGAGTGGAGCGGTGACCGGTCCAAGATGGCCGCCCCAGGTTACAGGCTGAAGGTTTGCTTTGGTGTCTGAGGGCTCTCAGCAGGATGGATGGACCGGAGGTGTCCCATCATTGGAGGATGTGTTGGCATGAAAGGCCAGTTCTTGTGGGCAAATCAAACACCGCACCTTCAGCAGACAGAAAAGAAAGAGATAAGCCATCACTTTTTAAAATGTGTGGAATAATGGCCGTAAGCGCTCCGTTTGGGATATGCGCTAAATAAACAAGTCCAAAATGAATGTATTGTCCTACATAACTTAGATTCTTAAATGTGCTGCCCCCTTATTTTAAGAAGAGAAGTATATTAGCATGCATACCCATAATAATAATAAAGCTTATATTTACATTTAAAAAACAAAAACAGGCAAACATCTTACATCACACAACAGTATATTGTACAATAGTATCAGCTTATTAGAAAAGAGAAAAAAAAGAGAGAAAAAGGAAAAAACAGAAAAAAATAATAAGAAAAGAGAGAGAAAAAGAAAAAGAGGAAAACAAAGAGAGAGAGAGAAAAAAGAGGGGAAAAAAAAGAGCTGCTGTCCTGTTGGCTCTCAGTGTAAACCGTGATGCCATCATTCACAACACGAATAGAATCCGTAACGTGATGGAGGGCTTTGAGTTCTCCCAGGAACCTGAGAGCTTTGTTGTCGGGGGTTACCTTCCTGGTAGGGTCTCCCCTGGCACCTTGCCTCAGGGGTGGGGTCAGGCTTGGATTGACACAAAGACCTTGATGGAGCAGCACCAGATTGTGAAAGCTCACCTCCCAAGAAAGGGAAACTGGGACACACCCGAGGGGTCAGGCCCAGAGAAGGAGCTCACCTCCCAGAAAAGGGAAACTGGGACACACCCGAGGGGTCAGGCCTAGAGAAGGAGCTCACCTCCCAGGAAAGGGAAAGTGGGACACACCCGAGGGGTCAGGCCTGGAGAAGGAGCTCACCCCCCAGGAAAGGGAAACTGGGACACACCCGAGGGGTCAGGCCTAGAGAAGGAGCTCACCTCCCAGGAAAGGGAAACTGGGACACACCCGAGGGGTCAGGCCTAGAGAAGGAGCTCACCTCCCAGGAAAGGGAAACTGGGACACACCCGAGGGGTCAGGCCTAGAGAAGGAGCTCACCTCCCAGGAAAGGGAAACTGGGACACACCCGAGGGGTCAGGCCTAGAGAAGGAGCTCACCTCCCAGGAAAGGGAAACTGGGACACACCCGAGGGGTCAGGCCTAGAGAAGGAGCTCACCTCCCAGGAAAGGGAAAGTGGGACACACCCGAGGGGTCAGGCCCCCCAGGAAAGGGAAACTGGGACACACCCGAGGGGTCAGGCCTAGAGAAGGAGCTCACCTCCCAGGAAAGGGAAACTGGGACACACCCGAGGGGTCAGGCCTAGAGAAGGAGCTCACCTCCCAGGAAAGGGAAAGTGGGACACACCCGAGGGGTCAGGCCTGGAGAAGGAGCTCACCCCCCAGGAAAGGGAAAGTGGGACACACCCGAGGGGTCAGGCCTGGAGAAGGAGCTCACCCCCCAGGAAAGGGAAACTGAGACACACCCGTGGGGTCAGGCCGAGAGAAGGAGCTCACCTCCCAGGAAAGGGAAACTGGGACACACCCGAGGGGTCAGGCCTGGAGAAGGAGCTCACCCCCAAGGAAAGGGAAACTGAGACACACCCGTGGGGTCAGGCCTGGAGAAGGAGCTCACCTTAGAGATAGGAGGAGGAGCTCCTGGGAGGAGGCCCCGGAGCAGAACCAGTCCAGTTACTGTCCTCTTGTTCATTTACAGGAATCTCAATTAATCCGTCTTTATTAAAATGTGCACTCTTTCCACCTTAAAGCTTTTCACTCTTTGCTTTGGCCTCTAAAACCTGGAGAAATTTAAACTCTTTGAGCAGCTCTCACAGGACTTGAACTTATGATGTCCGAGTCCCAAAGCAGTTTATTGCCCCTCTGAGCGATGCCTCCGCTGCTTTGTGCTGCTTTCTTGGCACTTTTTACCTGAGACTGATGAGCACAGACACTATCTTTTAGTCTTCCAACATGTTTTCTGTGAAGCAGCTTTGCTCATCAACTGTCTCTGCTTTGTTCAGCTGCTCGGTGTTCTGTCTCATGCTCTGTATCCCAATAAAGTCTCAGACTCGTTGGTGTCAAACTTTGAACACTGAGAAAGATTGAGTGGAACCTGGAAAAGGCTTGAACTCAGTCCCTATGAAAAGAAAATGAAAAGAGAAAGTTTAGGATTCAACCTTTCAGTGTGTAGTTGGTGCATGTAGTTGTCTTATCCACCAGTGACCTCACATTTCCCCCGATGATCGAGGGAAGAAATGCTTTAAACTTCCTCCTCCTTTTCCTCCAGTTTCTTCCTGCTCTGCATCCTAGACGTCTCCTCTTCAGCTCATCCAGGTTTGGGGTATTTTTCCAGCCATTTCTTGGGCTTCTGTGAAGCTCAGTTAGCTGCACCAACGGGTGAACAACTTTCCCGTTGCTACGGTTACGCATCATAACAGATGTGAAAAACTACCAGAGTGACCAGCAGAGGTCCTTCCAGCAGCATCCACACCAGCTCAGAAACATGTTTCAGAAGTCTCTGTTTTCACAGAGAAAATCTGAAGAAGATGCAAAGAACTCTGAAATAATGGTGCTGACCTGGTTCTGTTCCACCTGAACCCAAAACATTTCATCCGGAGCCAAAACATTTCATCCAATACGTATCATCAATCTACATTTATAAATAACTAAAGCTGACACATGAGTTTATCATTTTATTTTTTTAACTAGAATTATATGACGGTGGAATTCTGCAGTTAAAGAAAGAGGAAAACCTCCATTTAACCAGGAGTTACAGCAGATTAAATCTATAAGTTAGCATAAATATAAATATATATGGCGAAAAACACTAACTTCATGGTGGCACTGGAGGAAACTCAGGTATTCTGCAGAAGCACAGGAGTTCATCCCCTTCAGATCATGAATATCTGACGGTGATTCCCGCTTTTAAAAGAATCAATGAGAAATCCCCAGTGAGATGACGCTGCCACCAGGAGGTCAGATTGGAACATTACACTATTGTTTGGATCCAGCACTGTGCTCTTCAACAACCTTCAGTTTTAAAGATCATTACGGAGGTGGAAAAAGTAAGTTTCAACCCAAAGTTTGGACTAAAATCCGTTCACACATCTGATTCCAACACAACAGACATTTGAAAGAGTTTCACAGCTTGAAGTTGAGCCTCGTGCCCTTTTAGTGTTGGAACAGCCTTAACTTTCAGCTTCAGCATCATACAGCTGTGTGGGAAGTACAAGGAACAACTCCAAACCTTTTTCAGACTGCGTTAAAGATTTCTGGGTCTTTGGGGAAGATGATAAGGGTCAACTTTCCCTCGTAACCAAACACACATTTTCTTCTAAAATATCTGTGAAGCAAGAAGATGAAAAGCATGAGAAAAGTTAACATCTGCCCTTTAATGAAATGCAGAACAATGAAATACAGACGAGTGTAAAGCTCGACTTCACATCAAACTGAAATGATATATTGCTTGTTCAGATGTTTACAGAAATACCCACAGCTGGTGCAAAGCTACTTTGTGGATCTTAACTTAAAACAAAACATATGTTCAGTGTAACAGAATAAACATTTTTCTACTTTCAAACAGACTGCATTTTGTTCTGTCCAACTCACAATTGATGCCATGTTTGTCTTGAACGTCGGGAGATCCGTCCCCAGTTAAAGCAATCCCAACAAATTATAAAGCACTTTCAATGGTTCTTCAAACATGTGCTCCCCACAGAACATTCAGAACTAAAGTCCTGAGAAGAGAAGGTGGTAATCCACAAAGAAGATTTTTAATCTGAACAAAGGCAAGGCTTCTGATTGGTAGTTCCTGCTGCTGCTCCCAGGTGAATGTTTGCTTATCGGCCGTAAAAAACGTTGTTGATTTAAGCCAATCATTTCTCTGCAGTGTGACTACGTTGGTGTCTCTTTAGATAATCTAATCTAGTGAAAGCTGCCCCACACTGACCACAGATTAAACGTTTCTGTCCTGTGTGAATATGTTGGTGTGTCTTTAGATGACCTAAATGAGTGAAACCTGCCCCACACTGAACACAGATGAAAGGTTTCTCTCCTGTGTGACTACGTTGGTGTCTCTTTAGACTACCTAATCTAGTGAAAGCTGCCCCACACTGACCACAGCTGTAAGGCTTCTCTCCTGTGTGAATACGTTGGTGTGTCTTTAGACTACCTAATTCAGTGAAAGCTGCCCCACACTGACCACAGCTGAAAGGTTTCTCTCCTGAGTGAATACGTTGGTGTGTCTTTAGATTAGATAATTGAGCGAAAGCTGCCCCACACTGACCACAGCTGAAAGGTTTCTCTCCTGAGTGAATACGTTGGTGTGTCTTTAGATTAGATAATTGAGTGAAAGCTGCCCCACACTGACCACAGCTGAAAGGTTTCTCTCCTGAATGAATACGTTGGTGTGTCTTTAGATAATCTAATCTAGTGAAAGCTGCCCCACACTGAACACAGCTGAAAGGTTTCTCTCCTGAGTGAATACGTTGGTGTGTCTTTAGATGAGATAATTGAGTGAAAGCTGCCCCACACTGACCACAGATATAAGGCTTCTCTCCTGAGTGAATACGTTGGTGTGTCTTTAGATCAGATAATTGAGTGAAAGCTGCCCCACACTGACCACAGCTGAAAGGTTTCTCTCCTGAGTGAATACGGTGGTGTCTCTTTAGATCAGATAATTGAGTGAAAGCTGCCCCACACTGACCACAGATGAAAGGTTTCTCTCCTGTGTGACTACGTTGGTGTCTCTTTAGACTATCTAATGTAGTGAAAGCTGCCCCACACTGACCACAGCTGAAAGGCTTCTCTCCTGAGTGAATACGTTGGTGTGTCTTTAGACTACCTAATTGAGTGAAAGCTGCCCCACACTGACCACAGATGAAAGGTTTCTCTCCTGTGTGAATACGTTGGTGCGTCTTTAGACTAGATAATCTAGTGAAAGCTGCCCCACACTGACCACAGCTGAAAGGTTTCTCTCCTGTGTGACTACGTTGGTGTCTCTTTAGACTATCTAATGTAGTGAAAGCTGCCCCACACTGACCACAGATGAAAGGTTTCTCTCCTGTGTGAATACGTTGGTGCGTCTTTAGACTAGATAATCTAGTGAAAGCTGCCCCACACTGACCACAGCTGAAAGGCTTCTCTCCTGAGTGAATACGTTGGTGTGTCTTTAGATGACCTAATGTAGTGAAAGCTGCCCCACACTGACCACAGATGAAAGGTTTCTCTCCTGTGTGAATACGTTGGTGTGTCTTTAGATTACCTAATGTAGTGAAAGCTGCCCCACACTGACCACAGCTGTATGCTTTTCCTCCTGAGTGAATACGTTGGTGTTTCTTTAGATTAGATAATCCAGTGAAAGCTGCCCCACACTGACCACAGCTGTATGGCTTCTCTCCAGTATGAAGCCTCTGATGATATCTCAGATTTGATCGTTTGATAACTTTCCCACAGTCCTTACAGCAGTGCCATCTGGATCCCTCTTGGTCTCTACGTTTCTGCAATGACAGAGAGGAAGAAGACTTAGATCCTTTTGAAGTTCACACAAAAGATTTCTCTAAGCTAAACTACGCTAACCAACATATTCTAACTGGACCTGGACAGACCGAGCCACACAGGTCTCAATATCTCAGATGAAACGTGAACGCTGAGGGTGCGTTTATAAGTGCCCTCAGCTATCAGCACTGTGCTCTGATGTGTTCTGCACACGTTCAGCTTTTTAAGCAGTAAACTCTTGCTTTTTGCTCTTTTACTAATTCTTTTTGTCATGATGAAACTCTGAAAAGGAACTTGAGCTATGTGTTTTGTGTTTTATGATCATCTTCAGACAATCTTAAATCACTGCAACTCGAAAAAGGAAATCATCCTACTCGCCGATTCAGGAAAAATATTAAACAGCTGATGGATGAGTGCAATTTGACACAAATTATAAAAGGAACGACAAGAATAACTAATACGTCAAATACAACAATTGATCTAATATTTACAAATAATCCTGAAAGAATCTCTAAGAGTTTGAATCTATTATCTGGCCTGTCAGATCACAATTTTATCTTGTGCTCATGGAAAATTAAGAGGAAGCATTTAATGGCATCCACCAGAGGTCACCAGTTCTACTTCATACCCAAAAGCCAGCAACAATACCTGAATGAGGAAATCCAAAATCTAGAAGGTCTAATACTCTGGAAAATAACGACATTGAGGCTAGCTCAGATAACTTTATTAAAGAAGTCAATGATATTATAACGATTCACAAAAAAAAAAAAAGGGTAAATCCAAGAAACATAGAAATAATCTGCCCTGGTTGAACAATGAAATTATAAAATGAATGAAAAATAGAGATAAAGTCTTAAGGATGACCCGTAAGGTGAAAGCAGATTCTATATTGAGGCCATAAATGGGGCAAATGGTGATTAAAAGCTAATATGGAACAATCTAAATGAGTTATCTCCCCATCTTAGTGATCTACAGCTCCAGGTAAATGATGAGCTAACTGACAATCTGGAGATTACTGTGAGTTATCAATAGATTTTTCATTGGCTCAGTGGAGGAACTTGCGAAGCCCTTTAAATGCTCACATATTTCATCTCTAAAAAGGCCAGAGATTCATTTGGTCTTACTAGTGACCTTTTAAAGACCAATAAACAGACTCTTGTTGACCCAGTTGCACATCTTGTAAATCTATCCATAAAACAAGGAACGGTACCATCGACATGGAAGATTGCTCGGGTCACCCCCGTCTTTAAGGCCGACAAAATCTATCCACCCATAAGTATTTTACCTAGAAACAGGCAGTTCCAATTGGTGATTCGTCATCTTCATACCTCACTTCTTCTGCTGGAGTACCACAGAGCTCAATATTGGGTCCTGTTTTATTCAGCCTAAATGTCCATAACTTAGAGTTTTGACGAGAACTAACAGGAGAGATCATATTTCTCCAGTTTTAGCTTCTCTTCATTGGCTCCCTGTTAAATTCAGAATAGAATTTAAGATTCTTCTCCTCACATATAAAGCTCTTAATGACCGAGCTCCATCATATCTTAAAGATCTCATTGTAAGATATTTTCCTAACAGAGCACTTCGTTCCCAAACTGCAGGTTTACTTGAGGTTCCCAGAGTTTCTAAAAGTAGAATGGGAGGCAGAGCCTTCAGTTATCAGGCCCCTCAATTGTGGAATAAGCTGCCAGTAAATGTCCGGGAAGCAGACACCCTTTCCACTTTTAAGACCAGGCTTAAAACTTTCCTTTTTGATAAAGCTTATAGTTAGGGATGGCTCAGGTGATCCTGAAACATCCCATAGTTAAGCTGCTATAGGCCTAGACTGCTGGGGGGCCTCATCTGACACACCTTTCCTCACTTTACTCTCTTTATGTATATGTGATATTATTGTGGTCATTAACTCGTGTTTCCCTGTTCCAACAGATATCCTTTGAATGGTGTTACAGTGCCGCCGTCGCGGTGGCCCCCTGCCCCCCTCCCCCCCCCTTTTTCTGTCTTCTCAAACCCCAGCTGGTCGAGGCGGATGGCCACCCTTCCTGAGTCTGGTTCTGCCAGAGGTTTCTTCCTGTTAAAAGGGAGTCGTTTCTCTCCACAGTCGCCTCAGGCACGCCGCTCAGGCCGGGAGATTGGACCGAAAAACAAAAAGTTTTCAGTGCAATCTGTTGGTTTTCTTAGCTAGGAAATTGTTTTTGAATTGGCTCTATATGAACGAATTGGATTATTTTATGAATTATGATTATTATTAATTAATTGAATTCCAATTGGCTTGAATTGGACTTTCTATCTAAGTGCCTTGAGATGACATTTGTTGTATTTGGCGCTATATAAATAAAAATGAATTGAATTGAATTGAATTGAATTACCAAATGTCTGTAGAAATATAAAGATGCAACCATATGCTGACGACACTGTATTATACTGTCATGCCAATTCAATTCAAGAAGCTGCTGCAATTCTCTCAGGAGCCACGGTGCCAGTGTCCCATTGGCTCCAAAACTGTTGTTTACATTTGAATAAAAAAATAAACAGTCTGTATGTTTTACTCCCGGCAGCCAACAGAGGGACAGCAACCATCAGTCATGGTGGATGCAGAGACACTTGATGTGGTTCAACACTTTAAGTACCTCGGGGTAATTCTCTGTGGCTGCCCCCGTCTCTGGAACTCTCTCCCGGTCTATCTGAGAGCTCCACAACCACTGGGCGACTTCAAAAGAGGCTTAAATACTTTTCTTTTTAAGCAAGCCTACTCTGCCGCCACATGATTGTTATGATGTTGATTTTATCCCTGATTTTAGTTGTACTTTGTAGCACTTTGAGATTTTTGCTAATGAAAAGTGCGTTACAAATTTGATTTATTATTTTTCTTTGATTCTAATCTTAATTTTAAGCAACACGTTAAAAAAGTAACAAATAAAATTAAATTTAACGTATCAAATTTCAAACACATGAGATGCTTCCTGACTATGGAGTCAGCAAAAACTTCTACGCATGCAATGATACTTCCTCGTGTTTCCTGCTGTTATACAACATGGTCACATACATCAGAGAGCAAAATCTTGGACTTTGATAGCTATCAGCTGTTTCTGGATGTCTGTCTCATCTTTCAGGTTTCCAAAGGATTAGCCCCTCCACTATTACAGGATTTCATAAAGACAGAATCCTCTAGAGTGAACCCCAGAGCACTAGAGGAGACTGATGTGCAATGATGCAGGACTAAGTTTGGCCAAATGGTGGAGTCCATCAGAGGAACAGTGCTGGAACACACTGCCACCTCGTGTTACAAACTGGGACAATTCCACCACAGTGTTTCCCACACATAGACTAATTCGTGGCGGTGCGCCACAGATTCAACACCGGCCGCCACATATTGCGTTTCGTTATTATTATTTTTTTTAACGCTATTTAAAAAATACTCGTATTCGAATTTCCTTCCCCTGCTCTCCCTCCGTCTCTGTCAGTCACGCGTCTCTCTCGCATAGCCTACTACTCACACACGCACGCACACACACACAGCCCCTCCCCTCCGTGCACACCGCGTGTGTCTCCATCAGCGAGATCATGCCTGGGAAGCCTGGAAGCTTGCTAGCTTCAGCGTTGCGTTAGATTAGCTCTATAGCTCTGGCTCAACCGAAATAAGACGGCTGGCGAATTTCACGAAAGGTTGGTATCACGTGCACCTTTATAAAATCACACATTAAAAAGTCCTATAAAAATATTTTATATTTTGAACACAATGTTGTCCCGACCCGTCCCATAGCAATTATAGCATTATTTTGAAGAATTTTTATTATTTACACCCCCCCCCCCCCCCCCCCCCCCCCCCCCCCCCGGCCCACCACCACCACCACCACACATTGCCTTCACATCTGTGGGAAACACTGCACCACCTTTAAAAAGAGCCTTAAACAGTGGTTGCAAACAGCCAGAGCTGCTCTCATGGGTCACCTCTCCGTCTTTTCCCTTTTGTGTACGGACTCTTAACTTTGATGTGAATCTTTCTAAAGATTTTCTGTTTCTTTGTTCTTTAGTTTTTTGTCATGGTGTATTGTCTGTATGTTTTTATGATACCTGCCTGAGGACAACGGATGAAATTTAGCAGCTGTGCTAACTCCGGCATATTTACATGGATGCTTTGCTAATATGTTGATTAATGTGCAGAGTCCTAACCAAATAAATAAGAAATAAAATAAAAACCTCCTCCACACTGACCTGTGGCCCGGTGGACCCAGAGGATGAGCCGGCTCTGTTCCTGGTGGAGGGGTTCTGCTCCTGGTTCAGCTCCTGGTTCTGCTCCTGGTTCTGCTCCTGGTTCTGCTCCTGGTTCTGCTTCTGCTTCAGCTCCTGCTTCAGCTCCTGCTTCAGCTCCTGCTTCTGCTCCTGCTTCTGCTCCTGGTTCTGCTCCTGGTTCTGCTCCTGGTTCTGCTCCTGGTTCTGCTCCTGGTTCTGCTCCTGCTTCAGCTCCTGGTTCAGCTCCTGCTTCAGCTCCTGCTTCAGCCCCTGGTTCAGCCCCTGGTTCAGCCCCTGGTTCAGCTCCTGGTTCAGCTCCTGGTTCAGCTCCTGGTTCAGCTCCTGGTTCAGCTCCTGGTTCTGCTCCTGGTTCAGCTCCTGCTTCAGCTCCTGCTTCAGCTCCTGGTTCAGCTCCATTCTGGTCCGACTGATGGACTCTGCAACTGTCAGCACATACGATAAGATCCAGCTGTGGCGTGCAGCGTGTTAAACCACACCCACTTTTCTTCTTCTCTTGATAACCTTTCTGCACAGTTTTTAACCATCCAGTCACATTCCATTAAACTCATTACTGTGCTTTTTATTTAAATCCATGTGAACTTTAAAATGCTTCTTTATTTTTTATTTGGTTTATTTGACAGGGACAATACAATCAGACATAGTTACAAATCAAAGCTTGTATACAGAGTATAGCAACAAGTGCTAATTTACAACTCCCGTCCCTGGTTAGGCTTTTCTATGCTGACACAAGACCTAAAATAGACATTAAAATAAACCTAAAATAGACATTAATTTACATAAGAACATTAATCTATAAATACAACAGTGCAGTTCAAACTTTCATCTCATTCATTCACTCTCACATTTTTACAAGTGAGTACAGTTTTGGTTTGTTTTAAGCCAAAATTTAAGTTTAAAGGTGAACAATTTAAACTCACTGATGGACTTAATATCTGTGGGCAGTGAGTTCCAGAGTTTACAGCTTTTGTAAGAAAAGACCGACTGTCCAAACGATGTTCTGCACTTAGGGATTGTACAGTTGTGGTTGGAGCTGCTGCTGGTTGGTCTCTTTATAAATTCTCTGAGTGGTTCTGGAGCCAAATTGTGATTTAAGCATTTAAAAAATCATTTGAGAAAACACAAATTGCTAAAACTGTCAAAGCTCAACAAATTATTTTTGTAGAGGATTTGACAACGGTGATAACGGATTGGTTTTCTTTCCATCATTTTGAGTGCTTGATTGTAAAGTGCGCTTTGTGGCTGAGGGAGCTGCCTGGGCCCATGCTGTCATGCAGGAGGAGATCTGAGAAAATATCATCCCATGCATGTACAGCAGGGCCGCCTGGTTTGGAATGAAGAACCTAATACGTCTGAAGCAATTTATATGTGTAAGTTATCGTATTGAACGCCCATGCAACATTCCGATGACTGGATGCTAATTAGCATTGCTAGCGTGATTTAGTGTTTTTGGGGACTCGTTTGAAATTCATTTTGATGTTTTATCACAAGGAAATGAAATTGATTTTTTATTGAACATTTTGTTGATATGCATTTACTGACCGTAGTCATTAACTGTATATCGCAAAGACTTGGAAGTGCACTTAATTGGATTACTTTATTTATGATTAATTGTTTGAGCAGTCAAACTATTTAATGCTAATTGTCCTTTGCTTTGACCTTGCTTAGGTCAGGTTTTTTTCCCTCAACTTGTATGTCGAGCTCCAGGATGGCGAGCTACTGGATCACCGCAACAGTGTGGTAGGAACTATCAGACACCAAGTTCCTTCTACGGACCTGTTGCCTTTGAACTATTGGATTTATTTCCTGTGGATTATTGACTGATTGATGAACTATTAATTAATTTCGTCTACAATTGGACCAAGGAAAAGTGAAACTCTTGGGTGTCGTCGGGGAGCGTTTTTTCTGTTATGATTATTTATTTTTCATATGTTTATCCAACTGTTATTATTTCATATCTTTCTAGCACATATACAAATGATATTTGGATCCTGATTATTTTAATACAAATACTGAAAGGTATTTTCAGTCTCTGGGTGATTTATTGACACACACTGGCTCTGTAGTCGAACCTACTTCTGATTGCTTTATTTTAGCATTTGCCGCAGTAAAGTGCCTAGCCGATAGCCTAGAAATCTAGACGCCCCTAGTGGCCGCAAATGGAATTTGCTCTGGGGCTAGTCTAGTCACTTGTGGTCGTTTTGCAACGTTCCAAATCAATAGTTGATCGAGCCAATCAAATCGTGAGGAGCGGGGTCAGAGGCGGGGCTACCTAGTGACGACAGAGGTGCGACGTTTCAGTGTGTAGTTCCAGAGAGAGGTAAAAAAAAAAAGTCCCAGAGAGGTAAACAATGGCTGCGCCCGGCGAACAGGCTTATATAACAGCTATATTGCGTTCCATTAGCTAGCTCTCTTTAGATTTGTAGGGAAACGAAGTAAACTTACATCTGAGAGCAATCCCCAGTCAATTGCGAACATGATGTACCGAAGAAGGGGGGCCGAACGGCAAAACCGGAAGTGCGTTGCTCACTGCGGCTAGCTTTTTAGCGACAAATTCGTGGGAACAAAATTGTAAACAGCCAGTATTTTGTCAGATTTTCAACACCTTGGGGGTCTAAACGACTACTTTCTCGCCTGAAAATGTTTCAAATGTTGCTAAAGTTATATATTTACAGAGTTTATAGCTTAAGAGTAATCAGCTTTTCAGGCCATAGACTACAAACCACGTCGCGTTGATTACATAAAACTTCTTCATCGCTCTGATTGGTTGTTGCGCCATCCTATTGCGTGGCGTTAAACTTGACAGACAGCCGTATATCCCGCCCACACTGCTATCCAGCGTCACTAGACCCCTGTACAGCTATTTCCTGTACGGGTCTGGTTTGCTAGGCTACCTAGCCGACTCAGCGTTACATATTTCTTTGAATTGTTTGGGATATTTTCTTTATGTGTGCATCAAATTTTAGTTGTGGGTCAAGAACCAATCCTAAATATTTCATTTCATTTGCCGGTTGTATTTTGAAATTTTGGAAAAATATTTTAAAATTTTGATCTAATTTTTGTTTTTTGATTGAAAAGCACATCGAGACTGTTTTTGTAAGATTAGGGACTAAGGCTTAATTTACACTGCCAGTCTTGATGCCCAGATCTGATTTTTTTTTGCCTAATTCTGATTTTTTTTTAACGTGTGGTTACACGTACTTTAATAATGTGACTCAATCAATCAATCAATATACTTTATTAATCCCCAAGGGGAAATTCCAAAGTTTCGGTCATGACGGACAACACAGAAACAGACAGGGGAGAGAGAGTGTGACCAAGGCCTCGCAGCCCGCAGGCGCCGCCAGATAAGAAGGAAGGGGAACAACATTGGGTAAGGGGAGGGAAAAAAATCATACTTCACACTGTACCCTTATTAGGATACGGTCTGAGATCTCACAAAAACCTCAGCACAGAAAAAGCATCACATACACATAACAACACCTTAAGCAATGGGACAGTGAAGAGGTGAGGAGTTGCATGTGTTATAAATGAGCATGTATGTGTATGCGTGTGTGTTTGTTCAATAAGTCTGCACAGAATGTTGGATCAGGCAATTGTCCTTGACAAGTTCGAATATGTCAGCCAGTTCCACAACAAATCTCACAGGAGTGCAGGAAGGGAGGGGGGAGCACATGGGAAAGAGCATCATGTTATCATAACAAACGTGGACAATGATGATTATGCAGCTGGCCACAAGGCCAGTGTGGGGTGCCGGATTGGAATAACAATTAATTTGGGTCAGACAGACAACTGATTGCGCTTTCTGTCTTTTTGTCCATTGCTGGTATCTCGTGGCGAAGTCCCGAATTCAGCCGAATTGTGGGATGTGGACCCTTTCCGCCCGGTCCAAGCGATCAATCAACCATTCTCCCAGGTCAATCCATTTTTCTTCTGAGTCCAGGAATCTTAGCCAGCCTGCGAACCTGCGCAAGGATCACATCCAGCTTCCGACCCTGCTCACGTAGCATCTCAGTCTGAGCGTTGATTGCTCTTGTGACCCCATCGAATGCTTTCCACGATCTCTTAATTTCACAAAATACCAGGTATCCTCCAACTCCAAACAGTAGGAACCCGAGTATCATAAATCCAAATATGTACACGTCTTCCGCGTCCTCGACAGCTAGCATCGCCAAACACACGGTGCGCCACTTCCCCCATGCATCCTCCGTGTATCCAGCGAAGAAAGTACCGTCAGGGCATGAAGCTTGTCATCTTCGCAGTTGAGAAAATTTGATCAATAGCATTGAGACCCCAGCTGACCAAATCCATCTTATTTGACTTCGTCTGATATGTAAAAAGATGCTCAAAAAGACACAGACAGGCTGAGCAGGGCAAAAAAAGGGAGGGAGGAGCAGAGAGAAATGCGACCTCTTCCACCGAGAGCCAAGACACGAGAGTCGTATCTGATTCATATCTGATTCACGCGATTCCACTTGCCTATCACCTGAAACATCGCGCATGCCTACTTAAGTGTTTACCAAACTCTGCTGCTGAGGCAAATGGACGACGTTGACACAGGTGTGATGCTAGTGTTGCGGTACATGAGAAGTTTTAGACACTCGACCACTTCCACTTCGATTGTTCTGGTCTTTCACTTCTTTATATTTGGCCTTTAGGGCCTTAACTTTCCTTTGGCACTGGAGCCAGGTCCGCGTAAAGCCCTTCTCCGCCATTAAGTTAGAAATGTCTTGAAAGACTGATTTATTACGATATGTGCCTTTAATTTTGGTTTGCATCTCCTCCTCTCCCCAAAGACCGAGAAGACAGGTCACTTCCTCAACTGTCTACTGCGCCTCGTTGGTTTTGACCTCCTCCGACATGTTCCTTGTATGTTTATGCGTCTCGCATTTACTAGCTTACCATGCGCAACAAAAAATCTAAATCGTCGCATATTTAATGACGTGTGGAACGCAATGTGTAAGAATATCCGATCTGCCTGTTTACACGGCGGTCGCATCGTCACATATCCGATTCGTATCTGATATATTTCCACATATGAAGGAGGCCTGTATCCGATCTCAAAATATCCGAATGCATGCGTCCTCGTCCTATTTACATGGTCAAAAAAACATATGTCACATGAGAGCAAAAATTCGGAATTGGGTAACATTTAACTGACCATTTAAATGTAGTAGGGTGGGCGAAAAAAAAAAAAATCGATTCATGTACATATCACGATTTTTTTTTTTAATGGGATGATTTTTCTCCCCTGAATCGAGATGTGTGCGTGTGTATATATATATATATATATATATATATATATATATATATATATATATTTTACCCTTGTCCTGCCCAGCATTATGACAGCAGAATTGTAATCTGAATACCGTTTATGCTAAACACATTTGCAATGCCAAGGGGAGCTTTATCGATTATATTACATCATATCCGTGTCCAGATAAATTTCATCAATTCATCACATTAAGTTATGTTAAAACTAGCCCACATTTGTGCTGTGTGGACATTTCAATTCATTTTGTAAACTTTAAAAAAATGCCTCTTTTTGTCTCAGTTGAAATAAATGTCAGCTGCTGGACTGACTGACACAGACTGATGTGCATTGTTTATGGGAACGACATTCATTCCAGGAGTGTATGATTCAACTTGTTTGTTTTTTTAAGGAGGAAGAAAATTGCAATTACTGATTATATCGAATCGCAATACTTGGAGAATCGCAATTATCAAGAATCGTGAAATCAAATCGGCACCTTAGAATCGTGATACAATCGAATCGTGTCCAAAGAATATCGTCCCACCCCTAAAATGTAGCCTAATTGATTTTTGAAGAGCCACTGACTAACCTCAGCCATGCATGCAGATAAAACATCTGCAGCTTGCTCTGGTGTCTTTGCGGCTGCATAAAAAACTGCATCGTCCGCGTAAAGTTGGCAGCGGACACCTGGGCAAATCAAAGGCAGATCATTTATAAAGAGACTGAAAAGCAGTGGCCCTAGTATGGAGCCCTGAGGTATGCCCATTGAGATGTTTCTCTGAGAGGATTTGTCCTGGGCCATTCTCACACACTGCATGGCCTCAGGGGAGACGTGTAGACATTTTGGCTAAAAGGAGGCTATGGCTGACTGTTTCGAATGCCTTTTTAAGGACAAGAAACACAGCTCCAACCACTTCACCCTTATCTAATGATTTTTTTATGTTT
Organism: Odontesthes bonariensis; assembly: GCF_027942865.1. NCBI lineage: Eukaryota > Metazoa > Chordata > Actinopteri > Atheriniformes > Atherinopsidae > Odontesthes > Odontesthes bonariensis. The sequence goes on from NC_134524.1 coordinate 2,645,476, forward strand.
TCTATGAAGCAGCAGTTGGCGATCTCAGTTGAATACCCTGCTCTAAAGCCAAACTGCTGTGGGTGGAGGAGTTGATTCTCCTCCAGGTGCTCAGTTAGTTGAGCTGCCACCACTTTTTCAATCATTTTTGACGGTACAGGTAAAATTGCTATTGGCCTATAATTGTGCATTGAGTCCTGCTCTCCTGATTTAAGAATTGGGACAATCACAGCTTTTTTCCACCCTGAAGGAAATTTACATTTTCTAATAGACAAATTGACAAGATGTGTCAAAGGTTTAAAGTGATACTCCGGAGTAAATTCAACCTGGGGTCATATGAACGGTGATATCCAGCCAAGTAGCCCACCCGCAGTTTTTTCGATATTGGCTGAACATCAGCTGAGTTACTGAGTTATCCCGAATAGCTTCGTACAAGGGTTAATGGATCCAGGTCCGTATCTCCAAAATTACCACACTAAAATCACATGCCATGACACCAAACTTCTACAGTAGTACAAATATGGTCTGTACTCACAAAGCGATGCATTTGGAAATTTGAAAATAGTCCAGGAGTTTATTATTATCAACACAAGCCTGATAGCTTCTCTGCACCTAAAGCTACGTCGACGTCACTTCAGGGAGCTGGGAGCTTCAAAGTAAGATGAGGGTTGATCTACTACTGTAGACAACAAAGTATATACTATATTCTACATGTTTTTTTATGAATTTTTATGTTGTAGAGTTGTGAAATTATTTTATCAATGGAGAAATTGAGCAGCCTTGCTTTGTTGTCTACAGTAGTAGATCAACCCTCATCTTACTTTGAAGCTCCCAGCTCCTTGGAGTGACGTCGACATAGCTTTAGCTGCAGAGAAGCTATCAGGCTTGTGTTGATAATAATAAACTCCTGGACTATTTTCAAACTTCCAAATGCATCGCTTTGTGAGTACAGACCATATTTGTACTACTGTAGAAGTTTGGTGTCATGGCATGTGATTTTAGTGTGGTAATTTTGGAGATACGGACCTGGATCCATTAACCCTTGTACGAAGCTATTCGGGATAACTCAGTAACTCAGCTGATGTTCAGCCAATATCGAAAAAACTGCGGGTGGGCTACTTGGCTGGATATCACCGTTCATATGACCCCAGGTTGAATTTACTCCGGAGTATCACTTTAACGAACAAGTTACCATAACGTTTGAGAAAGCAGGAGTTTATATTATAAATATCATTTGCTTTGGAGTTAGACAGTTTTTGGATGTTCTTGCTACCTCAGTCTCATTCACTTCTTGTAGACAAAAGTATTCAGAAGAAGACTGCAATGATTTGACTCTCTCAAAATCTTTTGTGAGCTCTTCTATTGCTTGTACAAAGTGCTTATTAAATTCATGAGCCATGATGGCGTTTTCATTAATAATTTTGCTGTTAATTCCTTAATTCCTTTGGGCTTGGTATTTTTAATCGTCAGATTATTTAAATGTTTCCAAAGGGAATTATTGTTGTCCTCGAGGCGTATGACAAATTACCAAAAACGAGCCAACGAGATGCTGCGGCGAAGCTTGGCATTCCTCAGGCTACCTTGTGTAGTCTAATTAAGCAACGAGAGACGGTCATGAATGCTAACGACGGAGAAAGAAAACGACGGCGGACTGCGCAGTACTGTAATTAAACTTGCATGATAATAAAATTCAGTAAATGCTGAAGCTATCCGTTTCATTTCATTTTTCTCATTGAAAAATTATACAAATGGCATTTAGAAGATATTCTGCATAAAAAAATAAGTGAAATACCTGTACTGTAATACAAATTCGGTTTTATTAATCAACCGCTTATAGTGTTCAAACAGCTTGGTTTCAGTCACGTGGTCGTAAGGGGGCGCGGTTTTCAGATGGTTGTCAGGAAGTAAATATGGCGACTACGTCTATGGAGGAAACCGTTCTAGTCCGTATTGTAGAGATTTAGAGCCTTTCTAGAATACAATACAAACAATTAGTGAGTAAATATGTTGGGCGGGACCCGCACCCCTTGATAATCTAATGTTCCATTCCCACTGATGCCCTCTGATTGTGGGTTGTCAGCTGGATGCTCGGCTGTCTGCATCAGATCTGGGCTCATACCCGGGCTCTCAGCTGTCTGTTGGAGATCCAACATAGCCGACCGTGTTTGTTGGTCCTCCTTGAGCTTCATCCTTTGCTCTCGTTGAAGAGATGCCTCGGATTTCGGCTTAGTGGTTTCGTAACCGAGCTTGACCGTCGGAGCCCAGTCTACCGACTCAACGTCACCCAAAGCGCTAGGGACGCCTAAAAAGTCACAATGAAGCCCATATTAGACTACCGGAAACTTAATAATCATTACTACGCAAATGAGTATTTAACAATACCCCAATGCTATATAAACACAGCCACAAACACAAAGTTAGCAGTTAGCTAACATACCTCTGACGAAGTGGTCGGTGCAGACACGAGAGTAAACAGACTCTGCTCTATCCATAAATGTAAATTCATGAAAAGAAAACCTTATATTCTTGCCTTTCTCGGTGAGCTCAGGCAGTACATGACCTCCATTAAATACTCAAACAACCAGAAAGCGATTAAGACTGTTGATATCTGTGAACACTTGAATATTTTATTATGATCTCTTTTGTCCCCTGGCGAAATGTTTCATGTGTAATGTGAAAAATGTTTTTTTCTTAAATAAAAGGAAGTAAAAAACAAACAAAAAAAATACAGACTCTGCTCCTCACGACTGCAGACGTAGGTTTGAAATCCATTTTTTACGGCGTTGTTCTGTTAGCTTTTTACATTTCTCACGTTTGTGTACGATAACCTTTGGTATTCTAAAAAAACTTTTGTCTTTTTCACGGGTAGAACGATTGGAGCAGCCGTAAACAGCATAAAACACGCGCATCTTGATTTTTTTTACACAGCAGTTCTATGGGCAGACTTCACTTCCTGACATCCATCTGAATTTCGCACGTTCGCGATGCAGCACTGTGACGTCACGTGAAACCAAGCTATTGGCTCTGGACCAACGTGATCACTATAAGCGGTTTCCACTGTAATCAAATTTTGTCATGATTGTTTTAAGTCTTTGTTTGCAAACTTTTTCAGTCCAATTAATGTTAAAATCCCCGTACCATATTGTTTCTTTGTAAGTTCTTAATTTCATGAGTTAATTCATCATAAAAAAGAAAATATAATAATGCTATGACTCCTCTTCACACAACTTAAACTCTTCATGTCATTAAAGGATTTATATTGAGCAGAATTAAGTCCCATTTTAACATCTAATCATGAAATATGGCATATTGTGTACGTTAAACACATCAAATCACATGTTTTGGCTGCACTTCTATCAAAAAGCCAAATGATGCTCAGATAAGTCTGGAAAGAACCATTCTACATTTGACATTGATCATCAAACTTTTTAAATCACAAAAGCTTTCAGCAAAACTACAGAAAGAAGTTAAGAAAACTGCAGCTTTAGTGGGAAATGTGACAGGATGGCCAAAAAGTGCCCCAAAAGGTTAGAAAAGAGGAAGAAAAGGGCCCAGAAGTATGTTTCACACACAGCTAAAAGGATAAAGCTCCATTTTATTTGGCCATCTGGCCGGCTTATTGAAATCTATAGCTGAGGTTGTGTTTCTGGGATGGTTTAACGCTGTAACGGTTAGCATTAGCTTTAGCGTTAGCAGGCCGGGCTAACAGTGAATAGCAGCCAGGTTATCTGAACTTTTTACTCTCTGCTGCATGTTCTGACTGCCCGTGTCCAGCAGCAGGAATCAAACCAATGACACAGAGCACTCTGAAGACATTTCTGCTAACGTCTGACCGCTAAATTCATTCTTTTCTGGACTCACCTGCAAGCAGCTTTCTGTTGCTATGCTACCAGATGTTCCGAGATGAGCCGAGATGAGCCGAGATGAGCCGAGGCTTCGCAGTGTGTGTCGGGTAATGGGCCGTTTCTCAATGTGCGTATTTGTCTGTAGTGATGTTTCCAACAGGCTCTTGACTCTGAAGCGCGTGTCCAGTAACTTCGGATGTATTTTGTGAAGCTCCCACCGAGGCGCGTGTCGATGACTATGTGGTGACGTCAGAGGCCTTTCGAACCGGCCGTACCATGTGACCGGAGGTTTTTTTTTTCCAGTAAAATGTATTGTTCTATGTAAATGTACAAAAAGCATGGCATACAAAACATTGTACAGATATCTGTAGTGTTGAGCTGACTGTAGAAATATCAACATAATCAACATGTTATTCTGTGTGTGATTAAGTTGAAAAATGAAGAAATAATACATTATACATATAAGATAAAACACAATAGACAGAAACTATTTATCAGAAAAAAATACATCTATATCTACATCTATCTAAGAAAATAAAATCTAGAATAATTTTTACTAGTTTTATGTACCTTTATGTGCAGGACTTCACACGCATATAGTCAAACAGGTTATTGAGAATGAGAAGTCACGTGACTCCGGTCGGCCGGTCGGCCATGTTGGCAGAAGAATCTATTGGTTGCCAGGGGCAACGCCATTAACTTAACGGATATCTTCCCGCATTTGTCATTTCAGCAGGGCAGAGACTAATACAAAAGAAAGAAAGAAAGCAAAGCAATGCAGAGAGATAAGGCGAAAGAAAAGGGACCTTACAGGGACAAGCTTATTACAAGCGCAAAGCAGCAGTATTTGGAGAAACTGTCCAGCATCCAAAATATTGATCCTTACGAGCTCCCTGCAGCAGGTCAGACACCTGCTCTCCAGTTCGGTAAAGAATCAGAATCAGAATCAGAATCAGCTTTATTGGCCAGGTTTGACTAAACAAACAAGGAATTTGACTCCGGTAACTTCACTCACAAAGTACAACACTCAACAATAACATGAAATAATAAAAATTAGAAATGCAGAACAGTAAGAGTTGAATTGATTATAAATATGAATAAATAGAAACTATGGGTGGGAATGCTATTCCTGGGTGTTCAACAGAGTGACTGCTTGGGGGAAGAAGCTGTCTTTGTGTCGTCTGGTTTTGGCAAGCAGTGCCCTGTATCGTCTGCCAGAGGGGAGGAGATTGAACAGTTTGTGACCAGGATGTGAGGGGTCTGCAGAGATTTTTACTGCCCTTTTCCTGGCCCTGGACAGGTCCTGTATGGAAGGGAGGTCAGTTCCAATAATCCGCTCTGCAGCCCTAATTGTCCGTTGCAGTTTGGCCCTGTCACGTTTGGTGGCTGACCCAAACCAGACAGTGATGGAGGTGCAGATGACAGACTGGATGATCGCCGAGTAGAAAGTGGTCAGCAGCTCCTTAGGCAGATTAAACTTCCTTAGCTGTCTCAGGAAGTATAACCTCTGCTGGGCCTTTTTCTGGATAGTGACAATGTGGGGAGACCATTTTAGGTCCTGTGAGATGGTTGATCCCAGGAACCTAAAGGAATCCACATTGGACACTGTTTCGTTCTGAATGGTGAGTGAGGCGAGTTGGGGGGGGCTTCTCCTAAAGTCCATTTTCATCTCCACAGTCTTCTTGGGGTTAAGCTCCAGATGGTTCTGACTGCACCACTGGACCAGCTGCTCCACCTCCTGTCTGTAGTCAGACTCATCCCCATCCTGGATCAGACCAATCCCAGATAGCAAAACTCTTTTGGCCCGTATCCGGCCCACACCTGACATATTCATCCGGCCCACATACGGTATGGAATGATGGCACTTGTGCGGTCCGCACACGTTTGCCAGAAGTGGGCCGCAACCAAGCCATCACAATGCCAGATGTCAGCCAAAATCAGCCCAAATGAACCAGCACTCAACCGGATGTGGGCCACTGTACAAAACTCTTTTGGCCCGTATCCGGCCCACAGCTGACATGTTCATCCGGCCCACATACAGCATGGAATGATGGCACTTGGGCGGTCCGCACACGTTTGCCAGAAGTGGGCCGCAACCAAGCCATCACGATGCCAGATGTCAGCCAAAATAAACCAGCACTCAACCGGATGTGGGCCACTGTACACTTTAATTCTGGTCAGAACTGGTTTACACACTATGACCTTGACTAACCTGCACACTTGGGGAGTCAACCATGATAAAATGGTATGTCAAATATGAAAACACAGAATGGTCTCAATTTGTGGCTACATGCCATTATGGTAACCCCAGATACCGTTTGAATGATGGCATGCAGTGGGACTCATCTTGGCGTCAATGATGAGGAAACTGAAGAAATGACCAAACACGAGAAGTGGGTGTGATTTTTTTATTTTAAAACATAATGGCAAAAAAAAGAAAAAAAAAAGAAAAGAGTTGGCGACCTACAAAAATCCAAATCCGTCTTCCGTCCCTTTAAGAAATACACAAAAGAACAAATTTAGTTGATTCAGTAAAGTATATTCAGTATAAGGTGGCAGTGAATTGCAAAACACAAAACCTCATCAGGATAAACAAAAAAGGCTGTGTGAAATGCTATAAAGTTATTATAATATTGTGTTCATGCCTTAGAAAACTTCAAAACCTAGTCTGTTTTTAATTACAATTAATCTGAAGCTAAACCCAATATCTGCTTGCTCAACCTCATTCTGTTCAGACAATGAAAGTTGGGTAACAGGCAATGTGAACTGGAGTAAAGCAGCTTCAAACACTCAGACAAACTTCACATTTAACCTCAACATTTAAGTTACAGTAACAACTCATGTTTATGTTAAAGGTGATTTTTTGCTTTTGATATTTTGGAATATATTGAAATTAAACTCAGGAGCTGCACACACCCCGCACACATGCTGGCAGCTTCATCTTGATTTCTGCTGTCGAACAGCATCACATATTGCAAAATAGGCATCATAGCCGACTTACGTGCGTGCTGTGATGAACTCCTTCTCTCCTCCCACCATCCCGGTCTCCGGCGAGATGAAGCCACCTTTTTATGTAGGCCTCCACCTCCTGGTCAGTGGCAGTGGCCGTTAGTTGGTTGTTTCTGACCGTTCCTAAAAAATGAGAAAACAGTAAAGTTTTAGACAGATTACACACAATGGTGAGAAATGCATGGCATGCTATATCCTGCCCCTAGCTGGGCAGCAATGATGAATGTAGTTTGCAAACAGTTTAGCCATGCCCATGACCAGCCCATTACTAAAATTGGAGGAAAACTGCCCTTCACCTGATGAACTGATTGATTAATCAACAATCAATGCCATTATATTGCAACAGAATAGAATATTGTCTGCTACCACACTGATGCATATTGATAAAGCGATTATGATTAATTTCAGCACCCCTAGCAACTACTCAGAATCATGAAAGAAAAAGAAAACCCTAACCCATTCATAAAAAGCATCACAATGAAATATAACACAATTAACACTTACCAGTAATGACATCTTTTATTTGGAGGCTGTGGAAAGCCGTTTTTCCATTTACGCCTCGCCAGTTGAGCTGCTTGGCCAGCAGTATCTCATGATCCTCCAGACCGCATCTTTAATGTGAACCCCACCGATGACACTCAAAGCAATAATCTCAGGGGGAAAAAAAGAGAAAAAAAAGGCAGTATTAGTACCACAGTTTTAGAGAAAATGTTTAGACTAAATAATCAATTTCAGTAAATGAAATCAGTGTACTGTGGTTTCTTCATTTTTCACCCGAGGTGTCCCAACTGAGCTTCATTTTTACTGTGCATGAGGAGTTTTGTTACCCACAGATGTACAAACCATACACCCTTTCCTTTAGAACAGTCCTCAACATCTCTGTACAGTTACAGTTCAACTGGATTGTTTTTTGATAAGGTTTCGATATTGCTTAATCATAACCGAACAGAAAAAAAGTTCCCGTACACGTGCATCAATAACATAGCATGCTAAGCTAACACAACGATCGTCCTCGGTCGCAAAAACAGAAAGCAAACCCTCCAGTCCCAGCGGTCTGGGAACAACTTCAGACTCATACTAATGACCATAGAACAAGCAGTGTTTCTTTTTGAAAAATGGCATCAACCTCACTCGTGGCTGTATTTTGGTCGCAGCATCAAGCTTACAGTACTGGTCGTTTTGAAAAGTAATTACATTTCAACTATAGCCAATTTCAGCTAACCCTATCTGAAGAGGTACAATGCCACTTGTAGACACAGCAGGTTTGTATAGTTTAAGAGAAACAAAGCTAACACATCTCACACATAAAATTAAATAAGCTAAGCCGAACTTACCTTCAACTTTTCTGTGGATCCCAGCAGGCTGAATGCGGCCAGTTTCTTCTGCAAGGTAGCTGGGTCACGATGAAGTGCTGCCTGAGCCAATCAGAGTGGCGTTGACCGATTCAAATGTTAACGGTCGTGTTCCAAACTCCCCCGCAAATTTGTAACAAATCACACTGAGGGGGCGTGGTAGTGAAAAAAAAAAAAAAAAAAACAGTCTAACTTCTCTTCAGGTAAAACTTGCAGTTTTTTGTGGAATAAGAATGTGTTTGCCCAGCTCACAGTAAACCCACAACAAAGGTGGGCCAAGTTTATATGTGGACCACTTTAGGCTCACATCCGGATTACTCTTTTCTTATTTGCCATGTTTTGGCCAAAACTGGCCCAAATATGTTTCAACATAGGTGGGCCAAGTGTGTTTCTTTATATGTGAGCCACTCTAAGGCTCACATCCGGATTACTTGATGCTCACTTGCCGTATTTTGGCCAAAACTGGCCCAAATATGTTTCAACAAAGGTGGGCCAAGTGTGTTTCTTTATATGTGGGCCACTTTAGGCTCACATCCGGATTACTTGATGCTCACTTGCCGTATTTCTGCCAAAACTGGCCCAAATATGTTTCAACAAAGGTGGGCCAAGTATGTTTCTTCATTTGTGGGCCACTTTAGGCTCACACCCGGATTAGTCGTTGCTAACTTGCCAAATATCAGCCAAAGCTGGGCCGTATCCGTTTTGTAATATTTGGCCCAAATGTAGCATTTAGTACATGGGCCACTTTAGGCTCACATCTGTTTTGTCCGGGCCAGAAGAATGCCTACAGTGCCGGATCGTTGCCTCAAGTGGCCCACATCCGCATGCTATCTGGGATGACAGTGGTGTCATCCGCAAACTGTTGGAAGAACAGAACTTCATAGAAAAGAAAAGAACTCCCTACACATGTCACTTGTCTCCTACAGATTACACTACAACTCTTGGTTTGAAAAAAAAAATCATTTTTCATAATTTCTGGGAATTTTTTATTAGGAATATTAATCAATAACTTCCTGATGATACAGTGTAGTGTCACCAAACTCCCTACACATGTCACTTGTCTCCTACAGATTACACTACAACTCTTGGTTTGAAAGAAATTCAGTTTTCAGAATTTCTGGGAATTTTTATTAGAAATATTATTATTATTATTAACACCAAAGAAAGACACTCCTTGGTATTGTGTACTGTGTAACCCTAAATAAAGATGCTAAGACCAATGAAGCGTTTGGTGACACTACACTGTATCATCAGGAAGTTATTGATTAATATTTCAAATAAAAATTCCAAGAAATTATGAAAAATGATTTTTTTTTTCAAAGCAAGAGTTGTAGTTTAATCTGTAGGAGGCCAGTGAAGCGTGTAGTGAGTTTGGTGACACTACACCGTATCCTAGTGAAGTTATTGAATATTTATTGATTCTTTTTTGTAATGTCTCTCTTCGGTTGCACTTTGTAGACGGTCCCTGCTCTCTGCTCTCACAGCCGGCTGCACAGAAACACTCATGTTATCAGTGTGGCTCCGACGATGGCTCGTTTTGATGAAAGTTAGGTTGTAGCTCCTTGTCTATCTTACTACGGTTAAAAATATTCTTGTTTTGTGTTTTAACAACATCTCACTTCTGAGTTATTGATCCCGGAAGTCCGAATCTGCCAATATCTAACTTTACCGAACTCTGCTCTCCCTGATGCTGCATCCATTTAGGAAACCTAAAATAACGTATTTCGTTGTTCCTATGTTTCCCAAACGTATTGTGTGAGCTACTGGAACAGTTCTTCACACAGCATTGATTTCCAGGCATGTTCTTGCAATTCCGTACTGTTTACACTTACTGATTTAAAAACACACGCGTACAATGTAAACGAACGGAGAGAACGGCGTTTTCTCGCTAGCATTCTGCCAACATGGCGGATAGGGGCGGGGCTCTGTACTATGACGACAACTCCTCATTCTCAATTGCTGCTCAGCACACAAAGCTGAAAATGAAGCTTCTCTTCAGAGTGAACCAAGGCCAAAATGATTCAACAAAACAAACTAGATCTTAAAGCTTTGGGGCTAGTGGTGCTCACGGTGTGGTACACACTATTTTGTAGGAAATATTTCATTTCTTCCTAAAAGCTCTCCATAGCTGCTGCCGATCACCGAAAGACCGAGAAAAAAAACTCTCCTAGTTACGGTTACTATGGCTACTACAGCCAATCACAATGTACTCCCATTCAAGCCCACAGCCATGTACTGTGACGTAATCAGCAGGCAACGGAAGCCGAGCCGATTCGACCAAACAATGCGTTCTGCGCTTCGGAAGCGTTGTGCCGAAGCGTCCCGACTCTGAACATCTGGTAGCATAGCAACAGAAAGCTGCATGCAGGTGAGTCCAGAAAAGAATGAATTTAGCGGTCAGACGTTAGCAGAAATGTCTTCAAAGTGCTCTGTGTCATTGGTTTGATTCCTGCTGCTGGACACGGGCAGTCAGAACATGCAGCAGAGAGTAAAAAGTTCAGATAACCTGGCTGCTATTCACTGTTAGCCCGGCCTGCTAACGCTAACGCTAATGCTAACCGTTACAGCGTTAAACCATCCCAGAAACACAACCTCAGCTATAGATTTCAATAAGCCGGCCAGATGGCCAAATAAAATGGAGCTTTATCCTTTTAGCTGTGTGTGAAACATACTTCTGGGCCCTTTTCTTCCTCTTTTCTAACCTTTTGGGACACTTTTTGACCATCCTGTCACATTTCCCACTAAAGCTGCAGTTTTCTTAACTTCTTTCTGTAGTTTTGCTGAAATCTTTTGTGATTTAAAAAGTTTGATGATCAATGTCAAATGTAGAATGGTTCTTTCCAGACTTATCTGAGCATCATTTGGCTTTTTGATAGAAGTGTGCAGCCAAAACATGTGATTTGATGTGTTTAACGTACACAATATGCCATATTTCATGATTAGATGTTAAAATGGGACTTAATTCTGCTCAATATAAATCCTTTAATGACATGAAGAATTTAAGTTGTGTGAAGAGGAGTCATAGCATTATTATAAAGACTTGTGGGTGATCCAGGAAAGTATCACAGGAGCAGTAGAAATCCAGTTCTCCTCAGTATCAGTGTGTGATTTCTCAGATTTACACTCAGAAGCCCATTAAAAGACAGTCTGACTGTCCTCTTCAGAAGTGTCTCATGAAAGCTTCATTATTCACTTTCCTTTACATATCCAATATTTTCTGTTATCCACGAACCAACAAGGACTGAGCACATGATAAAAAGGTTCTGGAAATGAGAACAGGTTTAGAAACGGAGAGAATCTGAACCTCAGTCTTTGGGATTAGGGCCCGACCGATATGGTTTTTTCAGGAAATGGGAGGCCGATAACCGATATGTGCAACCGATAAATAGATAATTGTAAAAATGAAAAGTGCAGGGAGCTGCCAGCAGCATTTGTAAAATAAAGCCAAACATAACTTATAAAATAATAATATAAATACATAATTATCAATAAAAAAATAAATCACTCCCTGCTATGAGAATACTTGAATATATGCTATTTTTATATTAATAAGTAATAGAAAATGAACTGACTGAGAACTGAAAAGCAAGTGTAGGGAGCTGCAGCATTTTTAAACAGCAAAATAAACATAAACATCCCTGTACAACTTTACAATGAACCATCTGAGTCGCGTCGCGTACGGCTTCATGAAGTTGTTCACCTAACACCATGGCTGTTAGCACAAGCCTGCTAGCTACTTGGTGGTGGTGTGACGGCCTGTCTGGCTACCCGTAACAAGATGTTACTCCAGATGTTTGAAACGCAGCGACTGGCCAAAACTTAATTCTATTAAAGTTAAGTAAGAGGGACATTACGACCAATCACCGTTGGTTCTGACGTGCTGGGTAACCAGTTGTTACGGAACAAGATGGGCTCTCACACCGGCAGGCTACCAAGTAGCTAGCAGGCTTGCGCTAACACATGGTTAGTCTCAGGAACAAACACAAACACGTTTTATTTGGTCTCCATTGACCATGGCTTTCAGTCCACCTTTCGTGTAGAACTACAGACACGTTCACGTTTCCATGTGGGGGTTTAAAAATGACCGTACACTATGCTGAGACTGCTTTATGGACAGCCGTTTCAGTGGGGAGTATTCGCCGTCATTCTGGCTATCCTTACGTGAGCTAAAGGTTTGCGTCGTTACACAGATCAAATGGACCATTTTCACTAGCTGTATACACTAATAAAGACGTGGTGGTGCCGTGCTTTTGCAACGTTGGTGTGTTTGTGACTTATTGCAGGGGATAAGGCTTCGTATATGCTTACCTTGAAGGGAGTTTGTTCTCTCTGCTTCAAGTAGTACGGCCACCACCGCGGCCCCAACTTGCGCCACGGCTGCCTTGAAACCGTTCGCAGCCTTGCATGTTGATTGGTTGTATTCCGTGTGCCAAACAAATCAGATGCTGTGACGTGCGGGGCAATGCAAAATTTGTTGTGAAAATTATATTAACTTATCGGTGGAAATTTATGGAAAGTATGGCCGATGCCGATATCCCCAAAATGCTAAATATCGCCCTGATGTATCGGTGGGGCCTTATTTGGGATGATATTGGGACCCTTTCCTCAAACAGGATCATTGTCTTAATGTAGTAAAATGATTTAAGTTGATGGTGTTCCACTGACTCAGATGAGATTTATGGGATATTGCACACAGTGGCTGTCGGTCTACAGAGTTATTATTACATTTTTCTCTGAATTTGATCAAAAAGCTACAAATATTTTGAACTGTGACCTTATCATTTTAAAGTTCACAGGGATTTAAATAAAAAGCACAGTAATGAGTTTAATGGAATGTGACTGGATGGTTAAAAACTGTGCAGAAAGGTTATCAAGAGAAGAAGAAAAGTGGGTGTGGTTTAACACGCTGCACGCCACAGCTGGATCTTATCGTATGTGCTGACAGTTGCAGAGTCCATCAGTCGGACCAGAATGGAGCTGAACCAGGAGCTGAACCAGGAGCAGAACCAGGAGCTGAACCAGGAGCTGAAGCAGGAGCTGAAGCAGGAGCTGAAGCAGGAGCTGAAGCAGGAGCTGAACCAGGTGCTGAAGCAGGAGCTGAAGCAGGAGCTGAAGCAGGAGCTGAACCAGGTGCTGAACCAGGAGCAGAACCAGGAGCAGATCCAGGAGCAGATCCAGGATCAGATCCAGGAGCAGATCCAGGAGCAGAACCAGGAGCAGAACCAGGAGCAGAACCAGGAGCTGAAGCCGGAGCAGAACCAGGAGCAGAACCAGGAGCAGAACCAGGAGCAGAACCAGGAGCAGAACCAGGAGCAGAACCAGGAGCAGATCCAGGAGCAGATCCAGGAGCAGAACCAGGAGCAGAACCAGGAGCAGAACCAGGAGCAGAACCAGGAGCAGAACCCCTCCACCAGGAACAGAGCCGGCTCATCCTCTGGGTCCACCGGGCCACAGGTCAGTGTGGAGGAGGTTTTTATTTTAGTTCTTATTTATTTGGTTAGGACTCTGTTCTTTAGTTTTTTGTCATGGTGTATTGTCTGTATGTTTTTATGATACCTGCCTGAGGACAACGGATGAAATTTAGCAACTGTGCTAACTCCGGCATATTTACATGGATGCTTTGCTGATATGTTGATTAATGTGCAAACAAACAGAAAATATTTAGAAAGATTCACATCAAAGTTAAAGGGGTAGTTCGCCTCTTTTGACATGAAGCTGTGTAACATCCCATATCAGCAGCATCATTTATGAACATCTTCTTCCACCCTGCTGCGTCCTGTCCCAGATAGCAAAACTCTTTTGGCCCGTATCCGGCCCACACCTGACATGTTCATCCGGCCCACATACAGCATGGAATGATGGCACTTGGGCGGTCCGCTCACGTTTGCCATAAGTGGGCCACAACCAAGCCATCACGATGCCAGATGTCAGCCAAAATAAACCAGCACTCAACCGGATGTGGGCCACTGTACACTTTAATTCTGGCCAGAACTGGTTTACACACTATAACCTTGACTAACCGGCACACTTGGGGAGTCACAACCATAATAAAATGATATGTCAAATATGAAAACACAGAATGGTCTCAATTACATGCCATTATGGTAACCCCAGATACCGTTTGAATGGTGGCATGCAATGGGACTCATCTTGGCGTCCAAGATGAGGAAACTGAGGAAATGACCAAACACGAGAAGTGGGTGTGATTTTTATTTTATTTTAAAACATAATGGCAAAAAAAAAAAAGGAAAAAGAGTTGGCGACCTACAAAAATCCAAATCCGTCTTCCGTTCCTTTAAGAAATACACAAAAGAACAAATTTAGTTGATTCAGTAAAGTATATTCAGTATATGGTGGCAGTGAATTGCAAAACACAGAACCTCATCAGGATAAACAAAAAAGGCTGTGTGAAATGATATAAAGTTATAATATTGTGTTGATGCCTTACAAAACTTCAAAACCTAGTCTGTTTTTAATTACAATTAATCTGAAGCTAAACCCAATATCTGCTTGCTCAACCTCATTCTGTTCAGACAATGAAAGTTGGGTAACAGGCAATGTGAACTGGAGTAAAGCAGCTTCAAACACTCAGACAAACTTCACATTTAAGTTACAGTAATAACTCATGTTTATGTTAAAGGGACAATATGTAATTTCTACCCCCATCTAGTGGTGCAAATTTATTTTGCAAGGTCGAATGAATTTGCTCTCTAGCGCCTCGCGTTTTCAAATGTGCGTTACAACTTCTTGAACTACGGCAAGCGGGTATGTGTCAAGATTCAAGACACAGGGTGAGCAGCAACACGCGCAGCCGTGTTACGACGACCCCGCCCACTTAGAGGAGGCACGAACTGTAATGGAAACACAACCAAACCAAGCCGTGGCGAGCCGTGTAGAGCGCCATTTAATAACATGTCTTCAAACTCCAGCTCAGCAAGTTTTGTTTCGGGGGATGAGGTACGTTATGTCATACAAACTTCAAACTGCATTGAATCATTAGTGTGAGCATGTATGAGTAATTACTCCTCGAGCAAGATAGTGAATTATGTTCTCATGTTTATATTGTTTTTTTATTGGTAACATTACTGTCACAGTATAGCGACCGTAGTAGGCTAGTATTTCAAACAAACTTCAAACTGCATTGAATCATTAGTTTGAGCATGTTTATATTGTTTTTTTATTGGTAACATTACTGTCGCAGCATAGCGAACGTAGTAGGCTAGTGCTTGCTCTACAACGCATGAACTATGTGCTACAACTAATTAGTAAGGAAACATTCTTTATTTTCGATGTCTGTGCATTGTCAGAGATCATCATCAGGCGATTCAACGCCGCTAGGGAGAGGAAGAGGGAGAGGAAGAGGGAGAGGAAGAGGAGAGGACATAGAGGCAGTGGATCGGTGGGAGCTAGGCGAGGAGGACGACGAGGAGGACGACGTGGAAGAGGAGGAGAACAAGAGTCTCAAACACCACGGCAAAGACGCCCGGCAGCGACAAGAGAAGATGCTGATAGGGTTGAAGGTTTTCAAAGGCAGAGAAGAGAAGTCACTGAGGTTTGTACAATTTATATGGCTAATAATAATAATAATATATATATATATATATATATGCCAATGATTCCTAACATTATACTTCCTATAACGCCCGAGGCATTAGCGACCAATCGCGCTTTTTTCTAGACCAAAATCTTACTTCTTTTCGTTTCACCTTTCATTTCTAGAGGCTTCTGCAGGAGATGAGCCTGGAAGATCACAGACGCCTCGCATTGGGAATGCTGGAGAGGCAGCCGGGTCTGATCTTTGATCTGTTGGTGGAGCGTCAGCAAAGACATGGTGCTCCTATATCTGCGGAGGTACCCGGGGTACCTTGGTGTACCTGTGGCAACTGCAGAGACATGCCAACGGACAGAGAGCGGAAATGCTGTGGCCAAGACCCTGTCCACTGTGTGAGCCTCCTGTCCCATTTCACGCAGTACTGCCTGGATGAGGGTTACCTGCGAATCCATAGGCAGTACCGGGAAGAAATCACTGCCTTTGGAAATTTAAGGGAGCCCGGCGATGACAACAGAGAATATAGGCATGCAGCTTATAGACATTTTATTTTCTGGCAGCATGGCGCATTGGGACAGGGGAACCGGAGAGTGATTCCCAGCTGCTGTGTGTGCAAAATTAGGGATAAATTTCCTGACCCTCAGGCACAATACACAGGCTACATTCCAGGGATCTAATATTTGCCCAAGTAGTTTTGTAAATAGTTGTAGTGAACAGTTATATTTATATCTATTTATATATTTTGTATTCTTTTGAGTTCTGTTTGTTACAAATAATAAAATATTTGTTATTTGAATATGCTGTATTTGTTCTATAATAGGGATTGAGAAAAATGGCTAACCCTAAATAGCAATTTGATGAACAATATGATTGAAATGAATGTTTTCTTTTCTTTTAAAACAATATTCATTTATTCATATTTACAAACATTTTGATATACCAGCAACACAAAATAACAGATCAATCTTCCTCCAAGTTGGTGGCAGCATCGAGGGCTGATCCTGTAAAAGACATGGGGTGCCATTAGTCACGTGCACACAATGGATTATCATTAACATGCATATGCACACAATTCAGTATCAGAGGCAATGGCCTGTGCTGAAATAACGGCATGTAAATGTTTGTCACTTACCTAGACCTCGGCTGACATGTGTGCGTACCAACTCTGACATCGGTGGTGGCGGTATTGGGGGGGCAACACCAAGCTGCCTTGGGTCATCTGGGTCATCCGGGCGCAGGGTCCTCTTTCGTGGCATCCCAACCCCGCTTGCGACTCTTCCTTTCACAATCCGCGCTTGCAACTCAGGAATGTAGTCGTAAGATTTCTCCAACTTCAAGGCGTAGAGGCTATATCGTCTGGCATTCTTATTGTACTTCTTCCTAAGACTAAATAAAAAAGGCAAGTATTATATGTAATGACAAATAAACTTGCATAATTGTTAGACAATATGAATGCAATTATAGGAATACAACAGAAATTTAAAAGCGTTTGACATACACTTGTTGGCCCTCAGCTGTCCTGTAAGTTGGCCGTTTGTGGTGGAAATTGTAGTCCAGGGCTGCGAGCAAAACTCTTGATTCATACCCTTGGGGAGTGAAGGCTTGGCGCTTGCTAGCATACATCAGAATGTGATTCTGAAATGACTCGAGGTGGGCTGTTGATCTGGATGATTAAAAATAAAATTAGAGCAAGAAACACAAACCTACACATTTGTTATGACTGACATTTCTGCTTAATGTCATGTGCCCACACTTTACCTGAAGCGCAGATACTTGTGGACATCCTTCTGCCAGCGCTTGTTGAGGACAATGTTCACTAGCGCTTTGTGGCTCTGGGAATCCCTCTCAATCCACTGCTTTCCTTGTGTGTCTTCAAGGTGATCATGTTGGCAGCTTCCAGTCCCCCAGGTGTGATTGTTGCACACATGATGTAGAACCCCAATCCAAAGTGCCTAAGGAAAGTAAACCAAATAAACACAAAATAAAAATGATCATGTCACAGGTATTTAAAATCACGGAACTTAAATAAATTATTATTAATTAAATATATATATATATATATACACATTTATCTTGCTTACCAGAAAATGCTGAAATGTATCTGCTGTCTTGCAGCACCACCAGAAATGGTTGACTACATCCCTCAACCAGTGAACGAGAATAGACTGGCCTTTCAACTTTCCTGCCTTGAGGGGATAAACAAAAAACAAACAATGCAAGTTATTCCATGCATGTATTTTTGCATTGAGACCTAACATAATGCAATGATTCAAGTGACATGCAGGGTAGTGTTATGATTGAAATTGTAAGTATTCAAACTTACAGCAGCTATTTTTTTGGACAGATTTTTAGCACCATGCCATATGTCCAGGCTGTGGTGAATCCTGAGCTCTTTGTATCTGCCTTTGTCTGGGTCTGTGAAGTAAGGAATCATTTTATTTCCAGATGTCTCAATCATCATTTCAATATTTGTGTACAAACATTTAACTGTTGACCACTTACTCAAAAGGGCTCCAATCTGGATATGGGCATCTGTGCAGATCTCCACTACCTTTATCTCTTTGGTTAGTTTTTCTACAGTCTGGATAAAACCTTCCTTTTCCATGATATTGGAGTTCCAGTTTGTCTGCCGCTTGTCTATAGTGGCCACATAGACAATGTCTTTGCTATTGAGCTCCATGGTGGTGTAGCTGCAGTATTGTGCAGAATGCCCTGGTGAGTCATTTCTGCCATCACCTAGAAAAATAAGGCAATTTCAAAATACAACACATGTATGGCAGATGCTTGCTAAATCGGTTTCATTATGTAACACAATACAAATGTATGTAAAACAAGGTAAAGTATAAAAACACACACCCAAGAGCACAACATCTTTCCCTTGAAGTCGGTCGATGGCCTCAGACCTCTTCTCTTCCCAGTACTCTTTAATAGAGTCAACGCAGTACGTGTCCTGGATTGTGTAGTGGGTGGTTGGGTTAACCATTCGGATGTTCATGAATTTCAGAAGGAGAGCTACTTTAGTGTAGTTGCTTCCAGACAGCAAGATGTTGGTTGAAAGTAAAAAGTCACCGGCCTGCATGCCAAACTTCAACACAGGCTGGGAGTTCCACCGCCATAAGCAATGTCCATTGGGGCAGATCTAATGGTGA
This sequence comes from Odontesthes bonariensis, assembly GCF_027942865.1. Taxonomy (NCBI): domain Eukaryota; kingdom Metazoa; phylum Chordata; class Actinopteri; order Atheriniformes; family Atherinopsidae; genus Odontesthes; species Odontesthes bonariensis. The sequence continues at coordinate 2,664,359 of NC_134524.1, forward strand.
AAAAGAGTAGCCTATAAATTCACAATGCATATCCAATACTGTCTGTTACCATTCATTGTGATTTGAAGTTACTGTCAAGGCTTACCCATTCAACGCTCATTGCAGTGCCCCTGATGGCGATGACTGTTGGAAAGGGAGCAATGCTGTCACACACCAAACCGTTCCTCAAGACACCAGTGCATGTGTCCACGGGCAGAGTTAAAAATGTGACCAGCTGCCTCAAGCTGTTCTCATAGATGAGTGCTGCTTTGACGCCAACAACATCATCCTCATTAAGGACCTTCTGAGGGCCTGGCAAAATTGGCTGCTCAAAAGTTAAGGGCTCATCGGAAAGGATTTCAGGGGCAGGCAGGTCGTGCACAGTCTCATTGAGCCCGATAGTTGGCAGACTGTCTATTACCTGCGCTCCCTTCAGTGCACCACCCATTCTGGAAAGGCATAACATCAGGGATCATACACAGTTCAACCAAATAATTTCAATAACTGTTCGGCATATAGCAACGAACCAAACGCCTGTGTCAACAAGAATAGAAACATTTCAAAGTAGTCCTGAACATTGTTTATATGTAAAAACATGGAAACAAAGTAAAGAGAATACTAAAGAGAAATAGATTTCAACTCACCGCAAAGAAATTGGTGGAAGATATTCCTCATCAGAGCTGTCGTCCGGGTCATTGTGGAATGTGGGCTCATCTTCTGCCCAATCAATCCTTTCGGGTACAACATACTCAGTACATAGAAATGTCATGAATGAAGCCTACACAATTCAATAGAAATCAATAACAGAATAGAAGCCCACTTACACACTGTTCATGTGGTCATTGAAGGCATTTTCATCCAGCTCCTCTTCCCCAATGCTCATGTCATGCAGGCTAGAAGGAGAATAAATAATATTTAAAAACATGTATCAGATGAAAATAGACAATAAAACACACAAAATAGATTTTTTAAATTTTTTTAAATGAAGGTTTATGGGTTACCTCTTCTCAAGAGTTTCAATTTCCGGTGCATCTGCTATTGCGCCTAGATGTTCATCTCTGAAAACAATAAACATAACACACTATGAGTTACCGGTAGATACAGGTTATATATGAAACTCGTACTCAAACAAACAATGACAAAATTATTATCCATGTGATTACTTGCCTATCTGTCCCACTGGAAATACTGGAGAATATCAAAGCAGCTGGCACTTCAGACCGGTTTGGCTTCATGGGGGTTGAGGTGTTCTGAATCCCAAGAGATCTCTCATAACTGGACAAATTAGATGGACAAATCATATCAGGTTTATTGACCAAGCATTCTTACAGACAAGGAACTTGACTCCAGCAGTTATGGACTCTCCAACATGAAGACAAATAACATATAAATACAGATACTATAAATACAGATGACAGATAACATATCAGATAACATAAGTTATTATACACACACAGCAGTGTGAAGTTGCTATCTGGAAAGAGTTCTTTTAAATAAACTCCAGGTAAACTTTATAATACCTCGTTTTGTGAGTTAAGAGCCTATGTGTACTACGGCAGAAGTACACATACACACAAATATCTTATCTATTTATGGTCAGACTATGTGCATACAATGTGTAATTAACACAAGTGTAGTGCAATATGGGCAATAACTCAACCATAGTGCTATAACTTATTTTATTTAACTCTTTACTTTGTATATCTTGTACAGCCTATATTCTTTTTTTACAATTTTTTTTAGATTATTCTATAATAATTATATATTATATTAATTATTCTATATCATACTGTATTTTAGATTTAGAGAGATCCTATGTGTGTGTTTGGAGCTACTGCGGACTTGAATTTCCCTGAGGGAGTCATCCCAAGGGATAAATAAAGTTGAGTCATGGGGCAAATAAACATGAAATATTTACGTTTTTATTTTAAAAAATAAATATGGACTTCGTCTGTAGTGTGATAATTAGCTTACTACTTTGTTGTTTATAATAACCTAAACGCTTGAGAATTAAGCAAGTTATGTCTTGAATGTTTGAATGTTTCACCATAAACACAATGTTTTCGGCGAGAGAGCTGCCTGTGCTAAGATGGCGGCCATCTGCGGACGTTCCACTCCATTGACCAGCAACGCGGACGAGACATCTAGCCATTCTATACATATCTATGGCGTTGACCATTGCTAAAAATGCTTCTGATGGGGTATTTGGCTGGATGTCATGGTGGAAATTACGCTAGGTCATCGCTTTAGCGGGACCGGGTTGAAGTGATGTATACACATTATTTTGCTAGGAGTTAGCTCCATGGCATGCATAAGACCATCATTTACCACCGTCTAGTTTTCCAAAGAAAAGTACTGATGCAATGAGAAAAGCTTGTCATTTAGTCAGTGAAATTTACTTACCTGTCGAGAAGAAAGCAGGCAACCTCAGCGTCCCTTTGAAAATCTTTCTCCTTCATTAGCTCTTTCCATCTGGTAAAAGCGACCCCAATGTTTACCCTCTTTTTCTGGATTTGCTGGTCACGTTGACTTTTCAATTCTCTTTTTCTCTTTTTTTGCGACGAGGATCCCTTCTCCTGTGGCGCGGCATAACTGTGGTCTTCCATAGTAGAGAATGTCGAATGGCTAGACTGAATCTGTTTATACCTGCGCGCAAACGTGACTTCAAATGACGTCATTTCCGCCTGCAGACCTCGCGTTGGGGAAAACGCGATTCGAAGTGCTTTATGTCCCTCTAGGCACTTTGTCGTTTTTCATAGACCGGAAGAATATGGCGGCCTACATAGAGCTTACCCGCTCTATGTAGATACAGACAAGTTATTCTTCACTCAAGAGGATAATTGTGATTTTTGACAGAGATCATTTTACACCAATGAGGACTAATTTATGAATGAATATGTTGAATTTAGCTAATAAATGACTCAATTTATTACATAGTGTCCCTTTAAAGGTGATTTTTTTGCTTTTGATATTTTGGAAGATATTGAAATTAAACTCAGGAGCTGCACACACCCCGCACACATGATGGCAGCTTCATCTTGATTTCTGCTGTCGAACAGCATCACATATTGCAAAATAGGTATCGTAGCCGACTTACGTGCGTGCTGTGAGGAACGCCTTCTCTCCTCCCACCATCCCGGTCTCCGGCGAGATGAAGCCACCTTTTTATGTAGGCCTCCACCTCCTGGTCAGTGGCAGTGGCCGTTAGTTGGTTGTTTCTGACCGTTCCTAAAAATTGAGAAAACAGTAAAGTTTTTGATAGATTACACACAATGGTGAGAAATGCATGGCATGCTATATCCTGCCCATAGCTGGGCATCAATGATGAATGTAGTTTGAAAACAGTTTAGCCATGCCCATGACCAGCCCATTACTAACATTGGAGGAAAACTGCCCCTTCACCTGATGAACTGATTGATTAATCAACAATCAATGCTATTATATTGCAACAGAATAGAATATTGTCTGCTACCACACTGATGCATAATCATCCACATATTGATAAAGCGATTATGATTAATTTCAGCACCCCTAGCAACTACTCAGAATCATGAAAGAAAAGGAAAACCCTAACCCAGTCATAAAACGCATCACAATGAAATATAACAGAATTAACACTTACCAGTAATGACATCTTTTATTTGGAGGCTGTGGAAAGCCGTTTTTCCATTTACGCCCCGCCAGTTGAGCTGCTTGGCCAGCAGTATCTCATGATTCTCCAGACCGCATCTTTAATGTGAACCCCACCGATGACACTCAAAGCAGTAATTTCAGGGGGAAAAAAAGAGAAAAAAAGGCAGTATTAGTACCACAGTTTTAGAGAAAATGTTTAGACTAAATAATCAATTTCAGTAAATGAAATCAGTGTAGTGTGGTTTCTTTATTTTTCACCCGAGGTGTCCCAACTGAGCTTCATTTTTGCTGTGCAAGAGGAGTTTTGTTACCCACAGATGTACAAACCATACACCCCTTACTTTAGAACAGTCCTCAACATCTCTGTACAGTTACAGTTCAATCGGATTGTTTTTTGATAAGGTTTCGATATTGCTTAATCATAACCGAACAGAAAAAAAGTTCCCGTACACGTGCATCAATAACATAGCATGCTAAGCTAACACAAGGAAAGTCCTCGGTCGCAAAAACAAAAGAAAGCAAACCCTCCAGTCCCAGCGGTCTGGGAACAACTTCAGACTCATACTAATGAACATAGAACAAGCAGTGTTTCTTTTTGAACATGGCATCAACCTCACTCGTGGCTGTATTTTGGTCGCAGCATCAAGCTTACAGCACTATGGTCGTTTTGAAAAGTAATTACATTTCAACTATAGCCAATTTCAGCTAACCCTATCTGAAGAGGTACAATGCCACTTGTAGACACAGCAGGTTTGTATAGTTTAAGAGAAACAAAGATAACACATCTCACACATAAAATTAAATAAGCTGAGCCGAACTTACCTTCAACTTTTCTGTGGATCCCAGAAGGCTGAATGCGGCCAGTTTCTTCTGCAAGGTAGCTGGGTCACGATGAAGTGCTGCCTCAGCCAATCAGAGTGGCGTTGACCGATTCAAATGTTAACGGTTGTGTTCCACACCGCAAATTTGGAACAAATCACACCAAGGGGGCGTGGTAGTGAAAAAAAAACAACAGTCTAACTTCTCTTCAGGTAAAACTTGCAGCTTTTTTTGTGGAATAAGAGTGGGTTTGCCCAGCTCACAGTAAACCCACTTTTACCCATAGTTTCAACAAAGATGGGCCAAGTTTATATGTGGGCCACTTTAGGCTCACATCCGGATTACTCTTTTCTTATTTGCCATATTTCGGCCAAAACTGGCCCAAATATGTTTCAACAAAGGTGGGCCAAGTATGTTTCTTCATTTGTGGGCCACTTTAGGCTCACATCCGGATTAGTCGTTGCTAACTTGCCATATATCAGCCAAAGCTGGGCCGTATCCGTTTTGTAATATTTGGCCCAAATGTAGCATTTACTACATGGGCCACTTTAGGCTCACATCTGTTTTGTCCGGGCCAGAAGAATGCCTACAGTGCCGGATCGTTGCCTCAAGTGGCCCACATCCGCATGCTATCAATATGCGTTCCAAAGAGTAATACATTTGCATCACAAAACCCTCCCTCCAGAAAAAGTCACAGCTCACATCGCTTGGCCCTATTTTCTCTCCCTTCGTATCACTGCCTGCTGTGTAAACCGTGCAGACCGAAGTGCAGCCCGAGCACTCCCCTGCTTCCGAGCAGCAAACACCGTAACAGCTGCGGCTATCTCTAGGTGGCTGTTAGCATTGATATGAAGGGAGGCAGAAATAGTGGACATCATTGAGGGATACTCCATCATACTTAGCTGCCTTCCCTCTAATTTTTCATGTGTCTGGGCAAACACACCAGCTCCCTGAGCACACTGAGGAGCACTGTGAGCAGCATCAGATGTGCACGCTGTGGCCACACACCTGTATCACACCTGTTCAACACCCTGGATCATAGCCAGTTACTTGGCTTATTAAAAGAATCAAATCACAGCAGCAATTTCCATTAGTTTACTTTTAATAAAAGCGATTTGGCCTACTTAAAATGAAAAAGACAAAAATCTTGTTGTTCATGAGATGTGTAGTATGTTATCTGTTATATGTGAGAGTCATGCTTGCAGCCTGGTTTTGCAGAGTAGACCTTTCTCACTCTGCGGTCAAGTGACGAAGCTGAGACCTCTTCTGCATAACCTTTGTCGATGGTCGACTTCATTGCTTCCACATACTTCTCTTTCAGGTCTGCGTTCTTTCTTAGTCTGCGTTCCAGTAATCGCCACTCTTTAGCCCTTTTTCCATCAGATTCTTTAGCGAATTAAAAGTTATATCGCATTACTTTGTTGCGATATAAGATGTGTTCGGTTGGTTTTCCATCAAACAGGACGATTCTAGCGAAATAAAATGACATCACCGGAACGTGCTGATGCGCATTATTCTGACTCGACCAGATAATTTTCCATTACAAAAGTGGCGAATTGTAGCGAATTAGAATGCTCGGTAGCCGGAATTTAATTGCTCGCGCTGTTATTATCAGCCTCCCGGCTGACAATAACTGACAATGAAAGTTATAGCAACTGCAGTTGCTATAACTTTCAAGGCTACGTACCTTTTCACCACCGGCTTTCGTTTTATTTATTATTTATTATGCAAGTTATGGACCGTAGGATAGGACTAAACATGCTGCTAGTGCTGCTATGTCAGCTTATAATAGCCGTCAGAAATTCAAGGAGAAGGATGAGAGTGAGGCGAGAATTAATTATGCTGCTTCAGGACCACCTTGCCATAGCTCCTCAGAGGGCATCACCACCAGTTTTTTCTTTTATCATCGGACGTTGTTACTAGTTGTTGCTGCTGTTTTGATACCGACAGGATAGGTGAAATGGGGCGGCTGAGCGGCTCAACAACAACATTCGAATCCTCGCGCTTTACCAATACCATCTGCGCATGCGTGGCTAGTCTGAATCGCATTAACCTTTTCCATCACTTCTGTAGCGATACAACTTAGCCCTGAACCACCTATTTCCAGCGAATTGATTTAATGCGACAAAACAGGCGTTCTAGCGATTTAAGCGTTTTTCCATCACATGTATCGCACTAACTTCTTGATGCGCATCAAATTAAAGCGAATCATGTCGTTGATGGAAAAAGGGCTTCTGTTACTAAGTTGATGTTGTTTGGTAATGTCACGGTTTCCTTTTTGAAAGGGATGTCTAAGCTATAGTGTGAGCCTTCTTTGGAGAATGAATTTTCCCACAGTTTAATGACTTTGTGGTCATTGATTGATAGATTGTTCTTGTGTGTGGGGTCATCAAGTTTCCAAAACCTGAGTTTGCAGGCTATGATCAGACTTGAGGAAGTAGGCCCTGATCTTCCTTCTTTCCTTGTAATCAATTGGTCCATTTATGGCCCAGCCAAGCACCGTTCTGGAAGCATATGGGTCATTATCTCCTCCTACAGGATATTCTTCAGCTCTGAGAAGACGTGGTGCATCTTGTCCAATAACAAGGTGCACATCTTTGGAGTTGACACTGGGAATAGGAATGTCCGCTAAGTGATCCCATCTGGCCGTCTCATCACAGTGTTTCCCGCAGTGCATCATAGTTAAGGCGGTCGCCTTAACAAACTCGCACTGCCGCCTTGCCAACGTTCCAAAAAAAAAAAAAAAAAAAAATTTTTTTTTTTTAAACCGAAGTAATAATGCTTTGCCAGGCTCAGACATTAAAAGACAGCATTGATAACATTGAATTGCGACACCTACTTGTTGTTAATGCAAATAGTTAATAATGTAAATAAAAGTGTTACAGCTCTTAAACAGCTTCGTTATTGCTCTAACAGCCCCCGTCCCATTCCAAGTTTCTTGGTGAGTTCTTCCGACACTAAACTGGTGTTGGCTCCTGGATCGAGTATTGCGTACGTGACAGAACTGATTCTGCTAGCCTTGCTTCTAACCACAACAGGAACAATAGGTAAGCAAACCTTACCATTTCCAGCTCCAGCAAATCCACAAGTGACATTAGGTGATCTGGTAGGTTGTGTTTGTTGGGGAGTTTTACTGTCATCAGTGGCGTCCTGACTTGCTCGTGTGGTTAGGCTGCAACCATTTGTTATGTTTCTGTCCGCAGCCAGGCACATTACGTACCCAATAGCGTCTGCAGACCTCAGTGTTGTGCCCCATCATGAGACAGTTTTGGCACAGGTTTTTCTCCTGAACGAACATGAGGCGATCTGGCACAGTTAGTGAGCAGAAAGCTGGACACTGGTTCAAGAAGTGGCGCTCTGAGCACTTCAGGCACTTTAGATTAGCTGGTTGCTTGGTACGTGTAGACTTGTTCTCCTGAACAGCAGCTGCCTTAACACTTGTGGGGTAGTTTTGAAAAGGTTTTTTGAACCCCTCGTCGATGTAAAATTGTTTGGTTTCTCCTGTTTCTTATAGCTAACTAACCCACTAAAGACTGGATCAGACCTCTTTTCAGCCTCTGTCTCTACGAAGCTGACACCATCGTCAAGTTTCGGAAGATGTTCTTCTTTTATAATTTCGTAGTTCTTATTTAACCATTTGGCCCTGAGGTCTGATGGTAGCTTGCCAATGATCTCAACCAATGTGCGGCGAAAGTAGCTTGAATACAGTGAAAGAGATGGATTTTTATGCCTGCCAAATTTTTCTTCCCAAATATGTGTCTTCAAAGTGACTTTAGCATAGGGCTGCGGACTGAAAAACACAATGGGACTACAGCCTGAAGAGGGCATTCCACCCTTTTCCGGCTGAAGACCATGGTCTCGGATTTGGAGGTGCTGATTCTCATCCCAGCCGCTTCACACTCGGCTGCGAACCGCTCCAGTGAGAGCTGAAGGTCACGGCCAGCCGACGCCAACAGAACCACATCGTCCGCAAAAATCAGGGACCCGATTCTGAGGTCGACAAAACGGACCCCTCAACGCCCTGGCTACGCCTAGAAATTCTGTCCATAAAAATTATGAACAGAATCGGTGACAAAGGGCAGCCCTGATAGAGTCCAACCCTCACAGGAAACGTGTCCGACTTACTGCCGACAATGCGGACCAAACTCTGACACCGGTCATACAGAGACCGAACAGCCCATATCAAGGAGTCCGGCACTACATACTCCCGGAGCACCCCCCACAAGAGTCCCCGAGGGACACGGTCGAACGCCTTCTCCAAGTCCACAAAACACATGTAGACCGGTTGGGCGAACTCCCATGCACCCTCCAGGATCCTGCCGAGGGTGTAGAGCTGGTCCACTGTTCCACGGCCAGGACGACCACCACCCCGATCTGCCAGTCCAGAGGCACTGCCCCCGATGTCCACGCAATGCTGCAGAGGCGTGTCAACCAAGACAGCCCTACAACATCCAGAGCCTTAAGGAACTCAGGACGGACCTCATCCACCCCCAGGGCCTTGCCACCAAGGAGTTTTTTAACCACCTCGGCAACCTCAGCCCCAGAAATGGGAGGCCCTACGTCCGAGCTCCCCAACTCTGCTTCCTGATCGGAAGGCGTGTCGGTAGGATTGAGGAGGCCCTCGAAGTATTCCCCCCACCGACTCACGACGTCCCTAGTTGAAGTCAGCAGAGCCCCGCCCTCACCATGTACTGTGTTGACGGTGCACCGCTCCCCCCCCGAGCCACCGGATGGTGGACCAGAATCTCTTCGAGGCCGTCCGGAAGTCGTTCTCCATGGCCCCCCCGAACTCCTCCCAAGCCCGAGTTTTTGCCTCAGCAACCACCGAGGCCGCGTTCCGCTTGGCCTGTCGGTACCATCAGCTGTTCCGCCAGGCGTTTCCAACAGACTCTCACAATACGTTTGGGCCTGCCAGGTCTGACCGGGTTCCTCTCCCACCAGCGAAGCCAACTCACCACCAGGTGGTGATCAGTTGACCCGTCCTCCCACCCTAAGGCGGAGGGAGGCTACCCTCTCGTCTACCGGGGTAAACCCCAATGTACAGGCGCACAGCCGGGGGTCAATAAGTATGCCCACAATTGCTCTACGCCTCTCACCGCGGGCAACTCCAGAGTGGAAGAGAGTCCAACCCCTCTCGAGGAGGCTGGTTCCGGAGCCCAAGCCATGTGTCGAGGTGAGTCCGACTATATATAGCCGTAACCGCTCAGCCTCGCGCATCAGCTCAGGCTCCTTTCCCAGCAGAGAGGTGACGTTCCATGTCCCAAGAGCCAGCTTCAGCAGCCGAGGATCAGACCGCCAAGGTCTCCGCCTTCGGCTGCCGCCCAGCTCACACTGCACCCGACTCCCTTTGGCCCCTCCCACGGGTGGTGAGCCTGTCAGAAGGGGGACCCGTGTAGTTTCTTTGGGCTGTGCCCGACCGAGCCCCACGGGCACAGACCCGGCCACCAGGCGCTCGCCGGCGGGCCCCACCCCTGGGCCTGGCTCCAGGGGGAGGCCCCGGTGACCCGCGTCTGGGCAAGGGAACACATTCTCCAAAAATCTTCTTCATCATGGGGGTTTTATAAGCTGTTCTTTGTCTGGTCCCTCATCTAGGATCTGTTTGTCATGGGTGACCCTACCAGGGGCTTAAAGCCCCAGACAACATAGCTCCCAGACTCATTGGGACACGCAAACCCCCCCACCACGGTAAGGTGACAGCTCATGGGGGGGCTATGAGTACAATAATATTAAATAAAATAACAATAAAATGTAAATAATACTTGTCAAGAGTAACGTTTCCGTCGTCAGAAAATGCTTCTTCTTCTTCAGAGTTAATGAACGACACATCACTGTCTTCCTCTGACACACACTCGTCAGAAGCATCACTGTCTTCCTCTGACACACACTCGTCAGAAACATCACTGTCTTCCTCTGACACACACTCGTCAGAAGCATCACTGTCTTCCTCTGACACACACTCGTCAGAAGCATCACTGTCTTCCTCTGACACACACTCGTCAGAAGCATCACTGTCTTCCTCTGACACACACTCGTCAGAATTATCACTGTCCCGCCGTAGACAAACCTCCAAGGTTTCCTCCAGAGTGTATTTAGTTTTCCAAGTACGTTTAGCCATTTTGCAGACACAAGAAGACGAATTACTGCAGAATTTTGAATTACGCACAGCGATGCGTAATTTTACAACTCCTGATTTATGGGAGAAGTCCCACCCATCGCGCGTCATGCCGTTTTTCAGTGAGTAACTGACTATTGTTCCCCAGCAGACAGGGTAAACAGTCATCTATTGAAATAAGTAAGATGTCATTCAAAAGCTAAAAGACCAGAGCTGTTTCGGTATGACGTTGGGGCTAATACATGCATGCTAACTGAAGTTATGATCAAGAATGTGCGGAAAAATTAGCCGCCGCAGACTTTGTGTCTTTTGTGGGTGAAATACTTGTTGTAGACTAACTATTTTACTGGAGTACATTAATTGGACCGTTGCCAACGTGACAGGACCATTTTTATTGAAATTGTATCTTTTCTTAGAATACTGTGAGGCTTTATAGGTGACTTTGACACTTTTTTTTAAACAGCAAAGTATCTATCTATCTATCTATCTATCTATCTATCTATCTATCTATCTATCTATCTATCTATCTATCTATCTATCTATCTATCTATCTATCTATCTATCATTTAGAAATATTGTAGCTCAAGTTCCTTTTCAGAGTTTCATCATGACAAAAAAAATTAGTAAAAGAGCAAAAAGTTTACTGCTTAAAAAGCTGAACGTGTGCAGAACACATCAGAGCACAGTGCTGATAGCTGAGGGCACTTATAAACGCACCCTCAGCGTTCACGTTTGATCTGAGATATTGAGACCTGTGTGGCTCGGTCTGTCCAGCTCCAGTTAGAATATGTTGGTTAGCGTAGGTTAGCTTAGAGAAATCTTTTGTGTGAACTTCAAAAGGATCTAAGTCTTCTTCCTCTCTGTCATTGCAGAAACATAGAGCCCAAGAGGGATCCAGATGGCACTGCTGTAAGGACTGTGGGAAAGTTATCAAACGATCAAATCTGAGGTATCATCAGAGGCTTCATACTGGAGAGAAGCCATACAGCTGTGACCAGTGTGGGGCAGCTTTCACTCAATCATCTGATCTAAAGAAACACCAACGTATTCACACAGGAGAAAAGCCTTACAGCTGTGGTCAGTGTGGGGCAGCTTTCACTAGATTATCTCATCTAAAGACACACCAACATATTCACTCAGGAGAGAAACCTTTCATCTGTGGTCAGTGTGAGGCAGCTTTCACTCAATTAGGTAATCTAAAGATGCACCAACGTATTCACTCAGGAGAGAAACCTTTCATCTGTGGTCAGTGTGGGGCAGCTTTCACTGCATTAGGTAGTCTAAAGAACCACCAACGTATTCACTCAGGAGAGAAGCCATACAGCTGTGGTCAGTGTGGGGCAGCTTTCACTGAATTAGGTAGTCTAAAGAAACATCAACGTATTCACACAGGGGAGAAACCTTTCAGCTGTGGTCAGTGTGGGGCAGCTTTCACTCAATTATCTAATCTAAAGGAACACCAACGTATTCACTCAGGAGAGAAACCTTTCGGCTGTAGTCAGTGTGGGGCAGCTTTCACTCAATTATCTAGTCTAAAGACGCACCAACGTATTCACACAGGAGAGAAACCTTTTATCTGTGGTCAGTGTGGGGCAGCTTTCACTGCATTATCTCATCTAAAGAGACACCAACGTAGTCACACTGCAGAGAAACCTTTCATCTGTGGTCAGTGTGGGGCAGCTTTCACTGCATTATCTAATCTAAAGACGCACCAGCGTATTCACACAGGAGAGAAGCCATACAGCTGTGGTCAGTGTGGGGCAGCTTTCACTCAATTAGGTCATCTAAAGAGACACCAACGTTGTCACACAGGAGAGAAGCCATACAGCTGTGGTCAGTGTGGGGCAGCTTTCACTCAATTAGGTCATCTAAAGAGACACCAACGTAGTCACACTGCAGAGAAATGATTGGCTTAAATCAACAGCAATTTTTACGGCAGATAAGCAAACATTCACCTGGGAGCGGCAACCTGTCACCTGTCGTGTGCACACGACACCCTTATACTTTATTGGATTGTATCTACAAACTCAAACGCTGATCATTTAAACCTGCTTCAGGCTGTTTCTGTTCCTTTTAGCTTTAAGCTGACAGTGTTTGGCGTACCCTGAGCATTTCAGGGGAAAATGTTCAGCACAGACTTGGAGTTGTATTGTGTTCTTGTGGTAACTACGTCTTGGGCACATATCTGCCAATTTACACGCTTGTATCGTAATTTGCACGATTCTTGCCATGTTGGCCTTGTAGCCGCTCTACTAAATATAGCTAGAGCACTAGAGGGGCAAAAGACAGGTATCTTAGAGGTGTTCCATGTGAAAATTAGTTCAGGAACTTGCAAGAAGGTTGTATCTAAACTTTACCATGCATTACGTCAAGCTAGCCCAGACAACACTCTGTACATTAAACATAAATGGGAAAAGGAAGGTAATCTTACAATATCTGAAGAAGAATGGGGAAATCTTTGGAGATTACAATGGGGAACAACATGCTCGAACACATGGCGTGAATATAGTTGGAAAAACGTATCCAGATTTTTTATAACACCACTACAGCAGCATACACAACTATCACGCACTGGCTGCTGGAGGGCCTGTGGGGCAATTGAGGCCAATCTTTTTCATATTTTCTGGGATTGCCCAATGATAACACCCTACTGGAGGGACGTTCACGGTCATCTGAACAAGATATTTGATGTAAACATTCCTTATAGTTTTGAAATTTTATACTTGGGAAATATTTCAATGGATGTCTGGGAATACTGGGATAAAAAGCTGTTACTTATTCTGCTGGTAGCAACCAAAAAAAACAATATCCAGAAGATGGTTAAAGCCAAACCCCCCTACAATAGGAGAATGGTTGGATGTAGTTCATGACATATACACAATGGAAAAGTAGACCTACTCTCAAAATAAAGCCAGGAGATTTTTCTAGGATATGGCATAGATGGACTCTGTATGTTGAACAAGTGGGTTTAAGATCAGATTTTGCTAGAGGCATCTTTCCTGTAATATATGTATGCATGTCTTTTATTTTCTTTTTCATAATTCTTTTGTAAGGAACACAGTGAAACTTCCCCTTATGTTCATTTTGTTTTTGTTTTTTATTTGTTTCCTTTTGCATATGGAAAAAAAAGGAAGAAAAAAGGGGCTAGGGTACACAATGTTGAGAGGACTGTGGGTGGATATTTTTTGGAGTCTCATCTGCCATAAATAATGTATTTATATTTGTTTTATTTACCTGTCTCAAGTTTGGCAAGGGGTCTGACCGTGTAAACACTGAAAGGAGAAATGTATGAATAATATCCTTTAATGTATGTATCCTTAAAGCCTTAATAAAGAAAAAATTACAAAAAAGAAAAAAGGTGAACATTTATGAGACCCTGTGAACAATGGAACCCTATTATCCCAATAGTGTAGTTTCCAGTGAACTAACTCAGTTAATCCACCAGTGTACAAAGTAATAATAACCCTGTAAAAGTGAATTACGTGTACTCAAATGACGCTGACCTCAGGGTTACAGCTCTGGTCTTGTGACTTTAGGTTCAGGGTAAGTGGAAGGGAAAGGTATGAAAAAAGAAAAGTATGATGGTATAATTTAGGGTCAACAAGTTTTTGGGAAAAATTATTAAAAATTCATTTTTCCAATCGTGGCATGGAGGGGGGGGCTTAGGGTTAGGTTTGGAGTGTTTACTCAGTGGTCTCCCTCTGCCGTGGAGTTTGTTGTAGAGACCGGGGGGGTGCACGCTCGACTCCTGATCTGGCTGCTCATGCTGCATGTACTAACTCTTTAGAAGTAACTCAAGAGGACGGGTTTCTGAAGAGCTGCTGAGGTTTGTTCAGGCTAAATGCTCAGGACACCCTCAGGTCTTCCAGCTGCTGGTTGGAAGCTGACATCCATATCATCCTCATCCATGTTGGTCTCACTCAGGAGTGCTGCTTTTATGCCACACTGAACTCATTTTTCAGTAATGTTCTCCAAACGTGAAGGCAAAACACTGTTTTCATCAGTGTTAAAGAGAGAAATGTCACAAAGCTTTGTCGTTTTAATACAAAAGCTTTTTAAGGGATTATAATAAGTGAAGTTAGTGGAATAGGAGCTGGCTGGATGAAAATTATTGAGGGAAATGTTCCACTTTGACCTGATGGTGGTAGCATTGGCTCAATGTCAGGGCTATTTGCTACGTTAATGACTTTTCCCTCAGCTTTAAGTTACTCATGTCACATAAATGTGATATTTGTGAATTCCCATGCAAGTCAGCAGCCCCTTTCAGGGTTAGAGTTATTTATTTTCCATTAATCTGACTTCATAAAGCAGGTATATCATGCCTGAGTGAGCACAACACAAAAACCATGCAGTAATAATCTTACACAGTAAGACTGTAATATTTGTGCTTTCCAGCTATTACCTGGAAATAGATCTACTTTTCACACGTTATCTGTTATTGGGGAAAATCCCACTTCTCTGGTAAAGTTTAAGGCTGAAGAGGGGGCTCTGATTGGTTACTGAACCTTTCAGGAGGAGAAATGTGTTCAGGTCATGGAACAGTGGAGCAGATCTTTACCCTCACATAGTTACTGTAGGGATCATGGGAGTTTAACCATCCAGGGTTAGGGTTGTGTTCCATGTGTTTTCTGGACTCTGGACCCCCAGGGAGTCTGTGGGGGGTGCCGCAGAAGTCACTTTTACAGGATATCCAGTCACTGGATAACGCAGTCAGAGCTGTGTCTGCATTCTGGTTGGGAAGTGGTTCTGGTTTACGGGGACTCCACCAGTTCTGCCCCTCGTCTCCGACCCTGTTTGTGGTTTACATGGACAGGATCTGGATGTGTAGTCGGGGGGAGGAGGCATCTGCTTTGGGAACCTCAGGGTTCCATCTGGTTCTGTTGACCTTCAGCTGCTCTGGAGAGGAGAGACGATCCGGCTCGAGGCTTCAAAAACATCTTCCATTTAAGGTTAAGCAGCCACAGCGATAATTGGCATGTGCTCATCACGTGTGTCTTTCTGAAAGAGTATCGACATCAGATGTGTTCTGGAGGTGAGGGGTGGCTGTCCCTATGCAGAGAGTCACAAGGCAGAGCCTGAAATAACCACCTTTCCATGTGGACTTTTATTCCCAGCTCCACCTGAGGCCCAGAAACCACAGCACCAGCACAGCCGAGCATCATCGTGACCATGAGTCTGTCCCACACATTTTAAAGTAACATTCTTCTGTCGTCGTGCTGCCAAACTCACTGATTTAATGTGTGAGGAGCCTCTGACAGCATCCGTAAAGGTTTTTATCTTTTGCTTTATCATGTGGAACAACAGGCCCTGATCATGATCGGATCTTTAATAACTCCTGATGGTGGCCTGTATACGCTGAATTATCCAAAGCCCCTCACTCACTTTTTATGGAGTATCTTTAAAACATCTGTCGAGTCAGAGCTGCAGAGCCACATCACAGCTGTATTATAAATGAAATTCATCTTTCTTTAACCCCGCAGCGTTTATCAATGAGGCCAAGTGTGGAGGAACAGACAAAAGGTCATTTTTATGACTGTTTAACCTGCGTTTAAAATGATTAAAGGATGTCCACCTCTAAAGGGACACCTTTATAAGCCCTCAGAGTGTTCAGAAGTCCATTAAAACTCATTTCATTTAGTCATTTATAACGACTCTGAGAGCCCACGAGCTCTTTGCATGTTGCTGTTTACAAAAGTTTGTGAAAGGATGAAAGCACGCAGATGGAAACATGTTATTATCATAAAACCTGCATGTAAAGCATAAATAAATCAGCATAGAACTGAAATACATCTGCTATTCTCAGACGGGATCTTCTGTAGCTGTCAGCTGTTTGTGTTGGAGTTCAGCTGAATCATTTCTGATAATCTGCTGTAATCTGGATTTAACTAAAGTCTCTCTCAACATCCTGAGATCAAACATATTCACAGTGTTACATGTTGAGTAAAATGTAAATAAATACACAATACGGTTAAGTTTTAATCCAATTATTTGTTTGCAATTGAACAAATAAATGGGGCTGTGGATAAAAGGGTTGGACTGTCTACATGATGGAGCTGAGACGGAGGAAAAGGACTTTAAATTAAAGTGGAATCTGCCCGAGCCGAAATCATCCGGCCTGAAGCTGATTTCTCTTAAGCTCTAAACTCTGTAAACTTTAGCAACATTTGAAACATTTTCAGGAGAGAAAGTAGTCGTTTAGATCCCCAACGTGTTGAAAACCTGACAAAATACCGGCTGTTTACAATTTTGTTCCCACGAATTCGTCGCTACTAAAACTAGCCGCAGTGAGCAACGCACTTCCTGTTATTTTCACAAAATAAAATACCCGTTGCCTTTTATCATAGGGAAAGCCATTACCATACAATTGGTGCTTTTGTTTTGAAAACAGGAAGTGAACCTGCCCTCGTTGTAGCTAGCTTGAAGCTGCCGTTTTGACAGGAAATGACGATCGGCGACGTCAAGTTACGTTGCATCTTGGGTAGTTTGAGTATGAGTAGTAACCTCATGATGCATACCCAACATTTCAGAGAATCTAGTATGCATCTGGGAACTTCTCGCTTACTCAAACTCGCTTACTCACTCAGAAAGTTAGTAGGAGTAGTAGGAGAAGTATGCGGTTTCTAACACAGCCAGTATCAGAGCTCTGAGTCAGAGCAGCTGTTGGACAGCTGCTTCATCAGGAGGAGAGTCTGATTTCTTCTTCTTGTGTCTCTGACACGAAGCCGACGAAGAGTAAAAGCCAGCAGCCATGGTCCGCTCAGACTCTGGTGCTGGTCACTAATAAATAATGCTTCAACATTTCCTATAAAGCAGGATATGAAGGAGCGATGGGTCCCGTCGTGCCGGTGAGTCGGGCTCAGTGGGCGTGTCGCTTTAAGAACAAAGTCACGTGACCGACAGCCGGAAAGGAGAGTTTTTATTCTGAAGAGGGAACTGTCCAGCTTCCTGTTCGTCTCTGGGACATACAGGTGTCACAAAGCGAAGACATAACTGCTGATGATTCTTCAAAGCGCGCGTCGGGTCGCGTGTTGATGACGTTTTCAGGCACACGTGAGCCCCAGCGAACCAGCAGCGTTCAAGGCCTGGCGCATATTTCCAAATATAAAAGCCGGCGACACGCCAAAGATCTCCTGCAGAAACATCTTGTGGATTTAGAGCCTGATGGAGCGAGCGGATTGTTCATGGAGCCAGAGAGAGGAGATTTTCTCCGGTCTGCGAGCTTTTTGAGCTGAACTCTATAATAATAACAACAATAATAATTGTGTGAAACAGAAAATAAATACTTTATTAATCCCATAGGGAAGAACACAGAATGAATAACATATATATTAAATATTATAAATAAAATGGTTTTTATTATTATTATAATGGTGGACGGCACCAGCTGCTTTACAATTATTGCCCACTTGATGGCGCAGTTGGGCAACTGAAGCGCCATGAAGCTCATTTGTGAACAACTCAAAGCTTCATGAGGCTTCATCTGGTCTTCACTGCTGCTGACCACCACACCAGCGAGGCCATGTTGTCTGGTGAAAAGCTGAGCGCGTCGTCTTCAGCGTCCAACGGGAAGTGAAAGGAAGCACAGCAAAATGTTTCCATCTTTAAATCCACAGCATTCCGCTTTTTCTGGATTTTCTCTGACATTCTCTCAGATTTTTGCTGCTAAGACAGAAAATTCTCCTTCTGCTGTTAAAAGTTGTCTTTAGTGACACTAAACTGCTGCTAACACCAGTATTTACATCACCGCAGCATCTGCATCCAAACTGAATCTCTTGCTCCATCAAAGGTAGCTAGAAACCTTTTTTTAATATATTTTTTGCAGGTGTTAAGCATCTTTGAGTGTCCAAAATATTTATTATTATTATTAATAAACATCTATTCTGTAATAAAACAGATGGAGTTAAAACACAAACTTCATGGAACATTTCTGGTTTATACGGCTCCTGATTTACATGAGAAAATATTTCATTTCTTGATATTTCAACTAAAACAAATCTATGGAATTAAAACTTCTCCAGGTTCAGATCTCAGCTGCTCTCGAGGGAGTCGTGAACATAAATAACAGGAAAGACACTGAAGACATTCATTTGTCTTTAATTCTGTCAGACAGAAACACATTCATGAGGCCAGATTGGCACATTTGTTGTTTATGAAAATATCAAAGAAGTCAAAATGTTTAAAAAGTGAATGTAAACTGGTTCAGTGAGAGGCTGCTAGCCTCAAACCGGTCCCAGCAGCTGGACATCAGTGGGTGGACTGGTGGACTACCTCAGTGAAGAGCAGAGGACATCTGGCTCTGCTGGAGACTCTGAAAACAAACACACACAGTTCCAGCTGCAGGAAACACAACTCCAGGAGAAAGGATTGCTGAGACACTTCTTCAGAGTCAGTGAAGGCAGTCAGCTGCTCCAGTTTAAGAAGCAGAAGGAAGAGCAGCACAGCAGCTCCCAGAGTCTGCTGGGAGTGTGTGTTTCTGCCTCCTGAAGAGAAGAAGTGCCCCAGCAAAGCAGCTGTTTTTAACAGTGAACTGAAGCAGCTGCAGCTTTACTCTGTGCTGCTGCAGAGGCAGAGGTGGACCTGCACCTGCAGCGTGTTAAAGGCCTAAAAGCACTTTGGAAGCTTATAGAACGGCCTCAGCTCCCCAGTGAAAAGGGCTTCAGCCGGATGAAAGAGTACAAATGTTCCAAAGCAGAGAGATAACCCATTCAGAGTTTTAGCAGCTGATACACACAGAGATCATGGAGACACATATACTTAGATATGAGATCAATCAGTGCTGCCAGCACACTGCACAGGACCCAAACTCTGAATGCTGAGCTGGAGTCAGGTTGGGTTATCTAAGCATAGAGGCTGGAAGCAGGGTGAATAATAATAATGTGTTCACCTAAATGATTCATTCATTCATCTTCTTTGCCTCCTGTATCCATTGAAGGTGGCCTGGAGTCTATCCCAGCTGCCTCTGGGCAGGAGGTGAGGTGCACCCTGGACATGGGACCAGCTGACCTAATCTGCAGGGGAAGGATGCTGGGAGGACCCGGAGAGAACACAAGGGGGAACATGCTATAACTGAGGGAAACAATCCTTTAGAAGTCTTTGTTTTTGGGATGTTTATTTCTGCCACCAGGGGGCGAAGTGAGCCCACACATTTCCCTGACACCTGAGACAGCGGAGAGGACAAAGGTCTGTGTCCAGCTGCTGTTTCCCTCTTTGTCAGGTCCTTGTTCTTCCATCCATGGAACCCAGCAGAATGAAACTTTCTCAGCAGAATAAACCAGCAGCAGCACATGAATAAAAGCCTAAAAAATAAAGTAAAAACTGATCAGATCTCCTCGTGTTTTAATGATCCATCACTGATATCCATCCTCTTATTGATTTACACATGAACACAGTCTGACCGACCCGCTGCCCCTGAATGCCATCAGGCAGGCTGAGGGGCACCATCAGAGGGGCGGAGCCAGGAAACCACGTGATGACAGCATGATGTGTGTGTGTTCCAGGTGTTCTGAGCTAAAGCTGCTCAGTGTGTGTCAGCAGCTCCTGAAACATCACCGTCATGTCTCACTTTGGGCTGAAATGAACTTCAGCAGCAGCAGAGGAGGCTCTGACCATGGGCTGCTTCATGCTGACTGCAAAGGCTCATGGGAACTTTCCCTTTGGATCCAAGTCATTAGATTATCAGTGTTGTCATCATTGCTTTAGCTTCAGTTTGGCCTTTAATTTAAAGCACTTCTGTGGCCACCAACAGTTTCCTGAGGGAGGTTCCTGTGGATGAAGCTGTGCTGTTTTCCTCTTGTGGCAGAAAAGTGACAAAAACAACCTTCAACCCTGAGAAAAACCAGCTGCAGTCTTTTGCTGTTTGGCCTCACAGCTCATAGAATGATAGAAAAACATGATATCTGACACGACTTTCCTCTCAGGGAGGGAACGCTCCCTGTTCCATGCTGAGGAACATGGAAATAAATACACAGCACAGAGAGTTACAAGTGCAATCATTTATTGGCAAAACAACAACAAAATGCAAAAATAATGAGTACATTTAAACATTTACAGAAACATTTATTCTTATTTTAACACTGATGCAGCAACAAGCCTAAAGAACCTGAAAAAGATCAAAGATAACTTTCATCACATGATCACAGTAACATGATGACATCATCAGACTGAGTCAGAAAAAAGAGCAAATGTTCTGAGATATTTTTACAGCGGTGTGGTTCATGAGAGCTTTCTGGAGTTTGAAGTGGCAGAGCACCTGGATGCTGCTGCTTTAAGTGACAGGATGATATGCTTCCTGGAGTACAAGAAAAACCTTGTAGGCTGCGATGGCACATGCAGGTGTTCAAGCAAAAACAAAAGAAGTAGCCAAACATGCCTTCTATGCTCACTGTAGCTTGAACTTGGTTATAGCAGACGCTGTGAAAAGTGTGGCAGATGCAGGAAACTTCTTCTCATTATTGGAAGGACTGAATGTTTTCATCTCTGGGTCTTATGTACATAACAAATGGCTGGAAGTGCATGAGATGTTTGATGTTTTGGCTAAGTAATACACGTTGGGCCTGTAGGCCCACAGCATGTCTCA
Organism: Odontesthes bonariensis; assembly: GCF_027942865.1. Taxonomy (NCBI): domain Eukaryota; kingdom Metazoa; phylum Chordata; class Actinopteri; order Atheriniformes; family Atherinopsidae; genus Odontesthes; species Odontesthes bonariensis. Next base: position 2,685,478 of record NC_134524.1, read on the forward strand.
ATGTTCTGGACAGGCTGCCTTGAAGGTGCCTGAAGAGATCTGAGAACCATCCACAGAGAGCTGGTGAAGCAAGAGGGATGTTGGCTCAAATTGATCTGAATTTAGCTGGATCTCTTGCTCTGTTCAGAAAGGTCCTGAGTGACCAGGAGTTACAGCAGATTAAATCTATAAGTTATTGTAAATATAAACATATATGGCGAAAAACACTAACTTCATGGTGGCACTGGAGGAAACTCAGGTATTCTGCAGAAGCACAGGAGTTCATCCCCTTCATATCATGAATATCTGACGCTGATTCCTGCTTTTAAAAGAATCAATGAGAAATCCCCAGTGAGACGACGCTGCCACCAGGAGGTCAGATTGGAACATTACACTATTGTTTGGATCCAGCACTGTGTTTTTCAACAACCTTCAGTTTTACAGATCATTACGGGGGTGGAAAAAGTGAACACAAACTCCTGAAAAACACTGAAGCACAGAAGCAGCGCTCAGTGTGCTTTGGCAGCAGGAACCCCAGAAAGACTTCTGGGGACTGAGGGGATTTTCCTCATTTTTACGTCCCTTCATTCATTTGCCTTTTTCAAGCACTTGTTATTACTTCTTTGAGTTGGCTCATGAGACAATTCTTCGTGCTGCTTCCTGATTTTGATTAGTTTCAGGTGTAGTCTGAGTAAGAGGAGAGAATAATGCAAAACAAGAAACTGCAGAACTGATCAGACACGGCTGGATCTCAGCAGGAAACACTCCCTAAGAACCAGATCTAACGTGTGACTTCCACTGTGAGTCAGCTCAGTTACAAACTGGGTTTAACTTCTGAGGTTGGTCTCTGACTGAGAGACTGTCTCTGTGACGCTAACAGCCCCCCCGGCTGGCTCGCCATGTTTTGCCACATATACACAACATGATGGGGTTCATTCGGGGGAGGTGACTTCACTGATGACCATCTGCATACAGGAAGACCGTCCTGCGTAACATTCAGTGGCTACAGCGACTGTCTTGCATTTCTGGTGGCTACTTCCTGTTCAGCCAGGACCGTAGCGCCAGTCGCTAACACACAAAAGTCCCCGCCGATCACACCTTTAGGCCAAAGTGGGATTTGTCAGTGAGATTCTCCCACTGTGAGCGCCAGAAAGCGCTTTCTAAGAAACTCTTAAGGACATCATAGCTGTGGGGACGTAGTTACCACAAGAACACCATACAGCTCCAAGTCTGTGCTGAAAATTTTCCACTGAAATGCTCAGGGTACGCCAAACACAGTCAGCTTAAAACTAAAGGGAACAGAAACAGCCTGAAGCAGGTTTAAATGATCAGCGTTTCAGTTTGTAGATACAATCCAATAAAGTATAAGGGTGTCGTGTGCACACTCTGCCTGGTCTTTATAGGCCCACTGCCGTACAAAAACGTCCAGGTACCCGGTGAGCCTGTGAAAACAAAACTTCAGGTTTAATCTTCACATGGTACTTCCACAGCGTTTCTGGGGCAAGGGTCGGCTCACCCTTCAGCTTGTCTCGGACAACTTAGCTTCGCCAACTAAAAAATTAAGGAGTGTACACTTGTCTTTCTGTGCCTTACAATATTTAACTCCACAAATAAAGATGGGTGCAGTAAAAAGAACATCAAACAAACCAAAAACATGAGTGAGAACAGTAAAGAAACTTGATAATCTGCTGCACTCGTGGAATAGGGTTTCGGGCAGGGAACAGAAAGGACAGACACATTAATAACACAGGGACTAAACTTAGACAAAAAGGCGTTGGTCGCGATGGCGCCATGTAGAATACGCCATTTAACGCAGGACATGTACAGAGCTTTCTTATCAGCCGTGTGCAGGCTCAGCTTCACCGCGCAGCAGGACGTCAGCAGGCCCGCTCAGCTCTGCTAACCCAGCTTCAGGTGGATGTCGGGGTACGGGTCCCTGGGGTCCGGGTCCGCCTCTCCCCTGCCGTATGCGAGGAGAAGGCCTCTCTCCTTCTCCGTCAGCCTCCCCCTCCACAGCTCCAGGCACTTCTCCACCAGGCGGAGGGAGCGCACCCCCAAAGCGGAGCCCAGAGCCCGGCTGTCCGTGAGCGCCGGTCCACCAGCACTCACCAGCTGATGCAGGCGGACGACCTTTGACCTGCAGAGCGCCCCCTGCAGACCGGGCACAGCACTGCAGCAGACGTCCAGCCTGGCACCACAGATCAGAGGCTCCTGTAACAGCCAGTGCAGAGAGTTACACTTATCACTTCTTTGAATCATGAACAGCGCCCAGGACTTAAAAGCACCACGATAAAAAGGAGGCAACCCACTTAACTTTAGAGAATTAAAATCAGTAAAAAACAGAGCAGCATCCAGCCCCAGGTTATTAACACGCCTGAGTATGCAGCTGGCCGCGTCCCACCACACCAGATCCTCCGGTCCAGTCAGATACCTCTGAAAGAACCGGAGTCTGAAGGTGGCTGTTTTACTGGCCAGGTGGACCAGGCCCTGGCCCCCCTCGTCTCTGGATAAAAACAAAACAGACTGAGGCACCCAATGAAACTTATCCCAGAAAAAGGTGACCATCTTGGCCTGAATCTGGGCTAGCAGGTCAGGCGGATGGTCCAGACAGGCCAACCGGTGCCACAATAAGGAGGCCACCAGGTTATTCAAAACCAGGACCCTCCCCCTGAAGGACATCTGGGAACGTAGCCACCGCCACTTAGCCAGCTTGGTTTCTACCCGTTCTAAAACATCATCCCAGTTCTTTTTCTCGATGTTGTTGTTCCCCAAGTAAACGCCCAGATATTTGAAGCCGTCCCTTTACCAGGTCAGGCTTTGGGGGAGAACAGAGAGGCCTTTCGCGCCACTCACCAACAGCCAGGGCCTCGCTCTTCCTCCAGTTCACCCTCGCAGAAGACAGACCAGAGAACTTATTAATGACGGAGTCTAAAATACACACGTCCTGTTGGTCCTTAATAAAAACAACAACATCGTCAGCGTAAGCCGATAAAACTACACTGCTGTTAAAACCAGGTAAAAACAGGCCTCGGACAGACGAACGTATCATGTGTAGGAGGGGTTCCAGGGAGAGCGCACAGAGCATCCCAGACAGGGCGCCTCTATGCACCCTAAAAGGAGCACACAGGCTACCATTAATCTTCAGCACACTCTCAATGTCACTGTACAGCACCTTGATCTTGGCTACGAAACCAGCGCTGAACCCAAACCTCTCCATGACCTTCCAGAGGAAGTCGTGTTCAACGCGGTCAAAAGCCTTTTCTTGATCCAGTGAGATCAATCCTGTGTTCAAACCCAATGAACTGGAGACCTCCAAAACGTCCCGAATGAGGTAGATATTATCTACCATAGACCTGCCGGGCACACAGTACGTCTGGTCCCGGTGGAGAGCCTGCTCCATGGCTCCTCTCAGCCTATTGGCTAAGACCTTGGACAGGAGCTTATAATCGGTGCAGAGCAGAGAGACGGGACGCCAGTTCCTCACGTCCTGCAGGTTGCCTTTCTTAGGCAACAGGGTGATGACGGCTCTCCGGCACAATACTGGCAGTGACCCAGTCGTCAGGCTTTCGTTAAAGACATCTAAAAGATCGTGGGCAAAGATGTCCCAGAAAGCCTTGTAGAACTCGGCCGTGAGCCCGTCTATGCCCGGAGCTTTCCTCCCCTGCATGCTCTGCAGAGCTGCCTGCAGCTCCTGAGGAGCCAGAGGCCTGTCCAGCAGGGAGCTGAGCTCCTCAGACAGCCGAGGGAGGCCGGCACAGACCTCGTCCATCAGCGCGACATTTTCGTTAAAATCACTCTGATACAGTGAGGCATAAAACCCAGCAGCCCTCTCTCTGATTAGGCCGGGCTCTGTCAGCACCTGCCCCGTCTCAGAGAGCAGGGAGTGGATCTGACTGCTCTGCCCTTTCTTCTTCTCCAGCCCGAAGAAGTAGCTCGTTGGAGCGTCCATCTCCGTAATGTGTTGGAGGCGGGACCGGACCAGCGCACCCTGTACCTTAGTGTCCAGCAGGTTGGCCAAAGCCATCTTTTTAGACTTGAGGATTTCAATATATCCTCGATTTCCTGTGGACTCAGTTGCACACTCGAGATCCACAATATCAGTCTCCAGATCCCTGACAGATCTGGTGATGTCACGTGTGACATTGAGCGTGTGCTGTTGACATAAGAGTTTAATTTGAACTTTACCATGGTCCCACCACTGCCTCAAGCTGACAAACTCGTGTTTCCTCCGCCTAAAATCACTCTAGAAGAAACTAAAAGCCTCCCTGAAGGATCTGTCGACAGCTAAAACCGAGTTAAAATGCCAAAAGGCGCTCTTTGGTAAAATATTTTTAATAAAAACCTGACATATAACCAAAGAGTGGTCAGTAAAACCAACAGGTAAAATCGTACACTGTTTTAAAACACCAACTCTATGCTTAAAAATATAAAAGCGATCGAGTCTGGCTGAGGAGATTCTGTTCTCACAGAGGTGGGACCATGTGTACTGTCGGCAGCCCGTGTGCATCCTTCTCCACACGTCCACCAGGTCATGGGAGGAGACCAGCTGCCTCAAGGCATGCTGGGATGCTGGATGAGGCTCTGCATGATTTCGGTCTAAAACTTCATTAACAGTACAGTTAAAATCCCCCCCCATGAATAAAAAATCCTCCTGGCTGCAGCCATTGAAAATGTCGTTCATGTTCTCAAAGAAGTGTTTCCTCTCTGCACCGTTGTTCGGAGCGTAGATGTTGATAAAAACCACTTTAAAATGCTCAAAGTGAGCTGTGACCCAGAGGCACCTCCCCGCCACAACATGCTGAACATCCAGGTGAGTAGGAGTGAAGCCTCTGGAGAACAGGAAACCTACTCCACCACTGCGGGTGGTGTTGTGGCTCAGCACCAGCTCCCCCCCCCCCACTCTCTGCTCCACTCTGCCTCATTCCCAGGGTCGCTGTGAGTTTCCTGAAGAAACAGCACATCAATGTGTTTCATTCTGGCCATCTCAAACACAACCGCCCTCTTTGCCACCTCTCTGGCACCGTTTAAATTAAGACTGCCTATATTAAACCCAGCCATGGGAAAGGAGAAGTGGAAAACCAAACAAAGAACAGACAATGAGAAAATCAGAGATAAAAGCCGTGAGTACATCATTAAAAGCCGAGTTGTTTACGGACTTTGCTCATATGCTTCTTCAGCCTGAACAGTTCCTGGTCTGTCAGGTCTGACTCAGCTCTGTGTTTCACAGTGTAGCTGGCTGAACGGTAGAAACCCTGCAGGTCAGGGAAGTGCTGCTCTAACAGCAGACCCTTCATCCCCTTGGTTAACTTTAAAAAGGAGTGCAGTTCCTCAGCAGGATACACGGGAGCAGCCTGCTGGCTGTGTGACATCATGCTGCTGTCAGACAGAGCCGCTCTGCCCCCTGCAGCACCCGGCCTGTCCGCCAGTCGCCCAGCTTTGCCACCAACCACCACAGTAGTCACCTTTCTTTTCTTATTGGGCTGTTTGCTCAGAGCAGAACCACCCACAGCCCCACAGGCTTCCATCGCACCAGCCTCACAGGCCTCCATCTCGTCAGCCTCAGCTGCACTGCTCCTCACACACAGCACAGCCGCCTCACCTGGCACTACACTCGCCTCACCCTCCTTACCCACTGCACACAGGCCCCCAGCGACCTCAGACCCTCCGCAGAGCCCACCCGCCGCCTTAGCTGCTCCCTCCATCACACCTGCAGGCTCACCAGCCTCTTCTACCCCACCCGGTCCATCTGCCCCACCTAACTGACTTCCCATTATATGTGCGCCACTCACCTCCCCAGAACTCCCACCTGACACACCCTCGGCACCTGTTACACTCACATCCTCCACCAGTTTATCAGCTGACTGACCTGAGGTGTTATTACTCACCTCAGCTGCTTCTTCTCCCACCTCCTCCCTCTCACCGTTCCCCTCAGCGCTCTCAGCAGCCTGGCTCTGCATCTCAACAGCCAGCCGCTTCCCCGCAGCGCTTGTGGCTCTCCCCATCTCTGCTGCACCGGCTCTGCCAGCAGCGACCGCCGCCCACGACACCGCGGGAGCCGCCACCGGCCCCGCGGGAACCACCCGCAGCCGGCTCAGCGGCGGCCTCCGCCGGAGCAGCGTGGCTGGGACAGGCCTTAATTAGATATCCCTCTTCCCCACAACCAAAGCACTTCACAGTGGACGACGAAGCAAACAGGATATTCTTAAAGTCGTCCACACGGACACGGAAACGATAGTCAAACTCTTCGGTCTTATTATTAAGAATCATAAAGAGCTGCCGGCGGTGAGACACCACGTGTCTCAGCAGCGGTTGGATAGCGTGACCTTTGTAGCCGGCTGCGTTAGCGGCATGACCGGCTCAAACCTCCCGTTCACCGTGATGCCCGCCTCCACCAGGCTGTGCAGCTGCTCCACCTTTGCCACAAACAAAACTACCGTGCTGTTCATGCGGGCAGCGGACTTCACCGACCCGTGCCCGATAACCTGCCCAACGGCCAGCGCCACTTCCTCCACGCTGCACGGAGAGCCGGCACAAACTCGGATGCCGTGCTTCCGGGACAGCATGGAAAAGCCGCCAGACGCCATTGCGGCCGGGAAGCGCACCAAACAATTAGGAAAAAAACCCTCGAAATTAACCCTACAATACCACACAAAGTACGCAGAACTAACACAACTAATGAAACATTTACCAGAGAAAACAAGGATAGCGAATAAAGGGTAGAAAAACCACTTTCACACTTAGCCTTTCTCTCAGCTCCTCCACTCTAACTCCTCTCACAAGAAGAAGAAGAAGAAGAAGAAGAAGAAGAAGAAGAAGAAGAAGAAGAAGAAGAAGAAGAAGAAGAAGAAGAAGAAGAAGAAGAAGAAGAAGAAGAAGAAGAAGAGTTGTGGACTAAAACAACGTGAGCAGCGCGACTGAGAGCATCTGAGATTACAGCAGAATGTCTGTTGGGTAAATCTGCTCAGTACCTGATTGTGACTAACTGAGCAGTTGTAGAAGCAACAAACAGATCAGTTCAGTTTTCTCCTGTTAAACGGTTCAATTCAAAGTAGCGTTAGCCTGCTTAGCTGCCTTTTCCCTCAGTGCAGCCATGACGTTTGGACTAAAATCCGTTCACACATCTGATTCCAACACAACAGACATTTGAAAGAGTTTCACAGCTTGAAGTTGAGCCTCGTGCCCTTTTAGTGTTGGAACAGCCTTAACTTTCAGCTTCAGTCATGAGCATCATACAGCTGTCTGCGAAGTACAGGGAACAACTCCAAACCTTTTTCAGACTGCGTTAAAGATTTCTGGGTCTTTGGGGAAGATGATAAGGGTCAACTTTCCCTCGTAACCAAACACACATTTTCTTCAAAAATATCTGTGTAGCAAGAACATGAAAAGCATGAGAAAAGTTAACATCTGACCTTTAATGAAATGCAGAACAATGAAATACAGACGAGTGTAAAGCTCGACTTCACATGAAACTGAAATGATATATTGCTTCTTCAGATGTTTACAGAAATACCCACAGCTGGTGCAAAGCTACTTTGTGGATCTTAACTTAAAACAAAACATATGTTCAGTGTAACAGAATAAACATTTTTCTACTTTCAAACAGACTGCATTTTGTTCTGTCCATCAACTCACAATTGATGCCATGTTTGTCTTGAACGTCGGGAGATCCGTCCCCAGTTAAAGCAATCCCAACAAATTATAAAGCACTTTCAATGGTTCTTCAAACATGTGCTCCCCACAAAACATTAAGAACTAAAGACCTGATAAGAGAAGGTGGTGATACACAAAGAAGATTTTTAATCTGAACAAATGCAAGGCTTCTGATTGGTAGTTCCTGTAGCTGCTCTCAGGTGAATGTTTGCTTATCTGCCGTAAAAATTGTTGTTGATTTATGCCAATCATTTCTCTGCAGTGTGACTACGTTGGTGTCTCTTTAGACTACCTACTATAGTGAAAGCTGCCCCACACTGACCACAGATGAAAGGTTTCTCTCCTGTGTGAATACGTTGGTGTTCCTTTAGATGAGATAATCGAGTGAAAGCTGCCCCACACTGGTCACAGCTGAAAGGTTTCTCTCCTGTGTGAATACGTTGGTGTGTCTTTAGACTAGATAATTGAGTGAAAGCTGCCCCACACTGACCACAGCTGTAAGGCTTCTCTCCGTTGTGAATACGTTGGTGTGTCTTTAAACTACCTAATTGAGTGAAAGCTGCCCCACACTGACCACAGCTGTATGGCTTCTCTCCTGAGTGAATACGTTGGTGTTCCTTTAGATGAGATAATCTAGTGAAAGCTGCCCCACACTGACCACAGATGAAAGGTTTCTCTCCTGAGTGAATACGTTGGTGTTCCTTTAGACAAAATAATCTAGTGAAAGCTGCCCCACACTGACCACAGCTGTATGGCTTCTCTCCAGTGTGAATATGTTGGTGTGTCTTTAGATGACATAATTGAGTGAAAGCTGCCCCACACTGACCACAGCTGTAAGGCTTCTCTCCTGTGTGAATACGTTGGTGTGTCTTTAGATGACATAATTGAGTGAAAGCTGCCCCACACTGGTCACAGCTGTATGGCTTCTCTCCAGTATGAATTATCTGATGATACCTCAGATTTGATCGTTTGATAACTTTCCCACAGTCCTTACAGCAGTGCCATCTGGATCCCTGTTGGGCTCCATGTTTCTGCAATGACAGAGAGGAAGACTTTGATCCTTTTGAAGTTCACACAAAAGATTTCTCTAAGCTAACCTACGCTAACCAACATATTCTAACTGGAGCTGGACAGACCGAACCACACAGGTCTCAATATCTCAGATCAAACGTGAACGCTGAGGGTGCGTTTATAAGTGCCCTCAGCTATCAGCACTGTGCTCTGATGTGTTCTGCACACGTTCAGCTTTTTAAGCAGTAAACTCTTGCTTTATGCTCTTTTACTAATTCTTTTTGTCATGATGAAACTCTGAAAAGGAACTTGAGCTACAATATTTCTAAATGATGGAAGGAACCAGAGTCTTGTCCAAGTTGTTCACTTAAACACCATGTAGAGGTTGGGCTGAAAAAGGTTGATGACCGCTGGTTTAAAGGAATAAAAGTAACAGTGGTGGTAATACATGACAATCTTTACACTAACCCTCTGTTCCAGCTTACAACTCAGAGGTCTGCAGCCATTCAGCTCAACAGCCATCAGGGAAACACAGTCCGTTTTAACTCAACCTGTTTCTCTTTGTTAAAACAACTCTACAAACCTGTCATCTAACCATTAAAGACCCAGAATATTACCTCCACCAGGTTCAATTCATGTAACCCAGAGACTTTAAACACAAATAATGAAGATTAGCTCCTGAACCTCTCAAATCTGCAGACAGAGCCAGAAAACGTCCCACCACAACAATCTGCCCGCTGATTTTCTTCCAGCAGATCATTCAGCCTGCAGCACATGTTGAGTCTAAGCACATCTGGATCTGCAGCTCAGAGAGATGAAACCAGGAAACACTTTGCTGTTTTTAACCTGGAAAAACACAAACTGAGCAAATGGAACATTAATTAACCCCTTAACGTTTTTATGTCCCGCCGGCGGGACGTTGCATACTTCAGCGCAAATCCGGGGTTTTCCTCAGCCCGCCTTTCTATGTACTTACATATGTTATATACCGTTGGAAAGCTAAGGGTCTTGTTATTCCAATGGTGTATCCAGGATACAATCAGAACTGTGGACGCAGTTAACACTTATGTAAAACCAGTCGCAAAAACATAAAAGTATCAAAGTCACCTATAAAGCCTCTCAGTATTCTAAGAAAAGATACAATTCCAATAAAAATGGTCCTGTCACATTGGCAAGGGTCCAATTAATGTACTCCATTAAAATAGTTAGTCTATAACAAGTATTTCACCCACAAAGAAACAAAGTCTGCGGCAGCTAACTTTCAGAATTTCTGTCGGAAGCATATTTTTCCACACATTCTTGATCATAACTTCAGTTAGCATGCATGTATTAGCCCCAACGTCATACCGAAACAGCTCTGGTCTTTTAGCTTTTGAATGACATCTTACTTGTTCCAATAGATGACTGTTTACCCTGTCTTCTGGGGCACAATAGTCAGTTACTCACTGATGCGTCAAAAGTATCTGCACTACTTGTTTCGTGTGCGGCTCGAACCAGTTTACTTTGGAGTGGCGGATTGAATAGCAAATGGCATTCTGAAAAAAACGGCATGACGCGCGATGGGTGGGATTTCTCCCATAAACAGCCACAGGTGTGCGTAAACATTTCCTGTGCAAGTAGTCGCTGATTTCAGGAGTTGCAAATTACGCATCGCTGTGCGTAATTCAAAATTCTGCAGTTATTAGTCTTCTTGTGTCTACAAAATGGCTAAACGGACTTGGAAAACTAAATATACTATGGAGGAAGCCTTGGAGGTTTGTCTACGGCGGGACAGTGATGCTTCTGACGAGTGTGTGTCAGAGGAAGACAGTGATGTGTCGTTCAATGACTCTGAAGAAGAAGAAGCATTTTCTGACGACGGAAATGTTACTCTTGACAAGTAAGTATTATTTACATTTTATTGTTATTTTATTTAATATTATTGTACTCATAGCCCCCCCATGAGCTGTCACCTTACCGTGGTGGGGGGGTTTGCGTGCCCCAATGAGTCTTGGAGCTATGTTGTCTGGGGGCTTTAAGCCCCCAGGTAGGGTCACCCATGGCAAACAGTTACTAGATGAGGGACCAGACAAAGAACCCCCATGATGAAGAAGATTTTTGGAGAACGTGTACCTTCGCCCGGACGCGGGTCACCGGGGCCTCCCCCTGAAGCCAGGCCCAGGGGTGGGGCCCGCCGGCGAGCGCCTGGTGGCCGGGTCTGTGCCCGTGGGGCAAAGAAACTACACAGGTCCCCCTTCTGACAGGCTCACCACCCGTGGGAGGGGCCAAAGGGGGTCGGGTGCAGTGTGAGCTGGGCGGCAGCCGAAGGCGGAGACCTTGGCGGTCTGATCCTCGGCTACTGAAGCTGGCTCTTGGGACGTGGAACGTCACCTCTCTGCTGGGAAAGGAGCCTGAGCTGGTGCACGAGGCTGAGCGGTTCCGGCTATATATAGTTGGACTCACCTCGACGCATGGCTTGGGCTCCGGAACCAGCCTCCTCGAGAGGGGTTGGACTCTTTTCCACTCTGGAGTTGCCCGCGGTGAGAGGCGTAGAGCAATTGTGGGCATACTTATTGCCCCCCAGCTGTGCGCCTGTACATTGGGGTTTACCCCGGTAGATGAGAGGGTAGCCTCCCTCCGCCTTAGGGTGGGGGGACGGGTCCTGACGGTTGTTTGTGCTTATGCACTGAACGGCACTTCAGAGTACCCACCCTTTCTGGAGTCCCTGGAGGAGGCACTAGAGAGTGCTCCTCCGGGAGACTCCCTCGTCCTGCTGCGGGACTTCAATGCTCATGTGGGCAATGACAGTGAGAACTGGAGGGGCGTGATTGGGAGGAAAGCCCCCCCCCCCCCGATCCGAATCAGAGTGGTGTTTTGTTGTTGGACTTCTGTGTTCGTCATGGACTGTCCATAACGAACACCATGTTCAGGCATAAGGGTGTCCATACGTGCACTTGGCACCAGGACACCCTGAGCCGCAGCTCGATGATCGACTTTGTGGTCGTATCGTCGGACTTGCGGCCGTATGTCCTGGACACTCGGGTGAAGAGAGGGGCGGAGCTGTCAACTGATCACCACCTGGTGATGAGTTGGCTCCGCTGGTGGGAGAGGAACCCGGTCAGACCTGGCAGGCCCAAACGTATTATGAGGGTCTGTTGGGAACGGCTGGCGGAATCCCCTGTAAGGAGGAGTTTCAACTCCCACCTCCGGCAGAGCTTCAGCCATGTCCCGGGGGAGGTGGGGGACATTGAGCCCGAATGGGCCATGTTCCGTGCCTCCATTGTTGAGGCGGCCGACCGGAGCTGTGGCCGTAAGGTGGTCGGTGCCTGTCGTGGCGGCAATCCCCGAACCCGCTGGTGTACCCCAGTGGTGAGGGAAGCCGTCAAGCTGAAGAAGGAGTCCTATCGGGCCTTTTTGGCCAGTGGGACTCTGGAAGCAGCTGATGGGTACCGACAGGCCAAGCGGAACGCGGCCTCGGCGGTTGCTGAGGCAAAAACTCGGGCTTGGGAGGAGTTCGGGGAGGCCATGGAGAACGACTTCCGGACGGCCTCAAAGAGATTCTGGTCCACCATCTGGCGGCTCGGGGGGGGGGGGGGGGGGGGGGGGGGGGGGGTGCACTGTCAACACTGTGTATGGTAAGGGCGGGGCTCAGCTGACCTCATCTAGGGACGTCGTGAGTCGGTGGGGGGAATACTTCGAGGGCCTCCTCAATCCTACCGACACGCCTTCCGATGAGGAAGCAGAGTTGGGGAGCTCGGACGTGGGGCCTCCCATTTCTGGGGCTGAGGTTGCCGAGGTGGTTAAAAAACTCCTTGATGGCAAGGCCCCGGGGGGGGATGAGGTCCGTCCCGAGTTCCTCAAGGCTCTGGATGTTGTAGGGCTGTCTTGGTTGACACGCCTCTGCAGCATCGCATGGACATCGGGGGCAGTGCCTCTGGACTGGCAGATCTTGTGCTTGGAGACGGAGCTATATCTAATCAGTCTGAAATCTTAAAAAAAAGACTTTGAGAAACTGTTTGAGAGTCTTGATAAAGTGACAATACCAACATTCATAAGTGGACCTCTCCCAAACATCGACAGGAGGCTCAACATATTCAGCCGGCTGCTTCAGTTGAACACATGGCTGTCCAAAGTCTCTGAGTCCAGAGGACTGCATTTCATCGAGAACTTTAATCTTTTCCAGCAAAGAGATGATCTCTTTCAAAGAAAAGGCCCACACCTGAACAGAGGTGGAGTGAGACGACTGACAGATAATCTTCTCCACGCTCTGAGGCATCAGAAGGCGCCAGGGCCAGGACCAGGACCAGGTCCTGTGCTGCCGCCGAGAGAGAAAACGAGCCAGAGAAGAGCTCCTGCCTCGCCACCCAAGGACCCAACAAAGGATTCAGCCACAGCAGCACCTCCAGCATCCCGAACACAGGATTCAGCAGCTCCACCATCGCCTTCACCACGGGCCTCACCACAGGCCTGGGACCCACCTGCTGCATCTACACCCTCCAGAGATGTTTCACCATCGTTCTCTTCTCCACCGTCACCCAGGAGATTTCCTGATCACCTTGAAAGCTTGGTGAAATCGGGGATTAAAATGGTTCCTCTCACGCCAAACATGGAAAGATCAAGAATTCTATCCTCAAAGAATCATCGAGCCCCTCTCCCTCCCCAGCCTACTCCATCGACCAAAGCCCCCCC